>NC_085843.1:83820328-84135953 GCF_035594765.1 Anolis carolinensis | reverse complement strand
ACAACTGTACCTCTGCTTGTTCTATGACAACCATATGTCCTTCTCTACTTTGCAATCGGAATCCCAGTCTAGAACATTATTTTGTAAAGCACAGTCTTAGAATATAATCCAGAAGCAGCAGTTCCCATTAAAACCATTTATTTCCAAGATTAATATTTTCAGCAACAACAGTGCTAAAACTGTCCTTGCTGAAAGCTTTTCAGGTAGAAGTTCTGAGGGTTTTGTTTTTGTTTTTGTTTTTGTTTAAAAAGATACATTTTTTAAAATTCTACTTTTGAATCATATAGGGAAAATACCATCATTTACAAAAGTTATAAGTATGACATCTAGATCCCCATATCTAAGAAAGACTTAGCAGTTGTGATTGATAAGGCTTTTAAAGTTGTTACCCTTTTTTTTAGATTAATCAAAATGCTCTGTGCTCTCTTGACAAAGCAAAAAGCTTTATCCAGTCAAGAAAGACAGGCTGCCATCTGGAAAGCGAATGACTTTGATCTTTCATTCAGTATTGGCACAAATCCAGAACTACAGTTGGCATGTCCACTAGACAACATGGTTATCACCTCCATCAAATTCTGCCCTTTAAGACTGCAATGTTCTGAAGGATGAAGCAGCTCAGTTTACAATGTTTTTAATTCAATATGTGACGATCTGAGCTCTGTTTTCAAGGCAGGGCTGACAGCTTTCTTTGGCTCTGACCTGAGTCTATTTTCCAGAGTAACCCCTTTCCCTTCCAGGTAATACATGGCCATGGATAATCATCCAAGACTCATCTAATCAAATCTTATCAGTAAAAATCAACAGGGGTCAAGTTAGGATAGAGTGATTCAAGCATCTTGTCAACAGCATCAGGTCACAATAACTTAAACTGATATTAAGAAACATGATCACATGGAGCAAAGTAAATTTTCCCAAACTCTATTACTATTTCTAAGGCTCCCATGTGTTATAAACTCAACCTGTTTGATTTTTTAAATATAAAATAGCCTAAAACAGACAACACTTTATTTTCGCTATACTTCTGCATTATGGACAGCACTATTGACACTTAAAACAGGGAACCCTTTCACAATATACAGTTGCTGTGTCATTATTCCACTTTGACTGCCATGGTCACATCTTCAGGAAAGCAATGTTTTTTGCCTCCAGGGGCAAACCAAGAATGGGCAACTTGGAAGTCCCTCAACAGACTCAGAAGTGGAGTTGGCAGATACAAAGACAACCTGGCAAAATGGCACTACCTAAAACAGTGGTTCTCAACCTGAGAGTCCCCAGATATTTTGGCCTTCAACTCCCAGAAATCCTAACAGCTGGTAAACTGGATGGGATTTTTGGGAGTTGTAGGTTAAAACACCTGGGGACACACAGGTTGAGAACCACTGACTTAGAGGAATCCTCCATCTTGTGCAACTGCAGAGCAGAACAAACAGCTCTGCATCTGTATGCTTGCCCACAATGCCCTGCCTCATGCACAGAGGAAATGTTTAAAACTACAGACAATGCGGTTGTTGCCCATTTTTGGTCTAAAATTATTTAGCCGCTTGTGCTCCCCCTATTTTATTAGTTTTATACTTATTTATGCAATGTTTTTTACACAAAATCAATAAATCTTATGGAATCCTGGGATTTGTAGTTTAGGGAAGAATATTTAGCATTTTCAGCTTGAGAGCTCCAGTGCCTCATTAAACTACAAAGCAGGATTTTGTAAGGCGCAGCCATAGAAATTGAAACAGAATCTTCACCCTTGGTATCCACAATAGTGCAAATGTGCCAACTTATCATTCTGTGGTCTCATCATAATTCTTCCACACACACATAGAACTACTGCAGTTCCTTTTTTAAAAAGTATTTTTATTTTTAGTGCAATTGCACAATTACAGCATTTGAAAACAAAAAAAGGTAAATATATAAAATATAAAATAAAAGGAAAACAACCAGCTTGTGAAGAATGACATGCCAACACAGAAGCAGAAGGGATCCATCATATCAAGTTGGGCAATGTGAACATTGCAGGATTGAGAACTATTCATAGTTTTTCCTATCAATAGTTCAGGATGGGAGAAACATGGGCAGGGTGGCGAGGCATGGATGCTCAAGTCCCATTATAGGTAATCATGTTGTAAAATTGTGTTCCTTTTACAGAATGTGCAAAAATCAGAGTTCGCTTTTTGGGTTTTTAAAAATATTTTCAAGTCATAATTGGTTGAATCCGTGAATGCAGAATATGAATATAGCTGGTCAACTATACAATAATTTTGTAGTGTGAAAACCACCCGTCCCTGTTCTGTCTGTCCTTCAGATGTCATTATATCTGCAAATATGTCAATCACCATTGAAGAATACCAGCCACTGTGACCACTTCTGCTTACGTGTGTTATGTTTGCCCCATACTCCATCTCCCATCATCAATATTTGCTGTGCACTAGTTTTATACCTCCCTGTATAAATAATATACATAAGCCACACCTCAAAACAATACCACTATTTTGAAAAGAATTTTTTAATGTTCTCTTGCTTTCCCAAGTAACCTCATTGTTATATGAAGGAACAAGAGTCTTATATAACTTTGTGACTCACTCACATGCTATTATCCTAATATTCCTGAGGACTCAGAATTTTTTCCATAGCCTATTTGTTTTAAAATAATGTTGTCTAAACAATGTGCCTAGGAGAACAAAAAGAAACCATGCCACTTTCTTTCTTATACACACAGAGAGGTTAAAGTGACCTGAATGGTATCAAACCAGATATCAAAAAGAATACAATGAAGGGAACAAAGAAAAATGAACTCTTTCTAGAAATTATGCTTGGATTTATGCAGGGCATGCTGTGGGAACCAGAGTCTCAAAAGAAGCATGTCAACATTTGCAATGCAAATCAGGCAGACTTAATTAGCTCTTTGGCTGTTCTTCCTAAAATTTCGGCGTGCCTTCTTTAGAATTAGAGTGAACTAGGGATGTGCCACTCAGGAAAGTACTTTCCATTTCTTAATTTGCAATCAACATGGCATAATAAGCCTAAGTTTTGCAAACATAGACCCTGCAACAAGTCTGGAAAGAGAGTAGTGAATGCACAGAATCTGACTTCTTCAGGGGTCCCATCTTCATGCTTCTTTTTATTTAGGAGGACAGCAGTGGTAGAATGAAATGAGAGGACATCTGAAACTCGACTGAGGAGCTCAAGGTGCTGAGTCCCCACTGGGGAGATAGGTTGGAATAGAAATATCCAACCTATTTTCCCAGTGGGGACTCAGGGTGGCTGACAACATATAGAGAGGCAAGCATTCAAAGCCATATAAAAATACAAAATCACATAAACCAAAAGATAAAAGCCCATTTACATTTAAACAAGCAACAAAGACAATCCGACAATTGAAAAAAAATCCAAACAAATTCACATTATAACCATTTCATATTTAACAGATTTTAAAATTTAGAGTTTAAAATATTAAATTAAAAGCATTTAAAAGCCAAATCCATATTCACAGGATTCACCAATCCACAGCAGTTTATCGCCACAAATGTTGTTTTTAATAGGTTGTCTATTCCTTTTTCTTTTTGGAGATGGTGCTTTCTGACTTTGCTGTGACATTAAGCACTATATTGCAGTGATTTCTGGCTATGTTACATTTTCCAGGATTGGGGTGGAAGATCAGCAATTCTGTTTTAAGTCTTTGATAGGTAATCTAAGGGAGCCAATATGGTGTAGTGGTTTGAATGTTGGACTAGGATGCTGGAGAACAGGGTTCAAACCCTGCTTAGCCATGGAAAGTCGCAGCCTCTGAGGACAGCAAAAGCAAACTTCCTCTGAACATATATTGCCAAGAAAGATTCTAGGTACCATGGCCCCATCTAGACTTCATTATATGGCAGTGTAGATGGGGCCCAACAGTCAGAAATGACTTGAAGGTACAATAACAACATAGTTCATTTAACCAAAACATCTAAGGAAGATACGGGTTTTCGTGCTGTCCACAGTCGATAGCACAGTTACATGGAATAATATGCAAAAAAAACTTTAGGTAAGGAGCAGCGGCCATTAAACAATCAGGTTTCTCGAAAACTGCATACACTGAGGATGCATCTGCACTGTAGAAAGTGTAGGCTACAGACCTTGTAAAACTACAAATCCCATAATAGAAGAAGAAAGAAGATAGAATAACTTTATTGTCATTGTACATTGTACAACAAAATGGAATGTTTTCCCCAGCACATATCACAAACAACACACCCATCCCTCCACACTCCCACCCCACCACACAGTCCCCAATGCCACATCAGTGCAAAGCCATGGAATACAATATAATTACAGCTCTATGATAAAAAAAAACTGTCTCTTAGTCTGTTTGTCCTTGTCTTTATCACCCTGTACCATCTGCCAGATGATAATAATTCAAAAAAAGAATATGCTGGGTGAGATGGGTCCCCAAGAATGCTCTGAACTTTCTTAAGGCTATGAGACCTATAAAGTTCTTCCAAAGAAAGGAGAGGACAACCAATGATCCTCTGTGCAGAAGTGGAGATACTTTGGAGAGCTTTCCTATCTGCCACTGTACAGTTGCCAGTTACCAAACTATGCACAGATGTGGTAGGTTAGCCATGGCAATTAAAGTGGAGTCAAACTTAACTAATTCTACAATGTAGATGCATCCTAGATGAGCATTTTAAAAGTGTGCCAGAAGTCTTTCCTTGTTCAATGTATTGTCAAAGGCTTTTTTTCTTGATGTTTCCATGTTCTAACTGCAGAAAGAAATATTTCATTGTGGACTGATGCGTTTCAAAACTGCAGAATGAAACAGTTCACATGAGAGAAATATTTGATGGGAATATGAAAAGGAATATTTTCAGTGCTATCTCCCAGAGCTTCTGAAACTCCCAGACTTTTCCTTCCATATTGTCCTTCTATCCTGGACAAAGGCAATTTTTTGTTCAAGTATACTTCTGTCATGTAAGCTCTCTTGTTGCTATTGAAGTTTTTACTTGGTTGAGTCATATCTATTACTTTTATTGCTGTGATTGTGTTTTTTTTGTTTATGATTTATGGTTTTATTTTTAAAATCTATTTTATTGTTTATTATTATTATTGACACAACGACGTTGTATGACACAGCAAACAAGATAGATATGCTGGGTTTCGTTTCACAAAATCACAAGTCGAACACTTCCCAAGTGTCTAGGACTGTGTGATGTATTTTCGGATGATGCGTGCAGATCCCAGTAAGGTGGCCTTTTGCAGTTGGCAGATCGTAATTTTGTCAATGTCTATTGTTTCCAAATGCCGGCTGAGATCTTTTGGCACGGCACCCAGTGTGCCCATCACCACTGGGACCACCTGCACTGGTTTCTGCCAGAGCCTTTGAAGTTCAATCTTGAGGTCCTGATAGCGGCTGAGTTTTTCCTGTTGTTTTTCTTCAATGCGACTGTCACCTGGGATGGCAACATCAATGATCCAAACCTTGTTCTTTTCCACAACTGTGATGTCTGGTGTGTTGTGTTCCAGAACTTTGTCAGTCTGGATTCGGAAGTCCCACAGTATCTTTGCGTGTTCATTTTCCACAACCTTTGCAGGTTTGTGATCCCACCAGTTCTTAACTGCAGGGATGTGATACTTGAGGCATAGGTTCCAATGAATCATTTGGGCCACATAGTTGTGCCTCTGTTTGTAGTCTGTCTGTGCAATTTTCTTGCAGCAGCTGTGGATATGATCAATGGTTTCATCGGTTTCCTTGCACAGTCTGCACTTTGGGTCATCAGCTGATTTTTCAATCTTGGCCTTGATTGCATTTGTTCTGATGGCTTGCTCCTGGGCTGCAAGGATCAGGCCTTCTGTCTCCTTTTTCAGGGTCCCATTCGTGAGCCAGAGCCAGGTCTTCTCTTTATCAGCTTTTCCTTCAATTTTGTCAAGGAACTTTCCATGCAATGTTTTCAATCTTGGCCTTGATTGCATTTGTTCTGATGGCTTGCTCCTGGGCTGCAAGGATCAGGCCTTCTGTATCCTTCTTCAGGGTCCCATTTGTGAGCCAGAGCCAGGTCTTCTCTTTATCAGCTTTTCCTTCAATTTTGTCAAGGAACTTTCCATGCAGTGTTTTGTTGTGCCAGCTGTCAGCTCTAGTTTGTAGTGCGGTTTTCTTGTACTGGTTTTTTGTCTGCTGTGCTTTGAGGAGTTTCTGATTTTTGACTTCAATCAAAGCAGGTTCTTCACTTTGTTTTGCATATTCTGCCAGGGCATGTTCTTCTTCTTTGACTGCTTGTTTTACTTGCAAGAGTCCTCTGCCCCCTGATCTTCTAGGCAGATACAGCCGGTCAACATCACTGCGAGGGTGCATTGAATGATGAATGGTCATGAGTTTTCTTGTTTTTCTGTCCAAATTGTCCAGTTCCATCTGTGTCCAGTTTATAATGCCAGCAGTATATCTTATGACAGGTATGGCCCAGGTGTTTATGGCCTTGATGGTGTTGCCTCCATTGAGCTTGCTTTTGAGAATTTTTCTGACCCTTTGTGTGTATTCTTTACTGACCACAGTTTTCACATGTTCATGATTGATGTTGTCCAGCTGTAATATGCCCAGATATTTATAGGCCTCTGGCTGGTGACACCTTATTGTTTGGCCATTGGGCATATTGATGCCCTCACTTTCAATTATTTTTCCCTTCTTCAATGCCACTGTCGAACATTTGTCCAAACTAAACTCCATGTTGATATCAGTGCTAAAAATTCGGACAGTGTTGGTCAGAGATTGGATTTCAGTTTCTGTTTTCCCATATAGCTTCAGGTCATCCATGTACATCAAATGTGAAATTTTGTGAGAATTCTTAGATGTTTGGTAGCCGAGATTTGTTTTTTGTAAGATTGTTGACAGAGGGATCATGGCAATAATGAAAAGCAGAGGGGACAATGAGTCTCCCTGGAAAATTCCTCTCCTGATGTTGACAAGTCCATAACTTTTATTTCCAACAAACAGTTCAGTTTTCCAGTGCTCCATCATGTTTTCAATGAAGGTGCCAACGTTTTTACTAATCCCGATGGCGTCCAGGCACTTGATGATCCAGCTGTGTGGGAGTGAGTCAAAGGCCTTTTTGTAGTCAATCCACGTCATGTGAAGATTAGCTTTTCGGCTCTTACAGTTCTCCAGAATCATTTTGTCAATCAATAACTGGTCTTTTGTGCCCCTGCTTTTCCGTTTGTTGCCTTTCTGTTCATCTGGCAAGATGTTTTTTTCTTCAAGATAGTCTTGAATTCTGTCAGCTATGATGCCAGTCAGTAGTTTAAACATAGTGGGCAGACACGTTATTGGCCTGTAGTTTCCTGGTGCTGCTCCTTTTGCTGGATCCTTTTGTATCAGGTATGTTCTTCCAGTTGTTAGCCATTCACTGATACTTCCTTTCTGCAGCATCTCATTGAATTGTTGGGCCATTTTTCCATGTAAACTAATCAGATGTTTGAGCCAAAATCCATGGAGTTGATCACTACCAGGCGATGTCCAGTTCTTGACTTTTTGCACTCGTTTGCTGATCATTTCAGTTGTTATTTCCATCAGTTCCATTTTGTTCTGTGAGAATTTTCCTTCAAACTCCTTTATCCACCCAGCGTTTTTGTTGTAGTTCTTATTGTTTTCCCAAAGCTCTTTCCAGAACTTCGTTGTTGCAGTTTTCTCTGGCTTTATGGTTACTGTGTCTGTTTTTTGGTTCAGGCTCTGATAGAACTGTCTTTGGTCTGATTGAAACAGTTGATTTTGTCTGTACTGGATGATTCTGGCTTCGTACCTTTCAATTTTTCTGGCTGTTGCTGTAATTTGTTCTTTCACAATTTCCAAAGCTTCTTCAATTTTTCTGGTGTTCAGCCAGTACTTTCGGATCAGGTATTGCTTGATTTTGTCATTCTTCAGTTTCTTCTCTTTCATATTTTTCAGGTTACTTGCATCTGATCTAAGCTTTTTGATTTTCAACTCTAGCCTGACCTTCCACTTTGGTTTTCCAGTCGATCTTCTTTGGGGCTGCCTTGGTTGTAGGAGCCCAAGCTCTTCTGTTACTATCACTGCTGCACTGTAGGCAAACTGGTTTGTTTGTTCAATTGATGTTATTTGGACAGTGGAGAGTGCTGCATTCACATCTTTCATGAGAGGCGCCAGGTGTCTCTTGGGCACTGTTTTTAGAGTTGGGAGCCGCTTTCTTATTGCATTTGCTGCAGCATGAGCCATGATCTTATCCCTGAGCTCTTGTTGTCTTGCTGTCAAGGTTCCTGGTGGTTCAGCAGATGTTTCAAGTGCTGGTTCATGAAATTCTTGCAAAAGCTCCACACTTTCTTCTGGTTCAATCTGTTCCACCATTCCAAGTGTTGCTGGAGTCTCTGCTGCTGTCTGTGCTGTGGTCTGATGGTAATTTACTTTGCAAATTTTCTGGATTTCTTCAAGTTCAACTTCACTGAACACTTTGTTTCTGATTATGAATCTTCGTTGGTCAGCCAGTTGGGGTTCTGTTATCTGTGAGTCAGGGTGCTCTTGTTTCCACAGTTGATGCATCCTTTTTTGGTAGCCACGCCTTTGAGGTTTAGATTTGTAGTAGCATTTCATAATTGTGCGGTTTTCTGGCATTGTGTATTTCTGCCGCTTCTGTGACTGTTCATTTGGGGTTTGATGATTCCGTAGCCCACTTGTCAATGGATGTCCAGAATCAGCAGCATCCACCGCGGTCCTTTTTATCCTGGGCGACGACCGAGCCAGTATAGACTTCGTTTGGGTTTGTTTCTCCATAATGCTAATGGGTTAGTGCTCTTAGTTCTGCTCCTCAGCTGAGGCCTGGCTTGGTTGGACCTACCGGTAGTTACACTACCGCCAGCACAGCCCTCAGTCATCATTGGAGCAGGTAAGCCCCCCCACCACGTCAAGGTGGCACCTGCGGGGGGGGGGGGGTTATTATTATTATTATTATTATTATTATTATTATTATTATTTGTGCATTATATTTTGGTGGATATTCCTGCATTGAAATCAATAAATCAAAAAGATATTTAAGCAAGTTTGCAAATAACTTCATCAAATACACTCACTCCTAAAATCCCTACAAGACCATATGCCTGCCATGGTCACTGAAGTCTCAAAGAAGACAATAAATGCAGTTTTCATAACATTTGTTTGTAACCTAGAAGTTTGTTGTGCATCACCAAATGATCAGACAATTCTGGAACCCAAAAGAGCTACAGAACCCCTTTTCCCAACTTTTGTATACCACTTGAAGATGCCTAAATAGTATCTTGCATGGAAAATATTATATAAATTCAGGTTATTTTCAGAAATGTTAGTTTAGTATGTGTTCTTTGCTATTCATGTTGCATCCTTGTACATATTGATCCCCTTCCTTCACCATGGTTACCATAATGATTTTGAATGAGCTGTTGAACTCAGTTGCCATCACACTGCTGGTTAAGTTGGTTATTGATTTACTCTAAGCCTAGCTCTACTGCTCGCTGTATAAAAGACCTCTGAACATTTTAAAAGTATTTTGCAACATCATAATATAATTTAAACAGAAAAGTGCTTATCAGAGCTTTATTGATGCTGAGAACTGTGACCTTCAAAAGGCTTCTCAAAGGCTAATTTCTTTGCCTAGAAATTACATGTAATTTAAGATAGAGAGAAAATGGCTTATTACGGAACCTAGAACTTTGATCATGCTGATAAAAAGAGAAAATCACTGGCTGGGAGAATTACTGGTGCACTTGAGGACAATGCATAATAAAAACTCATGAAATAATAAAAGTATTTTCTAATAATATTGTCCTTTTAGATTTACCATGTATGAAAAAATTCTGCTTGATAAGGTATGGCAAAAACAAGAAAGCAGAAGTATTGTTGAAGTCTCAGAACTTGATTTCTCTAATCGAATATAAATTGGGGTTGTGTGTTTTCTGGGTTGTATGACCATGTTCCAGAAGCATTTTTTCCTGACATTTCACCCGCAGGCATCCTCATAGGTTGTGACCTTCCACTTACATAAATTGTTTATGTTTCAGTAGTGAAAGGTTTGCAAGGATTGGAATAACTCTCCATTCAATACACTGAAGCTTTCAGGCAAAGTTATGCAGCTGTTGGAATTGCACAAAGAGTATCCATTCCATTTGAGTCAAGCTACAGATAGTAATACACCCATAATTTGAAAACTGTTAATTAAATATTACCAGTTATGTGCTAGCTAGTTATCCATTCACCAGTGAGACTGGAGCCCCTGATGGCTATATGGGTTAAACACTTGTGCCAGCAGGACTGCTGACTGAAGGGGTGGCGGTTCGAATCCGCGGAGCAGGGTGAGCTCCTGTCTGTCAGCTCTAGCTCCCCATGCAGGGACATGAGAGATCCCTCCCACAAGATGGTAAAACATCAAACATCCAGAATCCCTTGGGCAACATCCTTACAGATGGCCAATTCTCTCACACCAAAAGCGACTTGCAGTTTCTCAAGTCGCTCCTGACACACACACACAAAAACCATTGAGACCTAACATTTTTATATGTTAACAGAACTCACCATCAGTGCTTAGGAATAACTAGTTAAAATCAACTAGTTATGTGCTCAATCATGTCCCCATTCCCCCCAAAAGTTTTTAAATTATAGTTGCTCATTAATAGTACTCACTATTTGTATGGTACAGTGAAAAAAATAGTTTTGTCTTATTATTAACTGCAGGGTGAGTATAAAATAAAGTAGAAACATGTTTACAGAGCACTGAGATTATTAGAAAATAGAAATGACAAGGATTGACCTCTGGCCCTTGCATGTAAAATAAATGTTCTGGTTTTCATCTTCTCAGGTTATCTGTCCTCAAATCAACCCCATGAATTGGATAGGGCTTTCTTAGACAAAAAATATTCAAGAGGTGGTTTTCCAGTTCCATCCTAATAAATATTTCCTACAACACCTGGTGGTCTCCCATCCAAATACTAATCAGATCTGATCATAGTTAGATTCCAAGGTAAGACAAAATCTGGGACCTTTTGAATATTTAGCTTCCACACTAAAGATAAATGAATGGAAAGGCAGATAATGTGGTTAACAAACAGCAAAAAAAGTTAATCCCATGCCCTCCTTTGTCCTAGCTAGCTCCAGGATTCAGCTGCTTGTCTCCTGTAGCACAAATATAGTGGTGAGGTGAGTAACTGTAACTGCAATATGATCCTGTAGGCATGTCACAACTGGACACAAATAAATTCATAAGAATTTATATAAAATTTAAAAAGCAAACAATCTATCAGCCACACCCAAGATCCCTTTAGGATGCTTGCCAAGTTGCAAGTGTTTAGATTTCATGATTGTTGAATTATGGCTTTAGCAGACAAAGCCAATTAGCCTGAGAGGAAAGATTTAATTAAATTATTGTAGATCATGTTTGATAATGTCGGTGCAGATTTTTTTTCTTCTGTTTATGTGGGCTTTCCAGGTTGTGTCAGAGCTTTTGAGATTTGCTAGAACTGGTTAGAAACAGTGCCAGAGAGATGTGCAGTATTCTTGACAGTGATCTGGGCCCCACAGAGATTGGGAAAATTGTGGAGAACTGTCATGCAGGGAGAAAACATTAAAATTTTTTAAAAACTGTTCACCAGAGTGGATGTGAAAATTATCTATAAAAAGCAAAAGACAAGATTTTAAAGTGTGTGTGACTGGCACATAAAAACAGTGTGTCATGCAAATCCATCTATGTATTTATTTTATTAGTTACATTTATATCCTGTCTTTCATCGAATGAATTTGTGATGGCATACATCACTTTTCCCATTCCTACTTCATCCTCACAAGTACTCTGTATGTTAGGCTAAGAAAAAAATTAATCTCCAAGTCATCCAGCGAATACGATGGTTGAGTGGTGATTAAAAACAATAACACCACTTTGTTATTGATTTAAAAAACACAATGGAAAAAGAAAGCCAACATTAACATTATCCACAACTTCAAATAATTGTGAAAACATGAAAAAATAATAGTATATGTACTATGTATATATAGTATATGCCCCGGTGGCAAAGTGTGTTAAAGCACTGAGCTGCTGAACTTGCAGACCGAAAGGTCGCAGGTTCAAATCCCGGGAGCAGAGTGAGCATCCGCTGTTAGCTCCAGCTTCTGCCAACCTAGCAGTTCGAAAACATGCCAATGTGAGTAGATCAATAGGTACTGCTCCAGCGGGAAGGTAATGGTGCTCCATGCAGTCATGCCGGCCACATGACTTTGGAGGTGTCTACGGACAACGCCGGCTCTTCAGCTTAGAAATGGAGATGAGCACCAACCCCCAGAGTCAGACATGACTGGACTTAATGTGAGGGGAAAACCTTTACCTTTACTACTATGATCATTCTTATTCTCTAAATCAATGTATATAAATACTGAATTTTCTATTTCCCACTAACACTTTATTTTCTATAGCAAGCTGCTTAGCAAATAAATCTGTACTGTTGATGGCAAAGGCTGTCACTGGAGAGAAAGGAATAAGAGAAGCCTGCTATCAGATCCACATACTAATATTGCATGGTTGCATCAGGCAAAGGATGAGAGATGTGTCACTGTCTACATCAACTTTGCAATGTAGTACAGTTGCATTACACCCCTATCACCACTTGACAATGGAGCTGAGTCTGAAGAAGAAGATGTTTGTGTGTAGATAGGGTAGGTAGGTAGGTAGGTATGTAGGTAGATAGATAGATAGATAGAGATAGAGTAATTCATCAGCACTAGAACAGAAGGGCTAGTTATACAATGTTGATGGAGACTTACCCAATGTTGATGGAGACTTTTCAATTTGTGGACAAGGATGTGGACAAGGGAACTGATCAATGCCTCTTTGTAGCGGAGAGGATCCCAGCATGTCTGAAGGAGGCTGTGGTAAGCCTTTTTAAAAAAAGAAAGAAACCCTTCCTGGACCCTATTATACTTGACAACTATAAACCAGTCTCCAATCTTTCATTTCTGGCAAGGTACTGGAGTGTGTGGCAGTCTACCAACTTCAGGGGGTTCTGGATGAAACGGATTATCAAGATCCATTTCAATCTAGTTTCAGGCCTGTTTATGGGACAGAGGCATCTTTGGTCATCTTGGTGAATGATCTATACAGCAAACTGGGCAAGGGGGGCTTTGTCCCTTTTGGTTCTCCTGGACCATTATGTCCTTCTGGGCCATGTCACTGAGATGGGGCTTGTCTGCACTATTTTACAGTAGCCTCCCCTTAAGGCACAGGTCCATAATTTGGGGGTAACTCCTGGACTCAGCTTTAAACCTGGAGGCCCAGGTTTCTGCATTGGCCAGGAGTACTTTGGCACATTAAAAACCTATGCACCTATTTATTCATTTATTTCTCACATTTATATCCCGCCCTTCTCACCCAAAGGGACTAAGGGCAGCTTACAACACTGGCAACAATTAGATGCCCATACAAACCAATATAAAACAGCACATAAAACAGTTAAAACTATTATTAAAATACATATGAATTAAAAATATACATTTCAAACATAAAATCAGATCCGATCAGATCCGATTGCATCTATTCCTTGAGATGTTGGATCTGACCACAGTGGTACATGCGATAGATACACATTGTTTACATTGCTACAGTGTGCTCTCAGTAGAGCTGCCTTTGAAGAATGTTTGTAAACTTTGGTTGATCCAAAGCGCTTCAGCCAGATTGCTTACTGGCTCTGGCTACTGGGAGTGCACAACTCCCCTGTTGCATCAGCTCCACTGGCCACCAGTCTGTTTCCAGGCACAATTCAAAGTGCTGGTTTTGACCTTTAAAGAACTATACAGTTTGGGTTATTTGGCATCTCCCAGTGCGTACCTGCCTGGGTCCTGAGATTTTCAGGAAAGGCTCTTCTTGCAGCCCCACCTCCTTAGGAGACACAGTTATTGGGAATGTGACTTTGCCCAGGGAAGCCAGAATGAAGCTCTCCTTGCTGTCCTTCCAACAGCAGGCTAAAAACTTTCCCTTTCAGGCAGGCTTTTAAAGAACCAGTGGTGCTGTGTTTTATGTAATTCAACAGTTTTTTAAATGGTTTTAATGATTTTATTGGTTTTATCTATGTATTTAATAAGTCCCATATTTAATTCTATTTTAATGTTTATGTGCTTTAGCTTTTAGCTTCTAATTTATCATTCTGTGATCTTTAGTGTTAGTTGCTTCAAATCTCCTTTGAGAGAAAGAGTGATATAAATACTATAAATATATAAACAAGTAAATAAATAATTGCCCCGATACAAAAACAGAAACTCATCCCCAGACACACACACACACACACACCCCACACACGTCCCTGTTTACTGCTGCCTTGGCTCCAAGAAGGTCAATTATTTACAAAAGAGCAGCTGCCATGGCTGCATATTTGTACTACTCTGGAACAGGCATAGGCACAAACTTATGGGTGCTTGCATCCTCCTTGCCATGGAAAGAGGAGGAGGAGGAGGAGGAGGAGGAGGAGGAGGAGGAGGGGACAGTGGTAGCAAAAATTCTGCTAGTGGTAGTGAAAGGAGGCAAGCTGACACGGAGCCAAGCTATTGCCTTCAATGCCTGGAGCAAAGTAACTACCGGTATGGAAAGGGAGGACTGTGAAATTCATCTCTATCCTAGCACAGGCAATCTTCTTGTCCCGCCCCATACCTTTGCTCCACAGGGCATTGCAGCAATAGTGTGCAAGCAAGGTGGCTAAAGGTTGAGGATCTGTCTTGTTCATTATTCTTTTCTTTCTGTATCAGAGACTGTGGTGGGGAGGCACAGTATTTGGCTGGCAGCCATGACTGGCTAGTAGCCGAGTAGATTTGATTGACCCAGACTGGTGTAGCTCAATTCATGTTAATTATAATTCTGGGAAGGGGAGCAGGAGCAGATGCACTGAAACAATAGTTCTATAGCATAAATACTGCTGAGTGGAGGCTGGACTTCGGCTGGTTTAGATTTGCAGCCAACTTCTGCCCCCCCCCCCCCCCCCGAAACTTCAGGTTTTAGCAGAGGTCAATCTACTTACATTGCTATATCAGTATTATTTCAGGCCAGTGCTGAATGGTAGAGTAACATCTGCAGAAAGCATATTAAATGTTCAAAAGCAGAATGATTTTTCACTTAGAGATCAGTGGTAGAAGGAGAAGGAACATTGTCTTATCTGCCATTTCTTGGTCAGGGCACCTGTCACAGGTCTGGTTGCATATTTGAAGGAAACATGGACAGCATTACCAACTAGATGAGCAGTTAAAAATCAGCATCATGTCTGGTATACTGAAAAGTTTTGGTGGTTCAGCGCAGTTGGTGGGAACAAAGGAGAGAGTCTTCTCTGTGGTGGCCCCTGGCTCTGGGACTCGCTCCCAAGGGAGATTAGGTAAGCCCCCACCCTGGTAGCATTTAGGGAGAGCCTAAAATCTTGGCTCTTCCAACATGCTTTTGCAGCATGAATTCCCCATCCTCACGATAGACCTTGTATCTGCAGCCATTTCCTCATCTATTGCACTTTATCTTGTTCTATCAGTTTGTTATAGTCACAGGGTCCACCCCACCCCAAGTTGCTATCTCACTGACTGTAGCACTTAATCAACTACCTCATGTTACAATATTCACTCATTGCACTTTGCCCAGTTCATTTTTATCCCTCTACTTGGGTGCCAAATCCATGTTTTAGTATGATTATCATTTTATACTTTTACTATGTTTAGAGTGTTGAATTTTAATATCTGTGCTGCACCCCAGGGCAGCGCGAGCACCCGAAAACCAGACCAGAGCCAATATAAAAAACAAGCTGTTTATTGAAGCAGAGTATATATATATCTATGCACATTTAAGATGGAAAGTCAGAGTAAGAAATAGTCCTTAATATATAGTCAATTGCAGTTCAGAAAGAGTTCAGCAATGTCTAAATTGTAATCCACAAGTGAAAACTCAATAGTTTCCTCCAAGAAATCAAAGTTTGTCCATGAAACAATAGCAGGAACAGATGCTACAATTCCACTGGAAAAGTTCCATAGCAGGATCAAGAAGCAAGGTAAATAAGGCAAGTCAATCTTGGTTCAGGAACAAGGAAGATGTGGTAACAAGACAAGGTCTACTCGGGAGTCGCGGCTCAGTGCAGCTCGCCTGGAACTGGGAGCTTGGCAAGGATTCAGGAAGCAAGGCAGGGAGCTGGAAACTGGAACCTCTTCTGAGGAAAGGCAAAGTTGACACCGCAATGAGAACACAGTGAGGGGCACTTTTAAGGGAATCACAAAGCTGCAAGATTAGGGAATATGGAACCCACAAGAGTTCTCATGGAAAAGTTAGGCATTATCAAGTTTAAGAGCTAATCTTCCACATAGCTATATAACACAAAATATCATAGAACCACAGAATAATCGAGTTGTAAGAGACCACATGGGCCATCTAGTCTAACCCCCTGCCATGCAGGAAAAGCACAATTAAAGTATCTATGACAGATGGCCATCCAACCTCTGTTTAAAAGTTTCCAAGGAAGGAGCTTCCACAACACTCCGGGGCAGAGAGTTCCACTGCTGAACAGTTCTCACAGTTAGGAAGCGCTTCCTAATGTTCAGGTGGAATCTCCTTTCCTGTAATTTGAAGTCATTGATCCTAGTCCTAGTTTCAAGGGCAGCAGAAAGCAATTCTGCTCCCTCTTTCTTATGACACTCTTTCACATATTTATACATGGCTATAATGTATTATCTCAACCTTCTCTTCTGCAGGCTAAATATACCCAGTTATTAAGGTGCTCTTCATAGGGCATGGTCTCCAGTCCTTTGATCATTTTAGTCACCCTCCTCTGGACACATTCCAGCTTGTCAATGTCTCTTTTGAACTGTGGTGCCCAGAATTGGACACAGTATTCGAGGTGAGGTCTAACCAAAGCAGAATACAAAGGCACCATGACTTCCCTCCATCTAGACACTATACTCCTTTTGATGCAGCCCAAAATCCCATTGGCTTTTTTAGCTGCTGCATCACACTGTGGCTCATGTTCAGCTTGTTGTCCACAGAGACTCAAAGATCTTTCTCTCTCTGCCTGGCTGTTGTCAAGTCAGGCATCACCCATTTTGTATCTTTGCATTTTGTTTTTTTTTTCTGCCTAAGTGTAGTATCTTACATTTGACCTTGTCAAAATTCTTTTTTTTAGATTTGGCCCAGCTCTCTAGTCTGTTAAGGTCATTTTGAATTCTGATCCTGTCCTCTGGAATATTAGCTATCTCTCCTAATCTAGTGTCATTTGCAAACTTGATAAGCATGCCCTTTAAACCTTCATCTAAGTCATTAATAAAGATGTTGAACAGAACTGGGCCCAGGACCAAACCCTGCAGCACTCCACTAGTCACTTCTTTCCAGGATGAAGAGGAACCATTGGTGAATACCCATTGGATTCAGTTGTTTAACCAATTACAGATCTACCTAATAGTAGTATTGCCTAGCCCACATTTGACTAGTTTGCTTGCAAGAAGGTCATGGGGGACTTTTCCAAAGGCCTTACTGAAATCAAGATATGCTACATCCACAACATTCTCCTCATCTGCCAAGCTGGTAACTCTATCAAAAAGAGAGATAAGATTATTCTGGCATTAGTTGTTTTTGGGAAATCCATGTTAACTTTTAGTATTCACAGCATTCCTTTCTACATGATTGCAGACTGCCTTCTTAATGATCTGCTCCATAATCTTTCCTGGTATTGATGTCAGGCTGATTGGATGGTAATTGTTTGGGTCATTCTCTTTTCCTTTATTGAAGATAGGGACAACATTTGCCCTTCTCCAGTCTGCTGGGACCTCTCCTGTTCTCTAAGAATTCTCAAAGATTATTGCCAGTGGTTCTAAAATGATTTCTGCTAGTTCCTTCAATACTCTGGGATGTAGTTCATCTGGCCCCAGAGTCTTGACTTCATTTAAGGTAGCCAGGTATTCCTGGATTACTTTCCTTATTTTGGTTTGAACCCCAATTTCCTTCTGGGAGAAGACTGAGGCAAAAAAAAAAGTGTTGAGCAGCACTGCCTTTTGCCTATTCCCTGATAGCATTTCAACATCTTCTCTTAGCAGAGGCCCTACCGTTCCTTTTTCTTCCTTTTTTTAACTGACATAACCAAAGAATCCCTTTTTACTGGTTTTAATCTCTCTGGCAAGCTTGAGTTCATTTTGTACCTTAGCCTTATGAAACTTTTCTCTATATATGCTGGTTATTTGTTTGAGTTCCTCTTTGCTAATTTCCCCCCTTTTTCATTTCTTGTGTAAGTCTCTTTTAAATCTTCTCTCAATTAAAAGTTCTTTGGACATCTATTCTTTTTTTCTCCTTGCAATTGTGCCTTCAGTTTCTCACTTTTAAGAAACTCCTATTTATCATTAACTCCTTTCTCTTTTAGTATTCCTGTCCACGGAATAATAATCAGTATTTCCTTAAATTTCCTGAAGTCAGCTCTCCTAAAGTCTAGAATGTGTGTTTGATTTCTCTTAGTTTCGCCCTTCCTTTGTATCACAAACATGATCACTCTCAGCTAAGGATCCCACCACTTCCACTCCATTGACCAGATCCTCAGTGTTGATTAGGATCAGATCCAGAATAGTTGATCCCCTTGTTGCCTCTTCTACCTTCTGGACAATAAGATTGTCTGCAAGACAAGTGAGGAATTTGTTGAACTTTGTACCCCCCCCCCCCCCCGAAATGTTTCAGGTTAAAAAAAACCTGGTTTACTCATGAATTTTAACTGGTTTAACCAAATCCGCATGCTAAGTCTATGAGACGCAAAAAATTAAAAGTCCCTCAAGGCACTATCTCAAGCAGATATTGACAGGCATGTAGCCGGGGGGTGGGGGTTAAGAGATTCAACCCACCCCCCGAAATTTTCAACCCCCCCCCCCCCGAATATTTTTTCTGGCTATGGCCCTGTCTACAGCTGATCCTGGCTCTCCACTAGTTGGGAAAAGGAGGCAAAATATCTCTTTACATTGTTAGAATTTGTAATATAAGAGGCAGAGATGTGTGTTATGCTTATTACATGCTGACTCAAGAATGACAACTTTCAGCATTTCTTCACCTCCATTGGCATTTCCTAGCTGTAAAAGCAGGAAGAGTCACAGTGCTAAAAAGCCAAGGTTTTGTGTTCTTTCCAAACAATTGATTTTTTGAGTTCCTTGGAGTAGTAGTATTAGATTGGGAAAGGGGCTAGTTGTTGTTTTAGCACCCAGTTGATTATCCCTTGTCCAAATAAACAAAAAAATGGATGCTTCTTACACCTGAGACTTTTTTAAATGGGATTTACATGGGCTTCAGCAAACTAAAGAAAGCAAGAAATAAAAAGGTAAGAGTATGAGGGAGGGCAAATAGAAAGCAAAATAAAGGTTTTTGGTTTGGTGAAAAGTCAGATCTTCAGAAATCCATACAGTTTCTCTACAAAACTCAAAACAGGGACGTGAGGAGAAAAAAATAAAGTTATGTATGGGATTTAAAAATTGTATTTTGATGAGGTGCTTACAACAGAAATGTGAACAAATTTAAATCAATCATGGCTGATGGGTCCATTGTCAGAGCAGTGGTGAATTCACTTTGAGTCTCCGGTGCTGGTTTTGCAAAGGTTCAGCACCTTGGAGAGTGGCTTTCAAGTTCAAACTAAACACCGTGCATCTACAGAATTAATGCAGTTTAACACTACTTTGCCATGACTCAGTGCTATGGAATCATGGGAGCTGTAGTTTTGCTGCAGCATTGAATCCTGGCAGTTAAAGTGCTGTCAAACTGCATTAATTCTACAGTGTAGATGCACCCAGGTACATATGGGCCATTCCAGGGTCCCATAAAAGATAGCTCACCACCAAAAAATATAAAGCAAAGACTTATAACAAGGTGCATACTACAAACACCGAGAGTCAATGATAAATGTCCAAGGAGCAAGAAACTACAATGTAGTCATCTTTCCACGGGTCAAGCCAGAGAAGCCAAAGTTCAAGGGTAGTCCAAACACAGTAGTAAAGTGTTAGTCCAGGGGTTTGCAGTTCATCAAGGTCCGCAACAAGGTACAAACACAATGAGGTTCACCAACACAATAAACCTTTTGGTTCAAGGTTCCACAAGGTACAAGGCTTACAAGAGTTCATGACACAGGTGTGGATACTAGGGTTGTCCAAATTTTCATTATGTTTCTCGTTTCGTAATTATTTCGGATTGTTCTCGTTTTTTGAAACGAGTATTGAAACGTTTTCCCTGGGCGCAACTGGCAATGTAATTCGAACCATCGTTGGCCCATTCTCTAATTGTTTCTTAAAATTTTCGTTAAATTTTTTCCTTCCAAATTTTTTTAAATATTTTTTTTTAAAAAAAAAATTATATATTTTTTTGTTTTTGCAACCTAACATGAATGGGAGCCTAGTGCAGCCTAACATGGCCGCTCCCTGGCCAATCAGAGACTTCCACGATGGCTGAAAAAGGTGGGGGCTAGCGTCCTCTGCATCCACGTGGAGGATCTGTATAAAAATCCCCTCCCCAACTGAGCCAAGCCATTCTGGGCTAGGATACCGAGGAGAGAGGGTGGTTCGCGCGCGCTGGGAAGCTGCTTGCTAGCTTGGGGGAGAGAGGGCTAAGTGACTGTTCTGGCTATAGGGGGTAGAGTGTCTGTCTGTTGTTGCTGGTTTGATATTGTGTTGTTGTTTTTTGGGGAAATTGGCTTGGGGCTTGTGGCAGAGTCCTTGCTGTGGCTTTAGGGAACTTTTATTTTCCAAAGGACGTCTGCGTTCCTGCAAGTGCAGAGCTTGGGGTGCTTTACTTTTCTACTCCAGAGGGAGTCCCTTTGCCTTTCTGTTTTCTTTTTTGGAATTTAGCAATCACCACATCAGCCCTTCTTTGCAATCCTGAAAAGGGGGGGGGGCTTGAAAATAATAGTTTCCAAAGGATGTCTGCGTTCCTGCAAGTGCATTGCTTCCCTCCCGCTCCGTTTGTAATCCCAAGCCCCCGGGCTGAGTGTTATTGCAGCAATCACAAAGACACACATTGTTTTCAAACCTAAAGGGTACATTGGAAGAAATAGTTTCCAAAGGACGTGAGGCACCCGCCAAGGCATTGCTTCCCTCACGCTCCATTTCTATTCCCAAGCCTTGGGCTGAGTTTTATTTCTGCAATCACAAAGTCAGACATTGATTTGATTCAATAGAGGGTCCACAGCAATTTATAGTTTCCAAAGGACGTTGCCAATCCTGTCAAGGCATTGTTTGGCGTGTACTGCATTTCTAATCCAAAGTCTACACAAGTAGAAGAGGGACTTTTACAGTGATAAGAACCCAATTGAACAGGAAATAAGACTTTCAAACCAGGAACAGGTTTCTTCAAATATTGAAAAATAGTGTATTATAAAAAGTTATGAAAATTCGCCAAAAATCATAGGAGATAGGAAACATTCTGCAATTTGTTGAGCAAAGAGTGTGGAATGTGTTCTCCCACTGTACCAAATTTGATGAGAATAGCTCAAGAAATGAGGGCGGGAGACCCCCAGAAAAGTCCCTCCCCAGTTTCCTGTTTTTTGGCAATTGCGCATGCGTGTCCACCATTTTAGAAACATTTTAGAAACATTACGAATTTTCGGAAATATCCGAAAATTTTGGGTGAAAAATTAAGAAATAATTTCTATATCGAAGAGCTGGCACCCCCTACTTTAGAAACGAGAATTGAAACATTTTTTCCATCGATCGGACAAGCCTGCTGGATACCACAATCCACCAACCCGGGGGAAACACCATTAGTATCCCAAAGAGCAGTCTCTGCTAGATTCTTTTTATGCGGCTGATCACAGCTGCATCCTTTCTCTTTTAGGCCTCCATCCTTAATTGTTACCAACTGTAAATTCTTACCTACAGATTACTCTGTCCTTTAGAACGAGGAAGAAGATTAATATACTGCTTGGGCCTTGCCTATCTCTGTGATCGCATCTCCCCCTGTGAGCCAGCGTGGGCATTAAGATCTGCCGGGGAGCTCTTCTCTTGCTCCCACCCGCATCCCAAGTGCAGCTGGTGGGGAAAAGAGAGCAAGCCTTCTCAATGGTGGCCCCCTGGCTCTGGAATGCCCTCCCCAAAGAGATCAGGCAAGCCCCTACATTGCCCTCTTTCCGCAAGGAATTGAAAACCTGGTGGTTCTGAGAGATTTTTGAGCAAGATGAGTTGGCTGTTAAACATGTTGACCTTGCTCTGCACACTCTCCACTCCTGGGTCCTATGATACACTGTGCAAGTCTTTACCTAACTTTTAATTGATTATGTCTGCCTCGCAACCCTGATTACTGTATTGCACTCCTTCATGTTGATTGGTACTGTAACTGTGTTCATTTTAGATTGAACTCTTTCTACTGCTGTTTTATGATATTGTTTTTATTATGTTTGTTTGGTCATGTCATTGTATGTTGTTTTGACAATGGACTGTTTTGTACATGTTGGAAACTGCCCTGTGTCCTCTCAAGGAGGTGGAGCGGTATATAAATAAAGGATTATTATTATTACTGTTATTATTAACCCCTTCTACTGGTCATGATCCTGCCAAGTCTTCTGTATACTAACCACCAACAACTGCTAGGCATTCTAACCATTATCAACTGCTGGACATGACACACCTGACTTGAAAACTGTACACGTGAAAGCAATCTAGAAGTCTCAGTAGACCACAAGCTGAACATGAGTCAACAGTGTGATGTGCAGTTTTAAAAAGAAATGAAATTCTAGGCTGTACCAATAGTTTAGTGTCTAGATTGAGGGAAGTAATAGTCCTCAAATAGAATACTATGTCCAGTTCTGTACATTACCATCCAAGAAGGATATTGACCATTCAAGGAGCCAGCCCTGTGAGGAATGGCTAAGGGAGCTGGGCATGTTTAGCTTGGAAAAAAGAAGGCTGAGAGGGGACACGATAGCCATGTTCAAATATTTGAAAGGGTGTCACATTGAGGAATGGACAAACTTGTTTTCTTCTGCTCTGAAGACTAGGACACGGAGCATTGGATTCAAGTGACAGGAAAAAAGATTCCACATAAACATGAGGAAGGACTTCTCCACAGTGAAAGCTGTGGAAGCTGTTCCACAGTGAAATATATTGGAAATAACTGCACCCAGTCTCTGGGCACATATCCCTTTGGAAATAAATGGCAATCGTAACCCTATTGAAAAGGAAAAATGATGTCATATCCATTTGTCAGATGTGAATCTTCATGAACATGTGGAGACCACCTTTTGAAAACCAGTAGCCAAGAAAAGCATGACCTTGTTAGAAGTCAACCCTTTGAACATATGATATTCATAAGCATTGATGTAATGGCACACAGGTAACTAAGCTGTTAAACTGAAGAAACATGTATTTGAACTGCCAAGGACAAAGACATGCCACTACAAAAATGTATTTGGTTAGCAGAGGATGTTTGTTTCGTTGAAGTATAAACTGCACTAGCAGTTGCCCTTGAAGGTATACACTCCCTTGAAACCTCTTCATTTAAAATATGTACTCAGATATTTTTTAAAAGTCTTCTTTGAAAAATAACATATATTTTTCACTCACAAACATAATGTATTAATTCACCATACAGGCACATTTCTTATTTAAAACTCAGTTACAGATTGGATGTGGTTCTCTCTGTGTGCATCAGGGTATCATTCTTAATCAATAGTCCATAGTCTTTAGGTATAGTGGTACTCACTGAAGTCCATAAGTCATACTTTTCTATTGAATTCCAAACAGCAACATGAATCTACTTCCACTGAGGTGTAAAGCAGACACTGACTACAAAATGTGGGTTTTCTGGGCTGTATGGCTGTGTTCCAGAAGCATTCTCTCCTGATGTTTCACCCACATCTATGGCAGGCATCCTCAGAGGTTGTGATGTCTATTGGAAACTAGGGAAGTGGGGTTTCCATATCTGTGGAATGTTGCAATTGGCCAGTTTGATTACCAATGAATAACCTAGCAGCTTCAAGGCCTGGCTGTTTCCTGCCTGGTGGAATCCTTTGTTGGGAGTGTTAGCTGGCTTTGATTGTTTCTGAACTGGCAAATCAACATCCATACAGAATACGGGTTAGCAAATATATACATTAACAAATACAGTAGAGTCTCACTTATCCAACATAAACGGGCCGGTAGAACATTAGATAAGTGAACATGTTGGATAATAAGGAGGGATTAAGGAAAAGCCTATTAAACATTAAATTACGTTATGATTTCACAAATTAAGCAACAAAACATCATGTTTTACAACAAATTGACAGAAAAAGCAGTTCAGTACACGGTAACGTTATGTAGTAATTACTGTATTTACGAAGTTAGCACCAAAACATCACGATGTATTGAGAACATTGAGTACAAAAACATTGACTACTAAAAGGCAAACTGCATTGGATAATCCAGAACGTTGGTTAAGCGAATGTTGGATCAGTGAAACTCTACTGTAATTAGTGAAAGGCTTGGGGGTTTGCTATTCCCAACAGCATATTCTGCCTCGGGAGTGTGGTGGAGTCTCCTTCTCCGGATATTTTCAAGCAGAGGCTGGATGGCCATCTGTCGGGACTGCTTGGATTGTGTGCAAGGCAGGGGGTGGGACCGGGTGGCCACTGTGGTCTCCTCCAACTCTCGGAATCGATGAGTTCCGCCGCTCTGCGGAAGACCCCTTTACCTTCCCGGGAAGAGAGGCCAGGTTGCCTTCCGCGCCCGCCCGGGAAGAAGCCCGTCCCTCCTCGCCGGGGAGTCTTCCCCCTCCCCTTGCCCCGCCCCCTGCCTCGGAAGCCGCTTCCCCGTCGTGATTGGCGGCGGCGGGAGGCGCGTCACTAAGGGGGACCCTGCTGGGAACTCCCTGCCGCGGCGCCGGACCCGGTTGCTGCTGCTGCTGCTCCCACTGCTGCTCCCGCCGACACCAGAACCATTGGTCTCCGGGCAGAGGCTCGCCAGGCTGAAGCATGAGCTCCGACTGCGACGTGGTGGTGATCGGGGCAGGCATCTCAGGTCAGTCAACTTCCCGCGCCTCACGAGCCACCTCGTCCTCCTCGGAAAAGAGCCGCGGAGGCAACTCTCTTCTTTCCCCCAGTTTCTCTCCCTTCCAGAGACACGAGCTCCACCACTGATTTGAAACGCCATTTGCGCCTGGCTTGTTGAGGAAAGAGTTAATTGGGAAACCGGGAAGAGGGGGAGATGGAGATGGAGACTGCGGGAGAGGAGAGTTGTACCTTTGGCCCCGGGATGCCCTTAAAGGGGGGTGGGGGTGGAGGTGAAGCGTTTTAGGGGTGGGTTGCTGTGAGTTTTCCGGGCTGTCTGGCTATGTTCCATAAGCATTCTCTCCTGACGTTTCGCCCACATCTAGGACAGGCGTTCAGAGGTTGTGAGGTCTGTTGGGAACTAAGTAAGTGGGCTTTTTATATCTGTGGAATAATGTCCAGGGTGGGAGAAAGAACTCTTGTCTGTTGAGGCAGGTGTTAATGTTGCAGTTGGCCACCTTGATTAGCATTGAATAGCCTTGCCGCTTCAAGGTCTGGCTGCTTCCTGCCTGGGGGAATCCGTTGTTAGGAGGTGTTAGCTGGCCCTGATTTTTTCATGTCTGGAATTCCCGTGTTTTCTGAAAGTTGTTCTTTATTCCTTTTAGGTGCCATTTATCTGTTGTTGTTGTGTTTCTTCAAGTCACACAAGCTTAAATGATAGGGTTTCCCACCTCTGCCCCTATCACAGGGTTCTTTTTTTGGCAAGGCTTGTTCAGAAGAGATTTGCCAATGAGGCTGAGAGAGTGTGGCTTTCCCAAGATCAGCCAGTGGGTTTCCTTTCCATGTCTGTGCTGCGATTCTGAGCCCAGGAGTCGCTCAAGCCAGAACATTATGCAGCAGGCCCCTCTTCAGCTCCCCATAAATGCAGGGTGCCCCCCCCCCCCAATATGCATATACATCCTTTAACAGGGTTGCTGTGAGTTTTCCAGACTGCATGGCTAAGTTCCAGAAGCATTCTCTCCTGATGTTTCTCCCACAAATAGGGAAACTAGGCAAGTAGGGCTTATATATCTGGAATAATGTCGAGGGTGGGGGTAAGTGTCCATTTGAGGCAGGTGTTAATGTTGCAATTGTCCAGCTTGATTAGCATTGAATAGCCTGGCAGCTTCAAAGCCTGGCTGTTTCCTGTGGGGGGAATCCTTTGTTGGGACGTGTTAACTGGCCCTGTTTGTTTCATGTCTGGCATTCTTCTGTTTTCTGAGGGTTGTTCTTTATTTACTGTCCTGATTTTAGAGCTTTTTAAAATACTGGTAGCCAGATTTTGTTCATTTTCATGGTTTCCTCCTTTCTGTTGAAATTGTCCACATGCTTGTGGCACTGCAGGCTTACTCAACCAGAGAAGTTAGCCATAGCAGAGCACTTGATGAACCAACCTGGACACAGCATATTATTTGAGAACACAGAAATGCTGGACCACTCTAACAACCACCATGTCAGACTACACAGAGAAACCATTGAAATCCACAAACATGTGGATAATTTCAACACAAAGGAAGAAACTAGGAAAATGACCAAAATCTGGCTACCTGTATTTAAAAAAACTCTAAAATCAGGACAGTAAATAAAGGACAACATGCTGAAAACAGGGAAATTCCAGACAGGAAACAATTGGGGCCAGCTAAGACTGCCCAACAAAGGATTCCCCCAGGGAGTAAGCAGCCAGACCTTGAAGATGAAAGGCTATTCGATGCTAATCAAGGTGGCCAATTGCAACATTAACACTAGTCTCCAACAGGCAAGAGTTCTTTCTCCCACCCTGGACTTCCCAAAGATATATAAACCCCACTTGCCTAGTTTCCAACAAACCTCACAACCTCTGAGGATGCCTGCCATAGATGTGTGCGAAACGTCAGGAGAGAATGCGTATGGAACATGGCCATACAGCCCGGAAAACGCACAGAAACCCAGTGATTCCAGCCATGGAAGCCTTCAACAACATACCCTTTAATAATTTAAAAGCTGAGTCAGTGCATGTATATGAAAGAAGAAATGTTATACTGTCTTAAGGATGTAATTGGAGTTACAAATGCTCCCTTTAAATCACAACTTTAGGTCAGATGTTCAAGTCTGTACCGTCCTCCCAGTGCAGCCTTGTGGAAACACAAGAGTTGCCAGCCTGACTTCCAAGTTCCCCTTGTCATTTCGCGACCCTTCTCTACTCTGGGGAATCCTTAATCTTGTTAGGAGTGTGTACTTATTATAAGGAAAAACATATATACATAACATATGCATGCATTTCAGGCACCACCAGTTTCCGCTTCTCTTGCTGGCCCCGAGGTCTGCCTGTTGGAAAGGAGGCGGGTTGGGTTACTCGATTCCCAAGGCGCTTGCAGTTTAGGAAGAAGGTGTGGGTTCTCCCGAAGCCAAGCCATTCACTCCATATCCATGGGTGAAATCTGTCACAGTACTAACTTGAGCATAAGCTCCCCTTGCACTCCTTTTGAGCAGACATTTGTGAAGGGGGAAGAAAGTAGGGAGTTTTTCTCCAGTTTGGGGACTGCTGGATTCACAAGACTGAAGAGCTTTCACTCCAGAGAGTCCAAGGGTGTGGATTATTTGATTTCCGCAGAGCATGTTGTGTCACTTTGCTTTATTGGCTTCTGCTCTTACAGACACTTTCACTCTGGTTTACTTTTGTCCTGTCAACTCATTAATGAGCAGTAGTCATCGTCTCCTTTGCAGCCCAATAACAGAGGGCTGTAATTGCCATTTTCAAGGTATTTTGTGTACATATGCCTGTGTGTTTTCAAATTACCCCTCCACTTATGGCAACTCCATGCGTTTCATGGGATTCTCTTAGGCAAGTAATGCTTAGAAGTGATTTTGCCAGTTCTTTCCTCCAAGATATATGATAGTTGATAGTAATCATTGGTGGTGTCCCATCCAAGAACTAAACAAGGCTGACTATGCTTAACTTCCAAGTTCAGATAGCATTTGGATCCTTTAGGGCAGTAGTTCCCAATCATTTTTTGCCCAGGGACCACTCTTCAACATTAGTACCAAAAGGGTTACGAATCAGTTTTTGGTCAAATTTAGATTCAGTTTGGTTATCAGGTGCTGATTCAGAAAATTGCAGTGGATAGACTACATCAGTTCTACTTTCTTATACAAAACATATGCCATCCAGTAGTTGCCATCTACTTGCCCACAGAAAACCATACAGTAGAGTCTCACTTATCCAACACTCGCTTATCCAACGTTTTGGATTATCTAATGCATTTTTATAGTCAATGTTTTCAATACATCGTGATAATTTGGTGCTAAATTCATAAATACAGTAATTACTACATAGCATTACTGTGTATTGAACTACTTTTTCTGTCAAATTTGTTGTATATCATGATGTTTTGGTGATTAATTTTTAAAATCATAACCTAATTTGATGTTGAATAGGCCTTTCCTTAATCCCTCCTTATTATTCAACATATTCACTTATCCAACATTCTGCCGGCCCGTTTATGTTGGATAAGTGAGACTCTACTGTATTCAAAAATATAGAGCTCATGTGGTCCATCCAATACAATTTTCTGAATCAGCACCCCAAATAACCCCAAGAACAGGTCTAAAAATGAAGACACCAAGGCGCCCCTGCTTCCAGGCACCACATGGAATGGCTCCGCTCAAGAGGAGGAAGGAGAAGGAGAAGCAGCAGTCAGGAGGCTTGTTGTCGTGCCTTTCGTGGGTAGTCAGCCTCTCCCTTCCACACATCCCCGTTGCCTCGGCACTATAAGAGAGTTTCACAAGACCAGTTGCTCTCGTTGCAATGGTGAAACCGCAGACCATATTTTAGTTCTTGGGGACCACTGGTGGTTCACAGACCACAGTTTGGGAACCACTGCTTTAGGGTATTAGGCCATATCATCATCATCTTCTTCTTCATTATCATCATAGGCTATCACTTATGGCTGATTACGGTTACCTTCCAAGTGTAGGGTCTTGGCTGTGGGTCTGTAGAGACCTATTTTTGATCCGTATTTTCTTTCACAGCGAGGACATCAGCTTCCAAACAAGGGTTGACTTTCACGCTTTCCTCTTGACACATTTCCCCCTTTCTCCCTCCATTCGTGCCTCTTTGCATTCCACAGCACTGTTGGTAACAGCTGACCTCCAGTTAGAGCGCTCAAGGGCCAAGGCTTTCCAGTTCTCAGTGTCTATGCCACCATTTTTAAGGCTAGCTTTAAGCCCATCTTGAAATCTCTTTTCATTTTTTTTCCATGTCAGAAGCAACTTGAGAAACTGCAAGTCGCTTCTGGTGCAACTAGAATCTCTTTTAATGTCCACCAACATTCCATTTAGGGCACAACCAGCTTTACAACGCAATAGGAACGAGGGTGAGGGTTTTTCCAACCAGGTACCTTAATATTCAGTTGATCTGCCTCATTCACAAAATTTTATAGGAGTCCCAAAAGTTGTTTTCCACTTGTAATCATCCTCTTCCTTCTAATAAGGTTTTTTCCTGAACCTTACTTGTTGAGTCAACTCTCAGGCCCTTCCACACAGCCTTATATACCAGAATATCAAGGCAGAAAGTCCCACTTTATCTAAGTGTGGACTCAGATAACCCAGTTCAAAGCAGATATTACATTTGTAGGTCTTGTCTAGTTCCTACATAACAGCCCATCAAAGTTATAGCATTCTTCTAGTTCAGTTAAAATAATAAAAACAGGAAAATAGGAAGCTGCCACTGGGTGTGTGACTTGGTTTAGGGAAGCTTCCCCTGTTCTTATTTCATGCAAAGTACAGGCCTATGATAATGTTTATTTGTTTGTTTAACATGTATAGCCAATTATTTATTTAATTACAGTAGAGTCTCACTTATTCAACATTCGTTTATCCAATGTTCTGGATTATCCAACGCATTTTTGTAGTCAATGTTTTCAATACATCGTGATATTTTGGTGCTAAATTCGTAAATACAGTAATTACTACGCAGCATTACTGCCTATTGAACTACTTTTTCTGTCAAATTTGTTGTATAACATGATATTTTGGTGCTTAATTTGTAAAATCATAACCTAATTTGGTGTTTAATAGGCTTCTCCTTAATCTCTCCTTATTATCCAACATATTCGCTTATCCAATGTTGTGCTGGCCTGTTTATGTTGGATAAGTGAGACTCTACTATATTTTATGTCCCCTCCTTTCTCCCAGATTGGAGTCTGTGATGTTTCACAACATGCAATGAAACACAATAAAACTTAAAAAAGCAATCATTATAAAACAAAAAGTTTTAAAACAATTGAATTAGAAATCCTGTTAAAACCACTGTGGTATAAAACAATTAGAAATCACTTAAAATAACTGGGAATAAAAGCACAGCATTCCTCGTTAAAAGATCCTGCTGTAACAGCCAGTTAATAACCAAAAGCCAGTCTAAATAAACTGGTCTTTGTTGATGGAAAGAGGTCAGAGAAAGAAGCAAAAAAGCTCCATAGCTTGGAAACAACCCCCAAGAAGGTGAGAAAACATCATGTTAAAACTTTTTGGTTAGTTTTTCAAATCACAAATAATAGGATGTATCAGCCGAAGCAGCAAATGAGCATAGTACCAGCTTTGTTCGTGTTCCCCAGTACCAGTTGGCTGGATCATATTGCTTCTTGGATGCTTGCCACAGCTAGTGGTTGTGAAAAAGCTCTGACTGTGCACTGAGAATGACCTCTCTCCAGTCCCATGTCTCAACAAGCTACCAGAATCAGGCATCCTGTTTAGACTTAACAACAGACTCTGTTAATTCAGTTTTAAAAGATACAGGCATTTTATCAAATAGATCATAAGTTGGACTGGAGCCTGGCCCATCAATCTGTTTTCGTTGCCAGGCTGTGGATATTATAACACATGAAAGAATGATGAAGATAATAGAGTGCTCTCTAAATAGTCCCCCATTGTATATCCATTGTACTCCAGAATCAGAGAATAAAACTTTAGAAAGAGCTTGGAAACACTACTTTTTGAACTACACCTTTTGAAATGGCCGGTGGGAGAATTTGAGAAGTTGTGGTAAAAAAAAAATCCCTTTTGTAAAATCTGGCTTTAACTGGACTTGAGTTGTGTTCGGCTTCATTTAAGGGTGCATCAATAGAGTAGAATTAATGTAGTTTGACACCACTTTAACTGCCATGCCATGCTTCAGTGTTATGGAAGCATGAGAAGTGTGTTTTTACAAGGTCTTTAGCCTTCTCTGCCAGTGAATGCTGGGGCTTCACCAAATTGCAAATCCCAGGATTCCATAGCATTGAACCATGGCAGTTTAAGTGGTGTCAAACTACAGTACATTAATTCTACAGCATAGATGTGCCTTATGGAATCCAGCTTTTAGTAGATAGGGACACAAAGAGTAACAAGAGATTTCATAGCATGACATTAAGTGTAGGAAAAATGGAATGAAGAAAAATGTGAATGTGTTGCAGAACATGTTTGCATGAGCAGCAGTGAGACATTCATGGTCTGGAGCAGAACTGAGGGATACACCTAGCTGCTGTTAAAATGTCTGATTAGATTGTAACTAGAGGAAGGGCAACTGCTTTTGAATCTTCCCAACATGCCCAAATACCTCTTACTGGCAAAGGTTCAACAGGAATACATTTGGGCCCTTTCCCACCCCTATCTTGGTAAAATTGACAATTTGTACTGCAGTAGTCATATTGGCTTGGATGTCTCATAAGCTGTAGTACAAAAAGATAATTTTCTCAGCCTTTATCTTTTCCTTTAGGGATTGTTTGTCTTACCTCACCATTTTTCCATTTTATAAAAATACACTTGCCTATTGCTTGCATTTCCCCACATCCAATTAGGTTAGGCATTATGTGGGGTGCATCCCCATTATGTTGGTGTCATGGGCATAGTTATGGGATGGGAGGGTTGTAGATCCATGTATATGCTCTGTCTATCCCTTTGACAATCTCTATGCCCCATATACATCCATTTTTTCCCAGCTAGAAGGTCAGAGTTTTGACTTATAGAGGGACTATTTCAGAAAACTTCAGAAGGGACCAGAAGGAGGGATCCAGGATTGGATTTACATTCTGAGTTTTGAATGTCATTAAGAATAATCAAATGAACAATAAGGAAAATATCAATCTTGCTTTGGACCTGGAACATAGGTTTGTAGCTAGTTCTGATGTCAGTATTCTGGCAAATCCATTTTCCGCTTTATCCCAAACTCTAAAGGAGCTATCCAACCCTGTTCCCTAAGAAGGCTCAGCACTTTGGATTGCTCCTTTATATTTCAAACTAAATCTCTAAGCAGATTCACTGCCCCACTAAGCCACTACCAATTACAGCTCTACGTTCTTACAGAAAAATAGAATTGTATGGCAAGCAAGACAGTGGCGGGAGAGCTTTCGTATTAGTTTCTCTATGTTTTCATTTATATGTACCTTCAACTTGTCATTTCATGAATTTCATAGGGTTTTCTTAAGCAAAAATACTTAAGAGCTGGCTTGTCATTGACTTCCTCTGAAATATAACCTACATCACTTGGTATTCCTTGGTGGCCTTCCTTCCGGTATGACTTATTAAATACTTGCTTCTTGAGAGTGAAAGGTTTGTGAGAAGGAAGGAACCTTTTTCTTTTAAAGGGCAGCTCAATATTGTTTTTTAAAAACATACGCTCAGGTGGATATGACCTCTTTTCTCTCCCACATTTATTGCAAGGTATATACACAGCATAAAACAAGAAAAATAAAGTGTCCTTGATATGATGGAAAGACCATTGTGATTGAAGACAGCAAAAGCAGTGGTATATATCAGTTTGGGGATACCCTGTGTAATGAAGTATGAGTTTTGTATTCATGTTTGTTGTGTTTAACTATGTGCTTGTGGTTTGGTTAGGTAGGTGTGAGATGGTGGCAGCCATTTAGTGGCTCTCCTCTGAGGCAGTTGCCATGGAGATGTGGGCGGAGCCACCTGCCGAGGGGAGGAGAAGTGAAGAGGTTTTTTAAAAGTGAAGCCTCAGTCTGTGCTCTGATGAGGCACAGGGAAGATTGATTCCAGGTTGATGGGATCAAGGAGACTCAATTGTTCATTTTGAGTCGGTTTTAAATAAGTTTGGTGACTTATTTAATGTAGTCTGTGTCCTGGAAAGGCATAGAGAATCTGTGATAGTATATCACGGGGGTGACTGTGGTTTGAAGTCACTGGATAGTCCAAGTTTCAGACTTTGGGAACCAATCCCAGCTGGACTCACAGAGATCCATTGAAGTAACAGTTTAAAAGGAGCAGAGAACGAAGTTTTAACTACTTTAAGTAAAAGAAGTGATACTTTAGAGAGTTTGATTCATCTCATTCTAGTACTGTAACTGTTAATAAGAATACCTCTAAGTGAAACATATTTTGTAACTACCAAGCTTGTTCCTGAATAAACTTGATATTGTTCTTTTTACATCAAAGCCTCTGCCGTCTATAGACTCCCTCAGCACAATTGCGCTACCATTTTAACACCGAATAAAGTAAAAGGCTTCCTCTGAGCTATTGGGTGGTTGAGCACTTTTATAATCTAAAGGTGTCTCTCCACATAGTGGTGGCTGCATTTCCACTAATCGGTGGCAGTTATCTTTTATTATTTGGGACATCTATTCATTATTAATTGGGTCTTCTAGGCTACCCTCCTTTACACCCTGTTCCTCTTCTGAAGCTTGTTTTTAGGTGTTGTAGAATGTAGCCATGTGTTTTTGTGACTAAAGGGTGGCAAAAGTGAATGAAAGCTTTTAGCTGTGTTATTTCATCATTCTGAATCATTCTTCCAAGTTGCACTTTGTTTGTAGAATATGAAATTATTATTACCATTTCTGTACTTATGTCTGTCAGGGCAAACTACAGTTTGCCCTTGTACTCCCCTTGTGACTACTTTAGTTTGTAAAAGAAAAAGAAATTGTTCAGATATGAGTCAGTCATAAATATCTTAGAGTCACATGTAGTTGGCCTTGGGATAAGAATTATGCCTTGTTTGTGATTTATGATGCATATACTTTCATTATTGCTCTATGTTGTGTTTAATGACAGCATCTAGGAGTGTAATGCACTTACAAAAATCTTTTGAGTCCAGAGATGTCCAATAAACATGCTGGTCCTGTCCAATAATCTAATTTCTCAGTCCTAAATGTATTTGCTTGGCAAATGAGAAATGCCTTCCTCGTTCCTAGTGATAGTCATGAAGCATTAATATTACAGTAGTAATATTATAAGACTGACATTACACTGTTGAATGTTCTTCCAGGATAGTCAGCCATAAGCCTCTGTGAGAGTGCATGCCTCCTCCATTTCATATGAATCATTGCCTGTGCTTACAGAGCTGGATAAATTGTACACATGTGAAATGTTGTATGTGGATAACTTACATTGCTCTCATACATTTGGAGCAATTTATATGCACTGGATACTTTGAAAATGGAAGTTCTGAAGGAATAGGGTAATCACCCAAAAGGGCCTGTTCCCAACCCTTTCAGATGTCTACTCTGCATTTCATCCATTTTCACAAAAAATGTAGTCTTATAAACATCCCTTCCCGCCACAACTTCCTTTACATTTAAGGAAATTAGCTGAGACAAAATGCTGGCATTCTGACATTACATGTTCTAGAACACACTTCTTTGTCTGCTTGAAAATAGCATTAATTTACAATGCATCTGTTAGTCAAGTGCCCATTTTAGAAAGGGGGAAGCATTAGAATCATAGATTCATAGAGTTAGTAGAGACCACAAAAGCCATCTGTCACACAGAAATACACAATAAAAGCACCCGAGACAGAGGGCCATCCAGCCTGTGCTTTAAAACCTCCACTACACTCTGAGGAATGATACTCCACAATTGAACAGAAATTCTTTCCTAATGTTTAGGTGGAGTCTCTCTTTGTGTAGTTTGAATGAATTGCTCCATGTCCCAGGATGCATCCGTAATGAATGCAGTTCGACACAACTTTATCATGATTTAATTCTATGGATCCTGGGATTTGCAGTTTTGTGAAGAATGAGCCCTATTTGTCAAAGAAGGCTAAAGAACTTGTATAATTTCAACTCCCATTATTTCATTGCATAAACCTTGGCAGTTAAAGTTTGTTTTCATTCCACAGTATGGATAGAATCATAGAGTTGAAAAAGACCACAAGGGCCACAGTAGGTAGAAACCATAAGGGCCATCCAGTTCAATTCCCTGCCAAGCACCTGGTCTCTGGAGCTCCATCTTCAATATAACATCCTTTCAAATATCTAAACATAGTTATCATGTTACTTCTTAACTTCCTCTTCTTCAGGCTAAACATACCAATTTCCCCTATGCCTCTCCTCATAAGGCATGACTATTTCATTGAGTTTCCTAAGAATGGTTTACAGATGTTTAATGGCTGGAGCTGTACATATTACAGCATAGCTGCCAGTCAAGAATATTCCTTTACCTGAAGTGTGGAAAACATGCAGTCTTACAGACATAATTGAATGGCAACTTCCATCAGCCTTTGGTGGCATTCATAATAGCGAGGAATGCTGGATGTTGGAAACCAACATATGGCAATGATGACTAGTGCCTTCCATATTTATTTATTTACATCACTTTTACCCCGCCTTTCTCTCCGAGGAGACTCAAAGCTGCTTACAGTAAATAGGCAAAAATTCAATGCCTAAAAACAATGTAAAAACAACAATTCATATAAAACAATCTACAAAACAACAGTTCATATAAAACAGGTACCATTACAAAATAAAATCACATTATATAAAATTTTAAGAATGTCCAAGATTAAAATCCATTCATCCAGAATCCTCATATAAATGGAGTAGTGATACTTTGGTTGAGTTTGAACTTTAAAGGGGTTATCCAGACTCTATCACCTGCCCCACCCCAGTTGGTCCAGCACTCTGTATTGCCCCTTTAAACTTTGGACTAAAACCCAGAAAAGACCAGTTGTTGCTGAATAGGAGACTTCCCAGGTTGTAGCCTTGGCTTCTGGCTATGCCATCTATCTTAAGGTAATTCATTATATTTTAAAATTATAATTTTGTGATAGATTTTATATATCACTGATTGTAATGCTGAATGCTATACCAATACAAGCTAAAACAATTAGCTTAATGAGAGATGTTTTAAAAACTTTGTATGGTGATAACACTGCCTGGTTGTCAGAACCTCCCCCCCCCCCCCCCCCATGGAAAGCCCCTAATCAGAACAACAAACAACCTAATTTATTTTCCTTAGAGTACAGGAACACTTAAATATACCGATTTCTTGGCATAATTTATAAACAGAAAGCATTCCATTGTTTTAGCTATAAAGGTAGTTAATGAAAACAATTTCTCTGAATAATATCAATGAAAAAGGATCTGAGTTCATCTATGGGCAATTTCAATAATGGTGAGGAATGAATGCTGTGATCTTTGATTTCATCTAGGACTATGTAAACATCAAAAAGAACCCTTTGGCCAGATATATCTCTTAAGTAAACCTGAGGCACACAAACTCCAAAGTATATTCATAATTAGTATTGAGACTCATCGGATTTGACACAGATGACTTTTATGTTGCAAGCAAGAAGCCACTTCCAACTATTTTCAAATGCATCCTGCTATATCCAGATAATTGGCTTCTCAGATTTGCTGCTAGCAATTGAAAATGAAAGTGCTTCCTGCCATATTTATCTATTACAAAGCCTAAGATTATTTCAAAGAATAAGAAATATATTACTTCATGTTGTTAGTCTGCTGTCTGTGTTTCTGAATTTTAAATTACTTTGAAATATTTCCTGTGAATGCTACAATAACATGAACTACACAAGTGTGGACAAGAAGTTCAAGCAGTTTGACCCACTACCGTGTTTTCCCGAAAATAAGACAGTGTCTTATATTAATTTTTGTTCCCAAAGATGCGCTAGGTCTTATTTTCAGGGGATGTCTTATTTTTCCATGAAGAAGAATTCACATTTATTGTTGAACAAAAAAACCAACATTTATTATATACTGTACAGTAGTTGTCATCACAAACCAGCATAACCAGACAAACTGTGAATCCTATCAAGAATTTCTTGTTACTACCTTTATTTCCATGTACAACACTCTATGGCTCGTACATTTACTGATCCTGCATGCTTTAGTGTTCTGTTCGTTGGGCATGCTTCCAAACAAAAACTTTGCTAGGTCTTACTTTTGGGGGAGGCCTTATATTTAGCAATTCAGCAAAACCTTTACTAGGTCTTATTTTCAGGGGATGTCTTATTTTAGGGGAAACAGGGTACATATAAGCTCAACCCCTGCCCATCTTGGCTGATAAAATCTAACAGGGATGGTTTGACTGAGTGGTCCAGGAGGTGGTAAATGCCTCACTGCAATGAGGGAGAGAGCCGCCTTGAAGGTAGAGGTGGTGGGCTCTCCCAAACGATTAACAGTGTTCAACCTGGAGGTGAAAGAGTCGTGGATACAGTAGAGAAATGTAACACAGAATAGGTAAAAGGGCAGTACAGAAATATCTGGGTAATCTCCAGATATTCAAGTCTCCAGGGTCAAAAGAACAGAGAAAGTTTCAGAACCACTGGCCATCTTCTTTGAGAATTCCTGGAGAACTGGAGAAGTTCCAGCAGACTGGAAGAAGGCAAATGTTGTGTTCATCTTCAAAAGGGGTGGGTGCGTGGGCAGAAGACCCAAACAATTACTGCCCAGTCAGCTGGACATTGAGACCAGGAAAGATCATTAAACAGATAATCTGTAAGCACTTAGAAAGAAATGTCAGATGCAGAAAGAGTCAACATGGGTTTCTCAAAAACAAGTTTGTGCCAGACAACCTTATTTCTTTTTCTGAAAGAGTTACAAGCTATATGATACACTATATGCTATAGCTACAAGACGAAGAGACTGCTGTAGATATAGCACATCTTGATTTCAGTGATGCCATTAAGAGCTGCTGGAAGTGCCTCCTCTGTGTCCTGCCAGTGAGTTCAATGCACTCTGTTGGAACATGGGAGTGAGTCTGTCTTCTCAACTGTGACACCCAGCCATGGAATACCCTCTGCATAGAGTGCCAACACTTTTGAACAAATCTTACAAAGAAAATCCCATGATAGGGTCACCTAAAGTTGGAAAAGACTTAAAGGCACACAACATCAATAACAAACAAGTAAACAGCCATTCATTTAAATACTTCTACTGAAAATATATTTCATCTTGTTTTGGGAGAGAGAAGTTCAGATCTTGTTTCTCTCCCAAAGTCGGGGGGAGGGAGGAGGGTAGCCCAGTGTGTGGTAAAACACACTGGGCTCAGTTCAGCAAAGGTGTGTCCAAAAATCTGCAAATCTTCAAATATAAAGTGAAAAATATAATATTGAAATCTTATGTGTGCTTACTTCAGAACAAGCCTATGTGGTTGTTCACCGATCATTGTCTCCCAAAGCAGTTACTATACTCCCAACTCAAGAATGGAAAATGGAATGTTGGTGGACAGGAAAAGAGATTTAAAGATGGTCTTAAAGCCAACCTTCAAAACTGTGGCACAGACACCGAGAACTGAGAAGCCCTGGCCCTTGAGCGTTCTAGCTGGAGGTCAGCTGTGACCAGCAGTGCTGTGGAATTTGAAGAGGCACAAATGGAGGGCAAAGGGAAGAAATGTGTCAAGAGGAAGGCACATAAAACCAAACCTGATCGAGACCGCCTTCCAACTGGAAATCAATGTCCTCACTATGGAAGAACATGCAGGTCAAGAATAGGGCTCCACAGTCACCTATGTATCCACTGCCAGGACACAACATCTGGAAAACAATCATACTCGGACAATGAGGGATTACCTAAGTAAGTAAAGTAAGTAATGTGGTTGTTAAGCATAACGAAAAAGTGTTACCTGAAATAAACCAATAAAAATGGTGAAATTAGCAGACAGCCTCTGAGTAATTTTCAGTAGTACCTGGTGGCCCCATATCTGTGAGGTGGTAAAACTCTGAGTTTCAACGTGAGCTTTAATGAAATTGTCCAAGGAGTTAAGCACTTTTTCTAAAATAGGTTCAGCATCTTGGGCTTTAAAGTTCAAACTAAAATACAGGGTGGATTCACTGCCCCATTACTATGAGTTACTTAGAAAAATCTAGGTTCATTACAAGATCAAAGCCAGGACTGTGAAGAAAAATAGACCTAAGTGACAACCTTAGACCCAAACATTATAATATAATTGATATATTCAAAGTCATTTTCTCTGCTAAGCTTTTTTTTTTTAACTCCTTGGCTTGCTTTCACAATAGGAAGCATGGGGTGGAGAAGCAACAGCTTAAGAAGTGTTAATCCACTTATCTGTGCATTGTTTTACCTTTGGGAATATTACCAAAGCTATTTGCTTTTATATGTCCCATTCTAGGGGGAAATTAATAAGGGATTTATAGTTACTTACACACAGAAGTTGATCTGAATTGTAATGGTGTGCATTTTTACCTACCATTTAGTACTACACTGGGAGGAAAAAACTAACAAAGGGGCACTATACACATATGTATCTGATATTTTCAGCAGTTGTACTGGGGCATTCTTTGTATTTTATCCAGCCTTTAAAATTGTAATGCAATGCATACTTCTGCAATACATCCACATGAGCTAATTGACCAAAAATGATCAAATAGAATCATATTCTGTTTTCTAGTCACTGCCCTGTAGTGGAGCACCAAATTTCAAAACTGATTCATTTGTCTTTCAGAATTTACTTGTAAACTTTTGATAATCATGTAACACTCAGAGTTATTTCACGTTATCTGCTCCATCATGACTATGCAAAGTTTTTTCTCTCTGATTAAAGTGATTTGAAAAGCATGGTTCCTCAATATCCCTAAAATAGCATATAAGCCAACATGGCACAAAGTTGCATTCTACTTATTCACTGTTTATATTAAATGCTGGATCTTAGATAATTAAAGCTAGACATGAAATACTGGAAAACAAAAGATTTCCTACAACCTTAAAAAAAGAAATCAGTTCCAGACAACCCCAATAACCGTGGTGCTATACACACCCCATAACTATGGAAATAATGTAAACAAGTTTATATTAAAGACATTTATCAAGAAATGCAAGAAATAAATACAGTTATAGGAGCTGGTTAATGATTTTGATTAATTACACTAAAAAATTCTATTGAAAAACACTTTTTTCATACTGTTAATTAGTTCTCTTGTTTTTGTCATTTGCATGTTGTTTCCTACAGTTTCTGTAACTGTGGTATAACTGTATTACGACTACCACTTAAAACATTACTTCTGCATTATATACTCCACATATTTCCTGTCTCCAGAACAGTTGCTATTTGAGGAACAAGCTTGAAGTGACATGTAGTGTGTCCTTACATAACACAGACAGTTTTAAAAATGCAGACAACAAGTACTTGAGAGAAGTGTTATGAGTAGTTCTTAAGGTTACAACAAGTGAGGAAGGGGTTTTTCCAATTGTAAACTTCTTTGATGGGGCAACTGAATGGCTGCCCTTCATATATTTTTGGACTTTTTGTTTTTAAAAAACCCATCCAGTTTGGCTTTATCTCACTGTTGTGCAATAAGTAACCATTCCTTGATAGATAACCATCAACTCTGTAGATATTTAACCATGTACTTTCTTCTGTTAGATAGATTTTTACATACTGTCTTTATTTTATCCACAGTGATAAAATGAAGTGGTGTTGACTGATTGTGGCTGGCCCTCTCTGTCAGTTACAATGTCCTAAGTTAGGATGTTGTAATTGCTTTGTATTTTCATTTTGGATTGAAACACTATTGCTGTGACTGCAAATGACCCCAAAATCCACCTTAAAAGCCAGTCAGCCAGACATGGCATGGGGCACTGCAGAACAATGTGACCAGCCCATTCCCACCAGTGACAAATGCTGTGGGGAGCAGAAGCAGGGATTTCTATAGGGACCTATCACAATTTTTCATGGCAGCCTTTCACATTGACAGGAGGGGGGCTGATTATGGCATCTTGTAGAGTACTACTAGGCTGCAGTACACAAGCCTTTTAGGTGGATTTCAGGAGTTGGATGGAGAGTTAAGGCACAACTGCAACTTCATGGGACCTTGATCTACATGTATAGCCCACGTATCCTGCAAATTGCTCAATGCAGCACAGCCTGTCTTCTTCATTTTTATTCTAACAACATGGAGAGATCTGGACAGTTGAGAGATTGTGGTTGGCCCATAGTCACACAGAAAACTTCACAATTCAGTGGGGATTATTTGAAACCTGGGCTCTCTAGCATTAATCCAACACTCTCTAACCACTACACCACAGTGGCTCTATAAATAGTTACATTTGTTACTGGGAATTATAATTCTAGGAACAGTGAGTTGCTCTCTGAAAAGGTCTTAAAAGCAACATTGGACCATTACATTTATCGTTGTTGTCATGAACTAAATAACATTTTAAAACAGCTTCATATTGGAAAAGGAAAAAATTAGCTGGAAAGTTTATCCCTTAGGGGACTGTAGAAAATGTCATCTGGCTCATATTGGCAGCTCCACAAATACTCGGCACAGAGAATCTGGCTTGACTCATGAGAGCAGAGGTTAAGATGGCCACTGCCAGATTTCATTTCTCAGCTGAGTGCAGACATAATTAGATTTCCCATCGATGTAGTAGTGAAAGTAAATCACACAAAAAGGACATTATGTTGGTGGTACTTTAATGTAATCAAGATAGCATTGTAATTAGCTTTCTTTACCATCAATTGATATGCCGTGAGAGAATAAGAAAGGTCAAAATTAGAAAAGTAAGCACCTATTGTGGTCATCAAGAACTGCAAAGACAAGGCTATAAATGGCTTTGAACATACATATTGTCAGCTAGCCAGGAAACTGCTATAATGGCGTGATAGCTTTTTAATACTGAACTAACTCCCATTTTATTGAAGGTGGTTATCATATTAATGATTTCTTGCTACATTTTATTTTCCTGTTTGGTATGTAATGTCACAGGAAAATAATTAACAAAAGGCACACTTCAGCAAATAAAGCTGCTTCCTTCTTCTCCAGGAATGATAAATAACTTTGTACTTAATTGCTTCCAAAGGTAACTTGATAATTTGGTAGCTGTGTTATTTGAGTGTTTCTCACAGTCTCATGGTGAGATCCAAACATCACTATTAGAGGACATGGAGCCATCACCTATTAATTCAACTTATAAAGTTGTTTTAATATTTCCACAGAGCTCCAAAGTAAGGTATTTAAGAACGCTTTGGCAACAGGTGTAGTTTTATAAGCATAGCAATGAAGTACATAAGCAATCTAAAGCCTTTAACACATGAAATGCCAGGTGCTGTGTGCCTTTCTGAAACTGCTGAAATTAAATGGATTAGGCATACCTAATTCTATTAGGTTCATGGCAATGAAATAATTCTCAGAGAAGTTCCTTCCATGAGGCACCTCCTCAGGTAGCAAGTACTATAGGTAGCAGCAGCAATGAGGTATCCTTCCTGAGTCACCACAGAGTGCTTACCATCTCTGGAGGACAGAACTGTGTACCACATGAGCTGCTTTGACTTCTTATTCTCAGGGATGGAGGATGCTGGGCTGTCTAGTGCTAAATTGTACTGTCAGTCCAGCTTATGGAGGGGATGTAGTCCCTGCCCCCGCCGCCCCCGCCGCCCCCGCCGCCCCCGCCGCCCCCGCCGCCCCCGCCTAATGAGAGCCTGTGTGCCTTTGGACTAGGCCACTGGGAGACTAGGTTTAAATACCTACTTGACCATGAAAACCCAGTGGGTGATGTTGGGGACATTACACTTCCACATCCTGGGAGCAAGGCCAAAGCAAACTCTTGTTTGAACAAATTTTCCCAAGAAACACCTATGTCAGGAATAACTGAATATCAGCATAAGTTGGAATGACTATACGAAACACAGCAACAATAATAATTTACCACAATCAACAAAAGTTTTGAAGGAGACCAGAAAATAATAATATACTCCACAATTCACAGTTTTAATATGCTGAAAGTTTGTTGTCAATCACAGCAATAGCTTGGCACTTTACTTTGAAAAAACTTTGCCTTCGTATATAGCAATGTGTGTGTTTGTGCCTCCAAGTTGCCCGACAGCTTATTGTGATTCATGAATTTCAGAGGGTTTTCTTAGGCAAGGAATACTCAGAGGATGCTTTGCCCGTTCCTTCCTCTGAAAGATAGGTTACTGCATCAGATGTTAGTTGGTAGTCTCACATTCAGGTACTAAGCAGGTGTGACCTTGTTTAGCTTCCAAGATCATACAAGATTTTGTGCCTTCATGGTATTTATACATAGCACTTATAAGAAAGGCCTATTGGTTAGTTAGTACAGGTGTGCACAGTACCATTTTTTAAAACAGGATCTGTGAATTCTGGCAGTTCCAGAAACCAAACCTTTGAAAATGGGACGGGAGATGGGGCTTGAATTGACTCAGCCAAAATGGACCATGTGGCAGCCGAAATCGGCTGTTTTAGGCTGCATTGTGGTAACAACCATGCACACGCGGGGTTTTTCCCTTTCAGTCTAGCCTGAGCCAATCACAGCAAGAAAGTGGATCAGGTGTCCTTTTTGCCAAGCTGATCTATATATACAAGGGCGGGCTCCTCCATTTTCCTGTGGCATCCTGGCATTTGAAAGAGAGAAAGAGAGAGAGAGAGAGAGAGATCTCATGTGCTAGCTAGCTCTGTGTTCTATCTCAGTGTCGCTGTTACTTAGGATCATCACTTTTTGACTCAATTCTAATCTTTTTCTTTGGCAGTTTTACTAAAATTTACTAAATTTACTAAATATTATATGTCAGTTCTTTTTTTCCACTATTTTGCTAGGGAGGTGAGAGTGGGAGTGCATTGGGGGGGGGGGCTGTGAAAGGACATTTTCAAATATGTCTGTTTAAATATTTTTTACCTTTCTTAGGGGAAGGTGGTTTAGTGAAAGGAGGGGATAGCCAGACTCTCTTGAGACCCCATGGGGAGAATTCAATCCCTCTTCAGCCCTATCTATCTTCATGTTTCTGTACTCTGTCCTACACTTTCCTCCCCCCCCCCCCACACACACACTTTTTTATTTTATTTTTTTTACAAAAAAAACTTTTTCTTCTTATTCACCTCTTTGACTGACTCATGTATTCCCCTTCCCTGCCCTACCTTCTGGCTTGTGTGTAGTCCTATCCCAGTTCACCTGGCTTGATAATCGTGTAGAAATGTAAAAGCTTAGTAACAGTACTTGTTTTTATTAGTAAAAAAACTTTTACAATTTCCTATAAATTGTAGGATGTGTGGATCATTATTAAAGTTGGCAGGAATTATGTCCTGCTGCATCTCCTATACTGTTGCTGTGGAGGAATTCCAGGGGATAGCTCTTTGGTTTTTTTAAAAAAGGAATTTTATTTCTCAAAACTTTAAAGAATTTCCTAAAAATCAGTGGATGACCCAAATGTTCTGAAACTCAAAGGGCTTGCAGTCATAAATGTGTTCTCCAAGTATGACTATTTTTGTCCTGATAGCCCAAAAATGACAGAAAGGAGAGCCTTGGAAGTTCCTCCATTGCCGCCAATGGGCCGGATCTTCCTGGAACGAAAATGGTACTTCCAGATGATGGAACGAGAAACAATATTCCCCCCTCCTGATTTTAGAAAGTTCTTGAAAAACAGAATGGGGGCCGACCAAACATTGCCACTAAAAAAAGGACAGATTTTTTTCCAAGTTACACACCCTTATTAATTAGTATTGTTTTTATTATATACCTTCAAGTCAATATCATAGAATCATAGAATAGTAGAGTTGGAAGAGACCTCATGGGCCATCCAGTCCAACCCTTGCTAAGAAGCAGGAAATCGCATTCAAAGCACCCCCGACAGATGGCCATCCAGCCTCTGCTTAAAAGCCTCCAAAGAAGGAGCCTCCACCACGGCCCGGGGGAGAGAGTTCCACTGTCGAACAGCCCTCACAGTGAGGAAGTTCTTCCTGATGTTCAGGTGGAATCTCCTTTCCTGTATATACTCGAGTATAACCCGGCCCAAATATAAGCCGAGACACCTAATTTTACCATTAAAAACTGGGAAAACTTATTGACTCGAGTATAAGCCGAGGGTGGGAAATGCAGCAGCTACTGGTAAATTTCAAAATAAAAATAGATACCAATAAATTGCATTAATTGAGGCACCAGCAAGTTAAATATTTTTGAATATTTACCGTATTTCAAAGAAAAACAGTAAACTTGCCCTATAAGTGGAAAAGTAGGGTCAACAAAAACAATATGGTATTAACAATTACTTAACAACAACAACAACAAAACTTCATTTGTAATAATAATAATAATAATAATAATAATAATAATTCATTTATTATCCTTTATTTTTATTTTGCCCTATCACCCCATGGGGACTCAGGCCGGCTTCCAACATAGTAACAGGCAAACATTCAATGCCTATATAAATAATGCAGAGCTAGATATAGATCTATAATTATATATACTAATTTCACATATGCATTTTCCCCTGAAACATTTGCAGATCCTCTCTATATATGTGCATTTCCCTCCTGCATCTATCTAGAAATCTCTATATGTGTGTGTGCGTGCATTTCCTCTGTAGTATTTCCAAGCCCTATATATCTATATTCATATATATCTATCTAGACACCTCTCTATATATAGATAATTATATCTGCATAGGATTTGCAAAGACTTGCAAACATGTGAGGCAAAAATTCATATATAAAAATAATGTATACACATAGATACAGATACACAGGTAGAATAGAGTCTCACTTATCCAAGCTAAATGGGCTGGCAGAAGCTTCGATAATAAGGAGGAATTACGGAAAAGCCTATTAAATGTCACATTTCATTATGATTTTACAAATTAAGCACCAAAACATCATGTTTTGCAACAAATCCACAGAAAAAGCAGTTCAATACATGGTAATGTTATGTAGTAATTACTGTATTTATTAATTTAGCACCAAAACATCATTTTTATAACAAATGTTGTAACAAATCCACAAAAAAGCAGTTGTATTTATGAATTTAGCACCAAAACATCGCATTTTATTGAAAACATTAACTTTAAAAACATTGACTACTAAAAATTGACTACAAATAAAGATAGAATTGCATAAAATGAACTTACAGTAACAACATTGTTGGAAGTTAAATCTGTAAAAAGTTCAGTCTTGTGAAGATTTTTAAAAATCAGTGATCCTTGCCTGCTTCTCCAATGATTGCCGTTTCTTTGCTGCTAAGTCTCGCCAGCCAGCGAGTGGGTGAACGGGGAGGGCCTTTGTGGCCCTCCTCCTTCACCCTCCTGCCTATGCCACAGCTCCTTTGCCATGGTGGGGCTGGCAGCACTGGCGCCTGGCCTGGCAAAGGAACCAGCCAGCAAGCGGGTGAATGGGGACGGCCTTTGTGACCCTCCTCCTTCACCCGCCCGCCCGTGCCTCGGCTCCTTCGCCACGCTGGGGCCAGCAGCACCAGTGTCCAGCCTGGCAAAGGAGTGAGAGAGCGAGCCCGCCCTCCGTTCCTCGCTCACTCACCCAGCTGGGTTCCGACAGCACCGGGATCTGGCGGGGTGAGGAATTTGGCTCGGATAGCACGGACGCTCAGATGAGCAGGGCTCGAATTAGCGGGGCTTTACTGTATATGGAAATCTCTAGATATCTATATGTATATAGGATTTGCAAAGACTTGCAAACATGAGGGGAAATTCATATATAAAATTAATATATATAGAGAGATATACAAATATTTAGGTAGATAGGGATTGCAAAGGCTTGCAAGGGGAAGCGCCTACATATCTGTAGCAGAGATTAACAAATATTTCAGGGGAAAATGCTTTTATAAGATTAATGGGTATATATATATTCTTCTTCCTGATTTGCAATGGCTTATCTTCCTTTTCAAAACATTCTCTTGGTTAAGAGCGAGGGAAGCTTTGGAAAAACAAACACACTGATAAGGGAGGAGAGAAATATATCATATATTGCAAGCAATGGCCTCTAGGCTCTGCTGCCTGGCTTGACCTTGACCCGATTATAAGCTGGGGGAGGCTTTTTCAGCTGATAAAAAGGGCTGAAAAACTCAGCTTATCTTCGAGTATATACGGTATGTTGAGAAAGGACACTATAGCCATGTTTAAATATTTGAAAAAGCATCACATTGAGGAGGGGCCACTCTTTTCTGCTTTTCTATTTTCTGCTGCTTTAGAGACCAGGACATAGAGCAATTGATTCAAACTAAAAGTAAAGAGACTCCATCTAAACATCAGAAGGACTTCTTGACAGTGAGAGCTGTTCGTAGTGGAATATCCTGCCTTGGAGCGTGGTAGAGTCTCTTTCTCAGGAGGTTTTTAAACAGAGCCTTGCTGGGCTTCAATGATTCTATGTCAACTCTCTAATAGAGATTTCTTAGCAATATTTTTTTCAGAGGGGTTTGCTATTTCTTTGCTCTTGGGTTAAGAAAGTGGGACTTGTTGGATGTCATCTAACTGGTTTTTGTGGCTGAATGGGGGTTTCCTAGTCCTATTTCAAGGCTCAACCACTAGTCCACTCTGGTTCTCTCTCAACTAGAGTAGATCCATCAAAACACATGTAAAATGTTAAGTCAACATATATGCAAATCCTATTGATTCAGTGGGCCTACTATAATTACAGAACAGTAGTTACAATCTTGAGAATCCACCAGAGTTTAAAAAAAAATAGATTCAATTATATGTTCAGGGAATGTTACAAAAACATCTGAAGTTACACGTATGCCCTGAGTGGATTCTAATAGGATGTTTTCCATGTGAAATGCATTTAAGTTACAGTTTAAGCATGCTGTTTAAACTAATATTAAAATAAAGCCCTAGTCTGCAACTTGAATGGCCTTCTTACAGTGCGAAATTGGAAATATGCATGACATGGCTTCATAGGGAGGCTAGGATGAAGCTTGGAACAAACTGCCTGGAAGCCTAGCCTGCTTCCAGATATATATTTAACCACCTGGACAGAATGGAAACCTCAATCTGGATCCACCCATTTAGGGGCAGAACCAGCCAGACAATGTATTGAAACCATTATTTGAATCGATTGTCTGGCTCTTCCAATAACTGCAAGTTGCCCTTCTCCAGACCACAGAGGGCTCTGGGAAGAAGGCAGGGTCTGTGGCACTACAAGGCACCTCAACACTGTGTATCCCCCCCTCCCCAGTTCTACAACCTCAGCCACCTTCCAAGCTGGAATCATCTAATTAATTGACGGATAATAAAGCAACCAATTGTTGCTACAGATCTGATCCAATTTTAAGCTGGAATTTACCAGACTGGCACATTGGTGACTATTTGGAAGAGCCAGAACTCATCGTGTGATTAGATACTTATCACATGGTTATAGAACTGCACTGTGATTTCAGAAGGTAAAAAGCCCACTTGTGTACTAGAAATTTTGAAGGAAAACAAAGCAGACACTGAATTTTGACTAAAAACATTACTAGCAGGAAAAGAAATAATCTGTCACCAGCTTCTGCTCATCTTCTCCCAAAACTATTTTAGGAGGAACAGCTGTGCCATCACTTTCCTACGTGCAGAGTCTGGGAGTTTGTTCTCCCTACAGAAAAAGAAACATTCTCTATTTTGTCCTTGCGTAATACCCAAATCCCTGTTCTGTTGTTTAAAATGCAGTTTATGATCCACACATGAAGTTGGGGAGAATGCTAGACCTCTGTTGTCATCTTCCTTACACTAAGAGTAGCCATCTGAAAATGGGACGTTCTCTGCTATGCCTGGAAGCTCTCTCCAGGATGAGGGATCCCTGGTTTTTAGTGTTACAAATTGCATGGACACTCTGTAAGCACTTAGCAAGAGGTCTCTCTTTTCAGACTATTGCTCTCTACAGTGGGGAGAGGGGCAGACTAGCACTTGTCTGTTACTTGCATGTCAATTTTATCTGCTTCTTGAATTCTTGAATAGGGCTTTACAGTTAGGAATTATTACATCCTAAAGACACTGTAAACTGTAAGCATAAAGATCCAAAACATAATTCAGAACCTTTCCTCACTTGATTTCTACATTGCTGTTTCAGACTGCTCTATGTCCAACATGACCTTTAGATTCTATAAATTGCAATCCTCGTTTTGAGAGCAAGAGAAAGTGCTCTGGGAAGTTTTTTCTTCTTGTCTCAGTGCCAGCTGATAGCATAGAGAGTCAATGGGTGGATTATGTTTCCACTGCTATTCAAATGATTGGAAAACAGCCCGCTTCCTTCCTCTGATTGTTGGGAGTTCTGTGTTCTGGGATTTATTGAGTTGTTAAGAAATTCTTCCTCAATTACACAAGACCTTCTATATTCCTAGGCAATATACTGACATGGATACACTTTTTTTTGAGAAAGATTAAATAGTATTTATGAGATTCTTGGTGTTGTTTAGCCATTGGCCTATTCTCATCCAGTTGGACCATATCATGTTTACTTTTGTACCATTTTGTTAGGCCACAGCACTGTAATGTGAAAGATATCTAAATGTTACAATTGCATTGCAAAAAGACTGCTTAACTCTCATTAAGTTATGAAAGTGATGTAATAGTTATATTCTATTTTTTACAAAAATGATTTCTTTTCGTGTCAGGAGCGACTTGAGAAACTGCAAGTCGCTTCTGATGTGAAAGAATTGCCCATCTGCAGGGACATTGCCCAGGGATTCCCAGATGTTTTGATGTTTTTACCATCCTTGGGGGAGGCTTCTCTCATGTCCCCGCATGGAGCTGGAGCTGATAGAGGGAGCTTATCCGCACTCTCCCCAGATTGAATTCGAACCAGCAACCTTCAGTTCAGCAACCCAACCTTCAAGTCATCTGTCCTGCTGGTGCAAGGTTTAACCCACTGCGCCATTGGGCGTTCCATTGATATGAATGACTTGCAAGTACAGTAGAGTCTCACTTATCCAAGCTAAATGGGCCAGCAGAAGCTTGGATAAGCGAATATCTTGGATAATAAGGAGGGATTAAGGAAAAGCCTATTAAACATCAAATTGGGTTATGATTTTACAAATTAAGCACCAAAACATGTTATACAACAAATTTGACAGAAAATGTAGTTCAATACACAGTAATGTTATGTTGTAATTACTGCATTTACGAATTTAGCACCAAAATATCACGATATATTGAAAACATTGACTAAAAAATGGCTTGGATTATCCAGAGGCTTGGATTAGCGAGGCTTGGATTAGTGAGACTCTACTGTAGTTAGTTAGGGATTTGTGCTTTCAAACTTTGATATAAAATTATACTGGTCAAATTGGTATTTTAGAGAATTTCCCTGCTCCCATTCTTTCCAGAGCTGAGACATCATTTACATTCAAGTGACCAAATACACACACATTTATATATAAGAATGTAACAGTAGTAATAGTATTAAATGACTGAAAAATACTGTTTCGTCATTATTTTAGGTCTGTCAGCAGCTAAGCTGTTATCTGAATCTGGACTTAAGGTTGTGGTTTTAGAAGCACGAGACAGAGTTGGTGGACGAACGCACACAATTAGGGTAAGCAGCAATGTTTTAACCCATCCTTGTATTTTGCATACATGTTGTACTGCAAGGCATTCTGGAAAAGTGTGCTACATGGCTGCAAAAGATTCTATTTAATCCTCTAAATCAAGTAAGAATATGGAAAACATACAGTGGTTCTGAGTTTGAATATATGAGTTAGGCCTAATTCTGAGATGGTTTTCTTTATTTTTATGAAAATTGAGTACTTTCTAGATATTGTGTCACAGACCTTACTTGTGCAATTTCTTCTTTCTTCACAGAACAAGCAAGTGAACTATGTAGATGTTGGCGGAGCCTACGTAGGGCCTACACAGAATCAAATTCTGCGACTGGCTAAAGAACTTGGCATAGAAACATATAAAGTGGATGTAGATGATGCCGGGATCCTGCACACAAATGTAAGGGGGGAAAACATTTATTGAAATAATGTGATGTGAGAACACAGATCACAAGGAGAACATTTCTATTTATCTATTGACAATCTGATAAAATTTCTAGGATGATAGATGTTAGTCTGTTGCAGAAAAAAAAACAAATGAAGAATCTTGTGGGATCTTTTTAAAAAATGAAGTTTTATTTTGAATAAGCTTTCATGAGTCTGAAGAAGTGAGCTTTAGTCCAAAACCTGCTGCTGCTGCTGCTACTATTACAGAATTATTAATGTTGTTATTGTTGTTAGTAGTAATAGGAGTTAAAAACCTGGCTGCATTTGGTTATTTTAACAATGTAAAATGTTATGTGTGTGTTTTATTCTTCTAAAAATGTAATGCTATGACCGTATGGATGAATGAGGAAGTGCATCCGTGTACAGGAAATTTATTTAGGACTTAGCAGAATCATGAAGTCCTATACATTCACAGAACATTGTATTTATCCTCTTTCCAAAGCCATGAATCTGTCCACAGCACTGAGTTTTATCACTGTAATAGTATTATATGTCAGTTCCAGAAGTAAAAGTATGTTCATTATTCTACCAACGAAGACACTTTTGGAAGACCTATATCTTAATTCAATGGGATGAGTATTAATTTGTGCCTAGATTGGTTAATTTGAGGGTTTCAAACACAGTCCCCATGCTTGACTTTGAATAACTTGTACGCCTCAAATAGCTTTTGTATTATAATAGACTTTTCTCCTTCTATTTTTCTGTTACACTTCAGCAGTGAATGCACTCCTGCAGACTGTGTGCATGGTACAAAAGAACTGGAGACTGAAGTATTCCACCAAGGAACGATGCCTGAGTTGTTCTTTTTCTTTTTAGGAATAATTTTGAGTGATTCAGAGTTTCTGTTACCTGTACCATGTTCTGCAAAAGATTTTCCTTCACTGTCACACTTTAACTACAACAGACAATGAATGATTTGGGGCCTATCCACACAGTACCTTTATTGCAGGAACTCCTGGTTCAAAATAGCGGGTGGCCAAACGACGTTCCCTAAAAACACAGAAGGAATAGTTGCAAAGCGCTAAAAATGCAAGATTTTCAGGTGCAGGAATATCCCAGTTCTAGCTGGAAAATGCGGATATTCAAATCTCTGTATGTCCCTACACTCAAAAAATATGGGATTTTTATGTTGGTTTGTTCCTGAGTTATACAGGTCAGTTCCTGATTGTATCCTAAAGACATGGCAACAGTTGACTAGAGGGTGAAAACCTTATCCTGTCAAGAGAAACTTCATCCTCCACACATTTAATAAAGTTTGTGACACACACAAAAAGGTTTTGCCATGTAATCAACTTTCCCCATGTTTTTATGATAAAAGCAATGAGGAACAGACATGTATAACCCAGGATCATCACCCTGTTGTTCCCAGGCACAAGTACATGACTAAACCTGTCTGGACAGATGGCCATGCAGTTTCTGAATGAAAATAATGATGATGAAGTTCTGTTCCTGGCTTGAAAGTGTCAGTTCCTGTCTAATAGTATAGTCCTGACTTTGAAAGTAGTGACCCTACTCCATAAACTTTGCTTGTGTCATAAACTTCATTAAACGTGTGGAGGATGAAGTTTCTCTTGCCAGGACAAAATTTTCATCCTCTAGTCAACTTTCACCATATTTTCAGGATAAAAGCAATGAGGAACAGATATGTATGACCCAGGAACAAAACTCATATGAACGATGCGCAGATTCACATCTGTGCATTTAAAGTTTTTTTTTAAAAAAACCCACTGAAAATGCTGTACTAGTAATATAATATATTATATATACATATAATATTGATAATAATATAATGTAATACAATATAATAATATACTATTATAATTGTATATTTATATTACATGTAATATTACTAATAATATTGCAATATAGTGGTATAATACAATATAGTAATATATAATGCTTATATTGTGATATACTAATAATATAATATATTGTATGTACATACAACTTGTAAGCTGCCCTGAGTCCCCTTCGGGGTGAGAAGGGTGGGATAAAATTGTGGCAAATAAATAATAATAAATACATTTTTGGTGGACGTCCCACGGTGGGCTTCAAAATACTGTAACGAAGCATCAGGTCTAGACATCACAGGCAGAAATCCCGGGACCAATAGATCTGTGTGCAGACCTGCTTTGTGGTCCCGGGTTTTTTAGCCCCTTGTAGAAAACCCACGATTTGGTGCTGCTGGAAGCACTCTGAGTGCGATCATAAAAGATTTCAAGTAGGTGTGAGGACACCACGCTGGTAGTGCTGGGACTCCTTCCTAGGGAAACTATACTGTAGCTGATTCTTTGTGCTTCCAAAAACATGTAGAGATTTTAATGGATATCATATTAATTTAATTCCATAGAGAGTTTCCTTGTGACATTGAGTCCCAGTTCTTTTTAGTGAAAGGAATAAATAAATACAGCACAATAAAATACAAAATTGAAAAATGGTGAGAGGGCAGTTGAAAGACTGATTAACGCAGAAAAGCACGCTGAAGAACAAATGACATTTCAAAGAAAATGCCAAAAAAGAGCATTCAAAATGAGCACTCGTACACATCTTAGCCAATGTCACACGTAAATAAAAGCCTGTTGCTATGTCAACCCAGCTTCATTGCATTCATACCACCCCTTATATCCTTCAGGCCAATTTTACCAATTTAAGTGAAAGTTCTCAGTTCTTACTCAGAGCACTTAACGTTTTGAATACAAAGCACTTAGAATAGTTGCATGACTGTTGAAGAGAAATTGCTGTCTTGAATGTTAATTGCTCTTGTGTATATACTGGAGTGGGTTGATTAGCCTTTCCTAGAATGTCTTATCTGGTGATTATGAAATAAGCATAATAGATTATGCTTGTGGTAACTGAATAACATGCTTCCAATCACATCGTATCTCCTAGAGCTTGTTGTGTATCTTAAATCATTTCTAACTTTTGGTGACTTTGCAAGGATTTTCTTTGCAAGATATGTTCAGTAGGGATTTGCCTTTACCTTCCTCTAAGGCTGAAAATGTGACTTGCCCAAGTCTCACAGTGGATTTCCATAGCCAAGCAGGGAGTCAAATCCTGGTCTCAAAAGTCATAAGGTGGATCTGTGCTGTATAATTCTTGCAGTTTGATACCATTTTAACTGCCAAGAACAATGCTATGGAATTAAAATCTTTAGACTTCTCTGTCAAACTACAGCTCCCATGATTCCATAGCATTGAGTTATGTCAGTTAAAGTGGTGACAAACTGCATAAATTCAGCAGTGTAGATGCATCTACAGTCCAACACTCAGACCACTACATCATGCTTGTCCTCTCCTCCTAGGACTACCAACCCAAAAATGTTGTGCAGCTATTTCATTCCTCCCCCCCCCCCCCGGGCCCCGGAATGGATTTTTGCTCACAAGAAAAATATGCCAAACATTGCATCACAAATGGAAGAGGGCAACATGTAAAGTTTGTCTTTGAGAAAATCCTCTAAAGTGTTTTCATGCTCTTGCAAAAACAAAAAACAAAAAACCCTAATCCAATCAGATAAATTGTGAAAACTGGCAGAACAACCTTGGCCTAAAGCCACCTTGATAATGCTGTACATGGCCTACCTCCATGTCACTTACAGCATTCAGAGTTTATTCAGGTGGGGTGTGTCTTCCAAAAGCCATCCTGTAACATCCTTATTCATGTTTCTAACTCTTTTATTCAGTTACAGCTTTATCACAGCCTGATTTTCTGGCCTTCTAAAGCTGGGAAACACTCCAAACTACTCTTCCCATCTAGGGAAAACCAGGGCATTATTTTAATTGGCATAGCTTTGCTCTGTCCTATCCTTGCCCAATTTCTATGTGTCAGCTCATATCTCTTAGGGCATTGAGCAACAATGTTGGCAGAAAAGGTGATGGAAATCTTTCCATAACAAGCAAGCAGTTGTGTTTCCTTTGAAGATTAAATGTTTTCTGTTTTGACTTTCTGTTTCAAAGATCAAATTGATGATAGTTTTGCAGGAACAGAGCGGTTAAACCAGCAGAAAGAACAGAATAAATGTTAATAGAGGGCTCTTTTTTCCCCACCACATTGCTCAGAGAATAGAAAACCCGGTTCTCAGTAATGATTAACTGTTTTATCCCTGAGGCTATTGAATGATGAACCTTGAACATTATAAATCTTTTGATTAGAAATTGGTGGAGATGTGTGGATGTTTATGTGTTTCTGTTCAATAATAGATGCTAAATTGTTTGCCCCACTTTCCTCCTCCAGTTTGGGCCCTTCCACGCAGCCATATAACCCAGAATATCAAAGGAGGCAATCCACAATATCGGCTTTGAACTGCGTTATCTGAGCTCACAATACCATATAATCCAGTACAATGTGGATTTTATACAGCTGTGTGGAAGGGGCCCTAGATTCACTTCTAAATTATATTCTACACTTCCACATAATCCAGATTATCAGATTGGATAATCCACATTATCTGTTTTGGACTGGATTAGATGAGTCCACACTGCCATATAACCCAGTTCAAATCAGATAATCTGGATTTTATATGGCAGTGTAATCAGGGCCTGAGCTAGTAAAACTGAAAAACAAAATTTAACCAATGGTATCAAAAATAAAAAATAATATTACTGTCACAAAAATAAATCACACTGTAGTCTAGTCATCTTAAAACAGCATAAAAATAACTCAGGGAGCCAAGTAACAGAAAACTGAAAACAGCAACAAAGTTAAAAGTTTACTGGAAGAGGAAGTGTTTTAAAATGTTGTTGTGGAGATGTGCAGAGAATAGTACAGCAAATTCTGTTTTACTGGCACCTAGAAAGTTTGCAAATGTCACATTATGCAATTGCTTACCTAGGGCCAGGCTAGACTTTCTGAGAAAGTGCACATTGCATGCATATAGGCCATTTTCATGCCAACATCTCTTAGGAGATGCATGTCTTTACAGGCATGTACCACAAGACCTTGTTTGCTTGCTGATGACTAATGATAAAACAAAGCAACCAAATTGGTGAGACATGAGTGAGAGGAAAAGCCTGTTTTAGAACAAACAGTTCTGTTTTTCAAGAAGGGTTGGTTCTCAAAACATGCTCAACTAAACATATACTCTAATCTGACTTTTTATTTGCAGCAGGTTCATTTCTAGCCTTCTGCAATATATCAGAATAATTGGAAGGAATAATCAAAGCAAAGAGAAATTGATATATGGTGGTTTGGCCCTAACAGGAACTTTCTCCTTGTTTCCCTGTTGACCAATGTGGGAATTGGCATAGTGAGCCACCCTGTGTGAAAACCTAATGATGTCTGAATTTATATTGGTAACACATCAAACACCACACCCTTTTGTGTTACATGTGTCTTTAATGAAATCAGAACTACAATATAGTCCATATTCAGCTTGGTTAAAAATAACTAATACCAAGCTCTCCAAAGTAGAATGCGAACTACTAAATGTGTAGAGCGTGTTCTCTCTTAAAATGAGAATGGTATTTTCAAACATGGATCCCTAGATGATGTTAGATTTAAGTTTCCAGCAGTCTCAGCTGTCAGTGGTAATAGTCAAAAGTTCTGGGGAGCCTAACAACATATTAACTGTATCTACACTAACATATTAACCAGATTATAAAAGCGTATTATCTGCTATGAAGTGGATTATATGAGTCTACACTGCCATATAATCCAGTTCAAAGCAGATAATCTGGACTTTGAATGGCAGTGCTGATCCAGCCATTGTGACGCAGGATTGGAAGTCACTGTAATGAGGTTAAGAAAAATCATGAGAAATAGCACAAAATCTACACTGCTACATTGTTCCATCATAATCTAAGATGTTATACTTGGTTTTTATGATTTACACTCCTATGAAACATGTTCTAAACCACATTTGAATGATCAAGTCACATGCCTGATAATGCATCAACAAATACCATAAACAACTGAATATTCCTGGAAGAATCAGTATGCAGTGTATTTGCTCTATGGTTTCTTTTCACTTCTATTTATATTTCACAAAATAACAAATTATTTTCTTGGGTTGCAATTGTAGTTAAAAAGCACACAGTAAGACAACTCTGTGGAAAATGTGTTTTGGCATCCTGTGAAAACCATACTACTCTTGCCTAATTCATCCTTTTTTCAATGCATATTGTTTATGGATTTATTCCCAGAATTGTTTTTTGAATTTTTATTGAATGTTGCTGGCTTAGCTGCTATAATTGCATAGTAATTATTGCTTATGGAGTCTAACACGGATGCCAGGAAACCCAGCACTTTCTTATTTGTAATTTACAGGGGAAATCCTACCCGCTCTATGGCTTCTTTCCTTCAACATGGAATCCTTTCACATACCTAGATTTTAACAATTTATGGAGAACAATGGATGAACTGGGGGAAAAGGTATGTTGGGAGCACTGAAGATATGTCATGGGAGTCACTAAGTATTTGCTGTATTTACAAAGGTGCATGTGAAAAAGTATGAAATCTTCATGTAAGCAACACTCACAAGAAGAAATCCACAAAGAGGCAACAAGTGATCTCTATCAAAGCATTGCATAAAAAGGAACTCCCCATTTTAAAATAGAGCTAATCAGTATTACAGTGCTGTTGTTTGGATCATCAGCATTGAATTTGTACACCAGGTAAGGTAAGTTGTAGTGAGTAAGACCTTTGTCACTAGGGGAAATTGCCATGATCACCTGCAATGTGTATACACACCGTTATGTAGCCTGAAATGGACATAAAGAATTAATTTTGCTTATTCAGTTAGTTCTTTTAAAATAATCAACATTAACTAGACCTCATTGAACTCGTATGCTCTCTTTGATTTGTTATGGCATTCCCTTAGATAAGGAAATGAGATCATGGTCCTTTTTTGTGAACTGTCCTCACACTATACAGCTTAGTGTGAAAAGCAGTGTATAAGGGGGAAAGTGTAGTTGGTTCACTAAAGACAGGGGTGTAGTGGTAAGGATAAGGAAATTATCCTCCAAACGTCTCATGTTGGGAAGATAGCAAGTTAAAACTGAATAAAATAAACAAATAAGATATTCTCCCCATAATATATTCTTTCAGACCTCAAATGTCAAGCATTGTAGTGGGCGAGTCACAGAAAATTGTTTGTATCTAGAGCTCTTTTATTAGGTGAGTTTACATTTTTTTGGTAGCATTGTGTGCTGCATATCTTAGGATGCCTAAAGTGTGTTTCTACACACTGAGATAAATATCTAAGGGTGCTTCCAAACAACACAAAAATACAGGTTTTAAAAGTGGGGCAAAAAACCCTGGAATCTGACAGCAAGTACACACACAGACCTCTCAGTCCCAGGAAATGCTTCCCTGCTATCTTCACATCTTCCTTTAAAGTGGATCAAGATGGAGAGCAGATGGGAGACATCTGGCAGAATTTATATTAAAAAAAATCTCCCGAGATGCGCTAGAAATCCTGAAGATTCACAAGCAGATTTCTTATTCTCTTCACCCAATTCTAAATTCAAGCTCTGTTTAATATTATAAAGATCTCAAGAAAGGAATGGTTGCAGAGAGTTCTAATTGCTTTCCGGTTGTGCTTCTCTGTAGCCACCTGTGTGTCCATGGCTCCATTTTTTGACAGTCCGATCAGCTGTTTCAGATTTTTAAAATGTGCATGTGTGCTGAAGCAGTCCACACAGGGGGATGGGAAGGCAGTCACATGTTTTGCATGACTACAGGGATATACAGTCATATGAAGGTGCACATTTTGGGGGCAGAATCGGGGTTTAAGCTCACTTTTAAACATGTCCTTTTCAGCTCCTAACTTGATTCTGCCCACACTTTTCCCAAACATCGTTTAACTACAGGGCCGTAGCCAGAGCGGGGATATTTAAGGGTTCGAATCCCCCTGAAAGGGTTCAACCCCTCCCCCCCCCCCGAAACCTGGTTTATTTAGGAATTTTGACTGATTACCCAATTTTTGAGTAAACCAGGTTTTCTTAACCTGACACATTTGGGGGGGGGGGGGCAGATTGAACTTTTAAATCCCTCCCTCTGGCTACGGTCCTGTTTAACTATTGCCCCTTTTATCCTGGTTATGTCTGGATTTTGCTGCATGTGTAGAAGGGCCGAAGGGCCCAGGGTTATTGCAATGTTAGAACTTTAAAGACTAAAGGAGTATTTCATAGGGAAGGGGGACATAGTTTTTATTTATTAAAGCAAAAGCCTTATTGCTCCGGTCCCTTTAGCTATATCTTTAGTTGTGGATTCTCAGAGATTTGCAAAGGTTAGGGAGCTTAATACACTATTACTCCTGTGTCATGTGGAAGAGTTTTCTTTGTCCAGCTTTTTGGGAAACTGGTTAAACTTCCCACAGCCACACCTCCACCTCATTGTGAACATCCAGCAGACCTGGTGGCTTCCAATGTGCTCATACATAGGACTAGGGCCTGCCATTGTAGAGTAGGAAATGGGTTTATAATATGTATTACAAAACATCCACTGTATCGATGGAAAAACAGGTGAACTACTTTTATACCAATGCCTCTGTTTATCTTTACAAATCTATTTTGGTGCCGTTCCTATGATCAATGTACACACAAATGTTAAAATGTAGTGTTTTGTCAAATTTCTCCTTAGATACCTGCTGAAGCACCCTGGGATGCACCATTTGCTGAAAAACTGGACAAAATGACAATGAAAGAGTTTATTAACAAACATTGCTGGACAAAGTAGGTAATTTAGTTAATATTAAAAAGATTTTATCCTAATAAATGTTTAAACTTTTTTAAGGTTTTTGAATGAGTGACTGAGAGTTAAAAAGGGAAGAGGAGATAAATAAAACTCATCCCAACAGTCTCCATGTGCGCCAGGTTCACCTTTTGCCTTCAGCATGGAGTTTGAAAGTACAACCTAAGGCCTAAAATCTATTGCTACTTCTAGAATCAATTGCTGAGTGATACGTCAATCCTTATGTAAATCCCAGTGAGTCAACTAGCTTTAAGCCCAAGTGTGTTTCAACTGAATAGGAATATAGTCACTCTTCAGACATTTGTACTAAGAACATGACGATTGTTAGTGGAACTAATGTCAAACCTATTCACTGGAATGCAGAGATAGAGTTCAAGTTCCTAGACAAATACACCTAAGAGCCTAAAAGCATTTGGGCCTAAAAAGTAAAATAGAAGACTAATGCAACAATCACAGTAGTGTTGGGACTTCTACCTTTCCTCTCTGCAGTCCTCATAGCAGCAAAAACATGAATAACCAATTCCCAGAAATTATGGTCTTACCTTTATCAGTGTAATGAGCTATACAAAACACAATAATGGTTCAAAACGTAAGTAGTACACAATATGTATATTAGAGCATCATATACATATTACATTCACAGAATTAATGCTCAGTCCTTTGGTATATAACCCAAAAGTATCTAACTCAGTATTATAAATCAAACAAAATGATATAAGTCTCTGCAGTCCTAAAAGGATTAGATTGGCTTAAAGGCAAACCGATTCAGAGTCTCTGCAGTTTTGGAAGGATTCCTCAGGACTCCATAGGTTTTGAAACAATAGTAAAGCCAAGGAGACAGAGTCAATGTTGATGTAGATCCTGAGTAGCTGGTTATTGCCTGGAGTAGGTGGTAATATATCCATTTACGCCGTTTACAACTGGTTGCCGGGTTTTATCCCAGTTTCGGTAACCCTTCTTCTGGTAAGCGGCAAATGTTTTATTATTTCTTTATTGATGGCTCTGCTTCAGGTATTCTTAACGGAAAGAAGAATAAAAGGAAATTTGTCTAATGTTGTGCTCTTTATAAGATACAAATCACAAATTATATAGACCTTGTGCAAATAGACATGTCAAAGCACCCCAAGGTATGCAGTATTCTAAGTTGCAAACAAGGAATTATCTTTTTCCCAGATATAGTAGTAAACGTATCTACTCACATGTTAACAGTATCAATATGCTGCTGTGGATTTTGTGGTACAAGCAGCCATTCATGGTCCCATAGTGATTTAAATACCTGATTACAGGAAGCAGGTGAGGTCCAATTTGTCATTCAGACCATGAGGGGTAATGGTCCTTACCTTTATCAGCCCAGCCAAAAGAGGCAAAACATTTGATACAAGCTTTGAAAGCTGACAAGTCTTTTCATTAAGCAGGAATGCTAAAACCATTTTAGAGGAAGAAGCATGATGATACAGGGTCAATGTCGTTTTTGAAAAGGTAATTCAGATAAAGGCCATAACCTTTGTTGGCTTTGCTTTTTTTAACATTTCTTTAGCAGAGAGCCAGTTGAATAGAAGAAAACCCTATTTTGAATCTTTCTCCACCTGTGTCTTATACTTTTGTCTTGTACACAGAGCTGCCAATGATTATGCTACTCTCTTTGTAAATGTCAACATAACTTCTGAAACACATGAAGTCTCTGCCCTTTGGTTTCTTTGGTATGTGAAGTTATGTGGGGGAACAACACGGATCTTTTCTGTCACAAATGGAGGGCAGGTATGTAAACCTTTCAAATTTTACAGAATTAATATTTTAAAATGTGCTGTTCTTTGTAATCTGTAACAACGTAAAGCCCAAGGAAGAACACTATGGAACATGTCAGTCTGGTTTTACAGTTCTGGATCAATAAATTAGCAATAAATGTAATACTTCATTTGAATGTCCTTACAAATCAGATAACTATTGTTTTTCCTCTATTCCACTTACCCTTTATTGCTCTGCAGTTGTGATAATGATCCAGTTTTGTTTACGTAGTCACTTTATACTTTAACATATCTCTGGACACATATATAACTAATTTTCAATGTAATAATCCCATGGGTCTTTTGGGAGGGTCCTTCAGTTAAACTAGATTTCTAAAAAAAATAAATGAGGTAGCATTTCTAAAAATAGGGAAGTAATGCTCAGAGAAGTAAGTTTTACAAAGTACTATTGAAAGGCATTTATGTTTATGTTTTGTGGAAGTATTGTGCTTTTTCATTGCTCTTCGTTAAGTCAATTGTAAATTTCCACACTCTTAGTAACGACGACAGAAAAAGAATGTCTGACAACTTCTTTTCTCTTCTATGCCATGTTGGAGAAAAGCCATCTGCTTGCAGTCAGATCCAGTTCTGAAATGACAGAGCAACTTGGAAAGTGTCTTGCTGGGGGATTTAAGGATTTGTCACTCAGAAAAGTATTTTCCCATGTTCTGAAATTTACAATCAAATCTAGAAAGACCAGGGGGCATTTGCTTTTCCAGTCGGAAATGACAAGAAATAAGAAAGCTTAACCTCTGCTTGCAGTGGCATAGATCTCTCACACTACAGACCAAGGGCCTAAATATTATTGTGTTTTATTGCTGAAAAAGAAAATTTTATTGCTGTGTGGTTTCAAAAGTGTGTCTGTCTGGAGGCAGATAATCAATGGAGCTTGGAAAAGTTACTTTTGAACTACAACTTCCAGAGTGTTTGAATGGGCATTTAAAGCTCTGAAATTTTGTTCCTAACTGGTTGTGGCTGAAGTTCAACCCAGAGCATTTTTTTTGGATACCTTTCTCAGTCTTCTTTTTTTTTTAAAAAAAAAAATTATGGTTCACACCATTTTGCCTACTAGTATGCCTATTTCTGTTTCTACTTTGTGCTAAAACCTTAAAGTTCTTTGTTTTCCACATCCTATGTAGAGTAGACTATTTAAAGACAAATTTTCACATATGAAACATCTACTTTCTCAGTATTCGGTGATGGCCTCATCTTCTTCAGCACTGCAATTGTTCATGAATATCCCACTATATCAGAAGAGCTCAGCTTTGGGTGAGGGACTGTGAAGAACTATCAACAGGATCAACTTCAAGTGTGTGAAGACCCAGTACAATGGCCCTATACCATGTTGCCCCATTATCATGGGTGGAGGTGATCCTGGTTCTTGTTCTATAGACAATTCATGTTTTGAAATTCTTATGTGGGATGAGCACAACTGGGGAAAGAAAACTTTAAATGCATCTGGAGTGTAGGCAACATATATTGGTATTTCTGCTCCATGTTCCTGAACTTTCATAACTGCAAGTAGCCCACCCATTTTATAGGATTGAATATATCTAAATTCCTCTTTCCATCTAACATCTTGAGTACTTTTAATAAACTGTCCTAAACAAATTCAGAGACAAAATTCCTATTAGGAGTACTTAAAGTTGTGTCTTCAAAGCACCATCTCCAAGACGTAGTTCAGATGGTATTCGATTAGTCTCTAGAATTCTATGACTTCCTAGCTTTCATCTTTAAAAATAAATAGAATACAAATCTTCTTTGCTGGACATTCAAAGAGACAGTTTCTACAAATCAGTGTTAGTTTGGCACCCGTTGCTGATACATCCCCTCTTCATCCCATTTTCTTGTATAATGTCTATTAGATTGTAAACCTGCAGTCAGTAACTGTCTTGTTCTTTAATCTTTGTATGGCACTTAGTATATTTTGCATACTTTTTATATAGCACTATTGCTTTGCTCCCTCTGCTAAAGAGAAAGAAATTGGCCTGTCAGATTAAATTAAGCTTCTGTCTTGCTCTCCACTCTTTGATGATACAGAACCCAGCTGAGATTCTGCTTTCTCATGAGAAATTTAGTAGCAAAATACACTTTAAATAGTAAAATACTGTTGTTGATTAAGTGCTCCTCTGCTAGAGTCTTTTCATTTCTTATTTTTAGCTTGTACCAGTTTGCTTACCCTAACTCCAGTAGTTTGTTTCTGAATGTACAAATAAATCTAATATTTACGTACATAACAGTTCACCCAGCATAATTATACACAACTGGTGGCTACGTGGAATCTTACATCATTCAGTTTGACTGAATAGAAGACAGTTCCTAACTAAAAATGTGAACCTAAATCAAAGATGCACCACCTCCAATCTGCTATGATGTCTCGTATCATCTAAGATAGTGACTCTGAAATTGCATAAATATTCTTTATTAAAGTTTGACAATCCCAATTTGGATTGGGGCACTGTTTTCAAGTGAATTTATACTATGTACTGTGCACTTTTAGTGGAGAGAAGAAGTGGGATATAAATAAACAGAAGAAGAAAAAGAAGAGGAAGAGGAGGAGGATATTTATCATACTATATTATTTAGCATTGGCTGTAGTCTCCAATACCCAAAACATTTGTTACTGATGGTAACACTATTTTCCCATTCTCTTGATGTTTTTTACAGGAGAGGAAGTTTGTTGGGGGTTCTGGACAGATTTCAGAAAAGATCATGGAACTACTCAAGGACAATGTTAAACTGGAGAGACCTGTAGTTCACATTGATCAGTCTGGTGACAGCATCATTGTGAAGACACTTAACCATGAGACTTATAAGGTAAATCATTAAGAACATATGCATTTAAGTGAGGCTATGATAACATAATCAGCTCTTAGGATGTTATCGCATGAGTTTGTAAGCTGCATTGGAGGTTCACTAGCCATTAATTAAAAAGGTTATCACCGCATGCCATCACTGTAAACTCATTGCAGACCAATCATGCAACCGGCCTTGCACCGTAATGTTAGCCATGCAGTAATGTGAAGCCACTCCTGCAGTGACTTTGGGGCCAGTGATAAGTTTTGTGGGTGTGTTGTGAGTGTTCCTTGTCTCTACTTCTGTTGTTTACTCCCAGTATGCTGTCATTGCCACTTCCAGTAGGCAGAAAAAGAAAAAGTTTGGGTACTAAGCCAAACGTTTCTCCTTTCTCATCAAACACTTTCTTTTAAAAAAATTAACCAGGTAACTGCGCTGATCCATTGTTGCATCAAGTTGCTGATATGAATTTCCTCTCCTAATTAAACATTTCCTTTTATTGTAAGGCAAGACTGTTTTGCAGAACTTCCCACTCCTGTATGGTTTTGTTTTGCTAAAAAATGTTTCAAACTCAAAACAACACCTTCCCCTTGCAGAATAAACACAATATGAAAAGCCTCTTACCATATTTACTTAGGTTTAATGCACCATCAAATCTAATGTGCATCTCGATTTTCAAAACCCTGAAACAGAAAAAGTATTTACTGGCTACTGTAATGTGCCAGGTACAAGATGGGTTTGTGATGATCAAATCCATTTTGGAAGCCTCATGAGATAACGTTCTTAGTTCACTATAATCATCCCCACCCTTGTATGTTGTTCTGGGGATGTGCTTGAAATCGCTTTTGCTGATTTAATTATAAGAACTTCTTCTCAAAGTCTGCTGTAATGAGGCTGTGACGCTGACAGATTTCTCTGCCCATGGCTTCCTTTTTAAATATATCACTGGACAGATACTGCACTGCTTTTGGCATTAATCTTGTACAAATGTACATGTTGTGTTTGATTAAATGAAATGCTGAGCTAAAGCAGCTAGAAACTGTATAAAGTTTCCATTTGCACGTTTGTAGGAAAAGATAATCCCACGACTATTTAATAAGGATGTTAGTCTTCAGATGCTATGGTTACTCTTCTGGACTATGTTTCCCAAAGGAGATGAGATGTATGACCTCAGCAATGCAGGATTTTTAAAGAGAAAACAACAGCAAAAACAACAGCACATTCATTCCAGTCTGCATCTGGCTGAATTGTACTGTAGTTGAAGGGGGAAATCATCAGCTACTGAGTTCTATTTTGTTTTTTAATTGTAATTATATTTTCATGTGTTTCACAGTCATATAAGTTACTTTGTAAGAGCAGTATGCCTTGAAATGAGAAATTGAAAATATTTTAAATATGTAATAAAATATACCTCTGAAGTTGCTATATTACATTTTGCAGGGCAGGTATGTGATCAGTGCCATTCCCCCAGTCTTAACCACAAAGATTCATTTCGAGCCAGCACTTCCTACTAAAAGAAACCAGTTAATCCAGCGCATTCCCATGGGCTCTGTCATTAAATGCATGATGTACTACAAAGACGCCTTCTGGAAGAGGATGGGTATGTGTATATCAAGTTATGCAGTGTTTAATGAGTGTCATAGAAATACAGTCTCTCTGGTGAGATAGACAGCATCCAGGATACTAAAAGAAATCATAAATACATATACAAATACAAAATACTTGGTAACAGGTTTTTTAGATCTAGATCTTGGGGTGGGTTGAGTTTTTTATTCCTTTATTTGTATATGAATGAAGAAATGGGGAAGGGGATTAAGCTACTCATTTTTTAGTTGTGAGCATTTTTGCACCATGTCTCAAACTCTCCTTACACCAGTCAATTACAGCATATGGCAGAATAAGTACCCTGGCCAGACAGCAGAACATGGATCTATTTAGACTTTTTCTTCTGCTGGCATTTGCTTTTTGCATGGGTTTTATGTAAGTCAGGCTGCAGAACCTGGAGTCTTCCCACCCTTCTCTTTTCCCTGTCAAATTTCTGATAGTGGTGAAGTGAGAGCTCCTTGAGAAAACTTTAGTAGGAACTGGATATGTAACTAGCCCCCTTTCTTCCATATTGCAATTGGCAGCAGCTGCAGCAAAAAGTTTAAGTTTTTGACTCCTTGGGGGAAAAATCAGCCTGTATAATGTCAGAGCTTCTGTCTGTATTTTTAAATAATTCTTGGATAAAGGGATCCCTGTAAACTGAAGATTGGCAGAAATCCACAAGTCAAAAAAGAGGAGGAAAAGCAACTTGGTATTTGTTGACCATCCAATGATGTCTGTGACCAGAAAGCTTCTCTGAGGATTTTGAAAAGAAATGTGCACAAGAACTTGCAAGGGTTTATTAAAAACAAGTCCTGGCAGACTTATTTTCTCCCTCTCAATCTCTCTGACTCAAAAGATTAGAGAAGTGGTGTATGTATAGCATAACCTGATTTTAGTTACATTTTTGTCAATGATCCTCGTGATATTCTTGCAGCTAAGGTGGAAAAATCTAGGATAGATAGGGCTACTGTTTGGTGACTTTATAGCTAAACTGAAACCAAAAATGTTCACCAAGAGTTCCTCCTCATCCCGATGAGAGGTAGCATGTGGGCTGCCACAGTCCAGATTCTACTAATCAACATCTTAATAAAAGACTTTTTATCTGGGAAATTAACTATGGACTCCTGCAGTGGTAAAGGGACAGATTAGATGAGGCTTAGAATCCTTTTGAACTCTACAGATCTATGATTCCATGCCACTTTTCTCTATTATTTCAATGGAAATGACGTGGCTTGGGACCAAAATAGGAGTGGAGAAAGGACAAGTCAGGAAGTTATTTAAATATTTTTCTACCAGAACTGGCTGTAAAACTAGGGGTAAAGATGGAATTGTCAGGTGTTTCAGACAGACTTCAGAAAGCTGCTTTTAAAAAATAACCAATGACAGTTAACATACTGGGTGATTTGCTATCCTTATGGTTAATGTTTTTTTTTAAGCAACTATTTAACATTTCTAAAAATTAACTAAAATGGTTTTTAGTTGCTTTAAAAACATTTGAACACTACAGGCCTATAGTGCAAAGCAGGCTCTTCCCTCATCTACCTCATATACTAAACAAAGTCTGAAGCACAGCAAGCTTTGGACCATGTAATATTTCTCCTCCATCAGTGAGTGAGATCATATCCCATAACCGTAAAAGTAACTACAAAGTAATTAGGTGTCTATCACCATGAAAGTGATTGCAGCTGCAACTATAAATCAAAAATAGTGAAACTAATCCTTGTTATGTGAGAAATAATGTAACAGTTTTGCATTAGTTAGTGAAAAATGAATTAATTACAGACAGTTGTAATTACACATTGAATATCCCATATCAAAAATTCTTAGAACAAGAAGTGTTTTTGACTTCAGAAAACCTGTATTTGCATATTTGCAAACAATGAAATATTTTGGAGATAGGACCCAAGTCTAAAGACAAAAAAATCTCTGTTTCACATACCTTCTTATACACATACAGTAGAGTCTCACTTATCCAACATAAACGGGCCGGCAGAATGTTGGATAAGCGAATATGTTGGATAATAAGGAGGGATTAAGGAAAAGCCTATTAAACATCAAATTAGGCTATGATTTTACAAATTAAGCACCAAAACATCTTATACAACAAATTTGACAGAAAAGTAGCTCAATACGCAGTAATGCTATGTAGTAATTACTGTATTTACGAATTTAGCACCAAAATATCACGATGTATTGAAAACATTGGCTACAAAAATGCATTGGATAATCCAGAATGTTGGATAAGTGAGACTCTACTGTATCTTGAAGATAATTTTATACAGTAGTTTTGGTAATTTTGTGCATGGGAGAAAGGTTGTGTACACTGAGCCATTAGAAAGCAAAGGTCTCACTATTTCAGCCACTATTGCAGGTCTGGTCTAGGAAGTTCATGTATACAATTGCTATGCTTAATGCTTTTTCTTTTTTCAATTAGTCCAATTCATACTTAAATACAGTATAATGGATTATAATACTTCAGTGGTTTTAAATATTCGAGCTATCACTGTACATGAAAAAGGGTGGTAGGACACACATTAATGCAATTTTTGCATTGCTTTGATCAAGAACTGCACAAAAGTTTAGAGAAATCAGAGGATTTGTTCTGAATGACAGTTCACAAGAATGGTGCATATTTTAAAAAAGATTGCATGTAATCATCTGAACTTTGCTGGAATTAGTACTTCATACTGTGTATTTAATTTGTAACCATCCCGTCTTCCTATTGCCTGTCAGGATTTTGTGGTGCCATGATGATTGTGGATGAAGAGGCTCCTATTTCAGTAACCTTAGATGACACTAAACCTGATGGGTCTGTGCCTGCCATTATGGGGTAATAAATCCTGTACTTTGTATACTTGCGCCATAATTGAGTTCAATAAAGATAGGCAGTACTGAATGATATAAAGCTATGGAATTGGTTCGAGTCAGTTTTTCCCCTTTATCCTTCTATTCTCTCCAAAAGCTTGTTTTCAAGGGCTCCTGACCCCTTCAAATCTGGTCATAAAAGTGCACTGCAGTTTGCAGTGGCGAAGTACGGATTACCAATGATGGTTTGAAAATATTTGGGGGTGAGATGGGGACTAACCAAAAAGTAAACCTTAATTTGCCACATAGTGAGCACTACACTGATGTATAGACATAGTTTGTTGTAGTCTCCTGTCATTTCATTGACCTTCAGGCTCTCTCTAACATTCATTTGAATTGCTTGCCATTCTACATAAGAGACATTATTTTACTCCACCACTGTATATATAAGGGGTCTTGGGCATTAACAGATTTTGATGTACATGGAGGCAGGGTCCTGAAACTAAACTGCAATGGATACTGTGGGCCACTGTACGGCTCAGAGTTTCCAGCTTTTTCTTTGCAGCTATGCTAGGGAGCAAGATAAGAGGAATGCAAGCTCAAAGGTTGCTCAGCTTATTCTTATCAGATTCTTAGGTTCATCATTTTGTGTAGATCTTTTAATGTTCAGATTAAAGTCCAGAGCAGATGCTATACTCAGTGAATAATCTGTATGATCTATTTATTAAAATGTTTTAATGACAAATATTTTACAAACCAGCCTATTAATGCATGGAATTCTTTTTCTATGTAGTTTCATCCTTGCAAGAAAGGCATTTAGATTAGCAGAACTTAGCAAAGAAGAGAGGTAAGAATAAACAACTTCTAAATGTTACCATAATTGAAAGGTCTGTTTTTCTTCTTTAGTCAAATTTAATTTCAGAGATTTCTTTATAATCAAAAATCAAGGCATTTTTTTCTGTTAACATATGGAGTAAAACATCAAAGGACAATTGAGATACAGTACTACTATTAATAATTACCATAATATACAGTAATTTCCATTCTCATGTTCATCAATTAATTAATTTTTAAATCTCAGTCTCTTTCTTCCATTGAGCTTTCAGCTATTGTTTAGCCCATCATCCTAGCCATTATTGTTGGCTTGCTGGATTGATTTATGATCTTTGAAATTCTTGTACTGATATATATTGTGAAATACATGGAAATACTGAAGCCTTTAAAAGTGCCTACGAAATAGAGGGGGAGAGAGAATGACCTTTGCTCCTTTGAAGGATTTGACCTAAGTTTCTGTCATCCACATTCAAAACTTGTCACTGCATCACGCAGATTTTTACGTTTACATGTTTCCTCAAAATACTGTAGATGCATTTTTGCAGTCCATGAAACAAAAGCAGTGCAATGCAAAACACAACATTTTAGTTCACTGTATGAAGTCCATCCATAACTAAGCAACTTTCCCTACATGCATGGATGATATGGTAGAGATTTCACTAAGAGAATATAAACTCACCCTGTGTCTAGATTGAGGGTTGGAGAGAGAATGAGAGAAATGGTTTCTAATCTAGGCGACTAGTTATGTGAAGAGTGGGACACTTACTCATTGCCTTCTGCTACCATCGAAGGTTAAAAAAGAACAATACAGTAGAGTCTCACTTATCCAACATAAACGGGCCAGCAGAACGTTGGATAAGTGAAAATGTTGGAGAATAAGGAGGGATTAAGGAAAAGCCTATTAAACATGAAATTACATTATGATTTTACAAATTAAGCACCAAAACATCATGTTTTACAACAAATCAACAGAAAAAAGCAGTTCAATACACAGTAACAAAATATAGTAATTACTGTATTTATGAATTTAGAACCAAAATATTGCAATGTATTGAAAACATTGACTAAAAAAACATTGATTACTAAAAGGCTGACTGCGTTGGATAATACAGAATGTTGGATAAGTGAAGGTTGGATAAGCGAGACTCTACTGTATGTGTTATTCTGCAAGTAAAAATGTAAGCTCTCCAGAGCCATCCAAATTCCAAATTGCAATGGGGTTGAGAATGCTCATTCTATTGTATTCGAAAGCTGGATAAGGTCTAACAGCTTTGTATTTAAACTTTAGTATATGTCAGAAGTACTATTTCCAGGAATCATGAAATCATAGAATCTTAGCATTGGAAGATATCACAAGGGCTATTTAGCCCGTCTCCCTGCCTTTCAGGAATATACAAATAAAGCATTCCTGAAAGATACCAACTCACCCTCTGTTTGAAGACCACCAAAGATTAAAAACCCACTATTTTCCCAGTCCTTCTATTCCACTGTCAAATTGCTCTCGCAGTAAAAAAAAGTTATCCCTAATGTTTAGGAGGAATCTCTATTCTTGTAGTCTAATTTCATTTATTCATTTCCTTGTGTCTAGAGGAACAGAAAACAAGCTGGCTCCATCTTTTATATGACATGTATCCAGATTTTTAAAAATGGCTATCATGCGACATCTCAGAGTACAATATATATAAGTTAAATACATCCCACTTTCTAAGCCATTTACAAGATTTAGTTTCCAGTCTCTTGATGATCTTGATCATCCTTCTCTGAACATGTTCCAACTTATTGATATCCTTCCTGAACTGTGTAGTATCCAAAACTGCCAAATAAAAAACTAAAGTGGAATAGAATGATACTACTACAGATTGAGCATCCCATATCCAGAATTCTGAAATTTGAAATACTCCAAAATTATCCACCTGAGTTGTTGAGATAGTAACACCCATATTTTCAGATGGTTCAGTGTGGATAAACTTTGTTTCAGGCACAACATTCTGCATACAATTACCTCCAGGCTATGTGTATGGCACATATAGAACATAAATGAATTTTGAGATTAGGCTTGGGTTTCTTCTCCAAGATACTTATTATGTATGTTTATGAAAATACAAAGTTTCCAAAATCTAACAAATCCAAAATACTTCTGCTTCAGGTAAGGGGTACCCAACCTTTTCTTCCCTCCGTCAGGACACTATACTTGTGAAATAAGAATTTATCTGTAGTATTTTTGTCATTAATAATACCATCTTATCTGTTGAAAGTGTAACACTTTATTTTTTATGTTTTCCATCTTTTTGTAGGAAGAAAAGAATAAGTGAACTGTATGCAAAAGTGTTGGGATCAGAAGAAGCATTACATGTAAGAAAAAAGAGCAGCAAACATTGGTGGAATATTAAATGAATACAATTTTATGGATCAGTTATATAAACTGTTAGTTCCTAGACTAGACTATAATGGATCATAAGTTTTTTACTTTGCACTTTAAATGTAATTTCGACATTTAAATAAGAGAATACTTTTAAGCCCTTCTATGTCAGGTTCCCAGATAGAGAAAGTGGAGAAAGGAAATAATGAATGCAGAAAGAGCAGGAAATGTAGGATTCTGGCCTTTTGCTCTTCCTTAATAGCAATGCCCTTTTCTCAGTATTAAAACAACACATTTTGTGAATGTTAAAGTCTTGAACTACAGCCTGCCATATTAGAAAGTGGAATTGTCAGAAGGTTGACAGATGAATACTGTTATAACTTAAACAATTTTGACTGAAGATATTTTATAGCAACAAATGGATGCTAAAAAAGTAAAGTTTATGATTCTAGCTTTTTGTAGTGGATGACTGAAACTGGATGCTGCCTTAGAGGAAGGTTGTTCAGAATCTGATACAAGATTACAATGTATTGAGCCTCATATAAGAGTCTTTTGAATCCATTGCACTCTGCTTATATATTTATTCAATGATCCAAAATAATGTGTTGGTTTAAGACCAGGGTTAAGATCATTACATATTGGTATAAGTCCCACAAATCCAAGAAAACAGAACATAAGATGTGTTGTCGAAGGCTTTCATGGCCAGGATCACAGGGTTGTTGTATGTTTTCCGGGCTGTATGGCCATGTTCTAGAAGTATTCTCTCCTGATGTTTCGCCCACATCTCAGGCATCCTCAGAGGTTTTGATGTATGCAGAAACTTAGCAAGGAAGGTTTATATATATCTGTGGGAAGTCCAGGGTGAGGGAAGAACTCTTGTCAGTTGGAGGCCAGCGTGAATGGTGCAGTTAATCACCCTAATTTGCATTGAATGGCTTCATCTACTGGCTACTTTCTGCCTGGGGGCATCCTTTGTTAGCTGCCCCTAGTTCCCTCGTCTCAGAGTGTTGCTTCTTATTTACTGTTCTGATTTTTGAGTTTTTTTTAATACTGGTAGCCAGATTTTGTTCATTTTCATGGTTTCCTCCTTTCTGTTGAAGTTGTCCACATGCTTGTGAATTTCAGTGGCTTCTCTGTGTAGTCTGACATGATAGTTGTTGGAGTGGTCAAGCATTTCTGTGTTCCCAAATAATATACTGTGTCCATGTTGGTTCATCAGGTGCTCTGCTATGGCTGATTTCTCTGGTTGAGTTAGTCTGCCGTGCCTTTCATGTTCTTTGACAGCTGCATGGTATACAGTAGACTCCTGCAGAGGTGAGAGGATCCCTCTTGTCCTTTGCTGACCGTAGCATTTGTTGGATTTTCTTTGTGGGTCTGTAGATAGTTTGTAGGTTGTATTTCTTCATCAGTTTGCCTATGCGGTCAGTGGTTCCCTTGATGAACATAAGATGATTCTAGGTCTATTTCTCAATCCAGAATTGTTGTTGTCACAAATTGTGTTTGCTTGCAACTTACTTTCCAGCACCCACATTTTTCCTTGGTCTTTCAGGCCCATAACCTGGTGGGGAGGATGAAGTGCCTGAGACCAGAAAAAATGCCTCATATATTAATCCTGTTCCTGTGTTGCCTTATGAAGCATCTCGAGCCTGTATTGCTAGAGGAACCTTCCCATGAAAATTAATCCATGGGTTCTGTAAGTTGTACGCAAACACAATGTATGGCATTGTAAAGCTGTCCCTCTGTATCCATGGGTTCCATATGAATGGATTCAACCATCCACAGCTAAAAAATATTCCTTTGCTCCCGTACCCATCCCTGAAATTCCAGTGCCATTTTGTTACACCATTACATGTAATTAGATATGAGCATCCACAGATTTTGGTATCCACAGCATATCTAGTATGAGATATGAGCATAGTTTGGGTATACTGGGAAGACTGACAATGAGGGTTGCCATATTATTATTGTTGCTGTTCTTGTTGTTGTTGTTAGGAATAGTAGCATTATTGGTATTGATTTGTTCATAAAAGAGACTCAAAGTGACTAAGCCCTCAAATGTCATATCCTGAGACCAAGTTAGGATGCCTGCTCAAATAGATTGGATTTTAAAGAATAGACAGTTGCAGACAAAAAAATGCAAGTCGATTATTTATAGATGCTAAAAGGAATTTTGTTTCACTTGTCCATCTTACAGCCAGTACATTATGAAGAAAAAAACTGGGGTGCAGAACAATATTCTGGCGGTTGCTATACAGCCTATTTTCCACCAGGCATTATGTCCCAATACGGAAGGTAAAACTAAATAAGATATTTTTCTTTGATATGGTTGTCTGAAACTTGATCTGTAAAGTATTCTGGTCATTCAACATATTACTTTTAAGAGAATTTCTAGAGTAGTAAATATGTTAGGTAATCATGTTAGCAAAACAGATATCTTCTTCCTTAGAGTCATGCTTCTATTGCCCTGGGCTTTATCCTTTGATATAGATGGCTTGTGGTACATCTAAATAAATATTTTAACCCAATTAATTATGGTTGATTGTAGATTATAGGTATGATAAACCTAGTTAAGCATGAAAGTTTTTCTATACAACTCAAATGGGCAATGAGGCTTTGAACTCCCTATGGCAACACCTTCAATTAGATATTAATCCAATTAGATAACATGGATATATTGCCGCTCCCTTCCTTTTGAAGTTGTCAGTGTATGAAACAAAAATATATCCTCAAACCTATAATTTTGTTGGAGCAGGAAGGATATTTCCTTATTTCCTGAAAGTGCAATTTCTTTTTAACCAGGCAAATTCAAGGCAGCACTACACTCAACTGAGTAGTAGCATTTGTCTGTTGCAATTTATGGATATTGAAATATAAAAAAGAGGCCATTACCTTCAAGTGGATGATTACATTTGCCATCAGACATTTTGGTGTCTCAAATATTAGTATATTTGACCTGCTGATTACAAAAATGGAACCAGTTTTACCCTATCAGCTTTAGTTTTTGAGATGCAGAACATATGCCATCTACCACTCACCATTTGATCACCCATAAAAATCCATGATAACCATATCTAAGGTCCCCTCCACATAGTTGTATAAAATCCACACTGAACTGGATTATATGGCAGTGTGGACCCAGATAATCCAGTTTAAAGGAGATATTATGGATCTGCCTTGATATTCAGGGTTATATGGCTGTGTGGAAGGGCCCTAAGAAACTAAAGCTGATGTGTTCCATCCAATGCAATTTTCTGAGTCAGTACCTCCAAACAAAACCTTAGGAAGGGGCTTAAAAACCAAGACACCAAGAATTTTTTATTGGACTGTATTATCTCTGTTCCCATAACATGTTCTGTAATGTTTCTTTCAAAGGATAATTCGTCAGCCAGCTGGAAGGATCTACTTTGCTGGCACTGAAACAGCTACACAGTGGAGTGGCTACATGGAAGGAGCCGTACAGGCTGGAGAGAGAGCTGCCAGAGAGGTAAAGAAAGCTCATACTAAGGACTAGAAAGCCAATATGGTGAAGCAGTTTGGGAGACTAGGGTTCACATTCCCAGCCAGCCATTAAAACCCACTGGGTGACTCTAGGTACATCACTTTCTCTGAACCTCAGAGGCAGGCCCCTTCCACACAGAATATCTGCCTTGGTATTCTGGGTTATTTGACTGTGTGGAAGGGCCCTCACTGTATGCCAACAAAGGTACTTCAGTTTATGTAATCAACAGTTTGTTTGAAAAATGTAGCTTTGCATAACAACACTTCAGTTTAGCAATTTCAAGCACACTAAACCACAGTAAGTGGAATTCAACAGCAGCCTGCTCTGTTATGTAAGTGACAGCCTTTAGTTTTAAGAGAGTTTAGAGTTGTGTAACTGCTTTTCAGTTCTTTTAATTTGATGAGCCTTCTTTCTTTAGCACAATCACTTCAATTCATACAAATACAAAGACCACAGGGCTTCTTAGCACAGTTCTTAGTACTGTTGTGGTGGTGGTTGCATGTCTTCAAGTTGTATATCAGTCATATCAAAGCAGATAATCCACAATATCTGCTTTGAACTGAATTATCTGAGTCCACACTGCCATATATTCCAGTTATATGTGGATTTTATACAGCTGTGATGAAGGGGCCTAATTTTCTGTCTTTCAGATATTATGCAACATGGGAAAGATTTCAAAGAGTGACATTTGGCTAACAGAACCAGAATCAAAGGTAAGTATTCTTTCAGGTACCCTGCTAAGATTTTTGGATGCAATGTTTCCAGTGCATTATCTAAATTATTTGACCAAAATTTTTGGTTATTAGAATGAGGATATCAAATGGAAAATAGTCATGATCTGTTGGCCACATTTCTAGAGAGGTTGTTTCTGATACATGCATTTCATAAACAAGGGCCCATATAGTCTTGCAGCCTCCTATCTGAGAAATGGGAAACAGTGGCTATTTTACTGCTCACAGCATCTTCACATGGATATGAATTGAAATGGACAAGCTTTTTCTATGGGAAGTGACTGCGTACCTCCATCATATCAGAATGTCTATCCAATTTAAATCCTGTGGCTGCCCCCTGCAGAATTCTGGGGTTTATAATTTAGTGAGGCCCAAGACCTCTCTGGCTGGACAGATTAAAGACCCCTCCCTAAACTACAAATCCCAAAGTTCTGCAGGAGACCAAAGGATTTAAAGTGGATAGACAGTGCAGAGGTGTCAAAAACATTTTCACTGAGGGCCACATCTGCCTGATGGTTGCCTTCAAAGGGCCAGTTGTAATTGTAAGGCTGAATAATTGTAAGTATGTTGCCCTGGCACTGAAAGCCGTGTACAATTAAATTAGGGGCCCAGATTTGGCCCACACGCCATGTGCTCTTGTGTGATGAGTTGGTAAGTTTTACATTTTGCTTAAGTGTAGCATGTTGCCTTTGTGACTGAGTAAGCATTACAATGGAAACACCTAAGGGGTGAGGGAATTGGGTTCTGTCTTACCAATGGAAATCTGCAGTATTTAGCACTTCAGCACAAGATGATCAGTTCAAAAAATTAAAAGATATACAGGAATTTTTTAATAGAACTTATTTAAGAAAGTATTGAATACCCCTTTACCTTCTAAGTTTTGTTTTGTAATTAAATGCATGAGAAATGCTTCTTAATTGGATACTTAGTAAAGTTCTTCCCCAACCGTGCCATTCTAATGAACTGCTCTGGCATCTATCTGAACCCTTTCTAACTCCCAACATTGTTTTTTGATGCCCCTACTTGTCTCTTTTTATTCAGTGGTTCCTTGCATATGCCACCGACAGCCTTTCAAGCTTTATATTAATTATATCAAGCACATTCATGAGGAAAAGTATTTCCTAGTCCTGTTCTCTCTGTTGTAGCTCTCCAAACAGGGAAAATAACATTTGAAAAGCAAAAGCCTGTCATGTATGTGACAGTTCTCAATGCAATCAGAAATCCACATTGTTGTCTGTGAGAGAAGAGTGATAATGAATAGATATAGGTCTAATGTGTTATAAGTTTACTAAATCCATATATAATAATGTCTGAAGAGGACTTGCATTTCTTAAATGTCAGAATTTTAAACTGAGGCAATTTGGCTGAGATAATATCTAGGGGTTCTAGCTTTTGTGTGTTAAAGGTTATTTACTGGGCTTGTGCAGTGAAGGATATTAAATTTCTTTGACCCGAGTACTATGTATATTTACTTTATCAAACTTGCATAGGATTCTGCATTTGTACACTAACAAGGGATATATTCTCATCTAGGATGTTCCAGCTCTCCCAATCACAACTACCTTTTTGGAAAGGAATTTACCATCTGTCACAGGACTTCTGGTCCTTCTGGGATTTTCTTCCCTCTTCACTTCATTGGCTGCAGTTGGACTCTTTGCTTACAAAAAGGGACTTATCCCCCGAGCATGTATCTAATTTAACAAATGCTATCTCCCCTCACACTATGGATGTTATCCTTCAAGATGAGTCTTTCAGACTCTTTTTGGGACACCTGAATCAACTCAGTCAAATCAATTCAATACATGACCCATGGAGCAAGTGATGTTTTATTTTCTTTCCTCATTTACTTTGCTTGATTGAAAGTCAGTGACCTTTCTTCTCACTGCATTCTATCCATCCCCTGGTGATACTAATGAGAACAAACCAGAACAGATTTTGCACATTTTCCAATGTCTTTGGAAACCATCTGCTTGTCTTAATTTTTAAAAGAAACAAAATCTTATGGTGAACAAATAAATATTCAACTCTTATTCTAGTGGCTGATTAAGCCAGATGCTTGGTCTGTCAAGTGCCTCATATTCTTACTGCTTTTGGAAAAAACTGCTAATGTTTTTCAGCTATTATGTACTGAATATCAAACCCACAATGGATTTGAATGCAGTGAAATAAATAATGTTAAATGGAGAAGCAAATTAAGAGTGAAAAGACCCTTTCCCAGGAGTTACATAAAAAGGTTCCTTAGTTATTTTACTAAGTACTGCATTATAGGAAAATATTTAGACTCCAGGGTTTTGGAGACTTATTTTTTGTAACGAAGTTCTAGGAATCCACAATCAGTCTGACTGGTGGTCCACACTTCTACTCCAGTGTCGATAATAACCACTGCTTGAAAGACATTTGGCCAATAGTGGTCTTTTTAGAAGACTTAACCACAACCCTCATCTTTCCCAGAGCTTTAAAATGTTGCTTTTTTGAGGCTGTGACTTCCAGACCATGGTAGTGGATGTGTAAGCTGGTGGACTTGGTGAGTTGTAATGAAAATATTTTCCATGATCTAGAATAATAGGATTTGAGAGGTCTTGTAATCTCAGTAGTTTACTCTTATGTACTCTGCAGGATTCTAGTGTTCCTAGCAGGTGGCTGTATCTAGTCTTTGCTCAAGGAAATCTAGGGAGGATCAACCCACCGCTCTCCATTGGTATTTTCCCCTTTACTGAACTTAATGTCAAAATGTTCAAACCTGCAAATGCAGTATCCTTCATCCAGAATTACAAAATCCAAAATACTGCGAAATCTGAAATTCTCCACATGGATGGCCAGGATAGTGACACCTCTGCTTTCTGATGTTTTAATGTACACACACTTTGTTTTATGCACAAAATTACTAAAATATACTATACAAAATTACCTCCAGGCTTTGTGTTTAATGTGTGTATGGAATATGAATGAATTTCAAGTTTAGACATCTCCAAGATATCTCAAAATGGGATTTCAGATATAGCAAACTCTGAAAAGAATCCCAGACACTTCTAAATTCCAAAACACTTCTCACCCTAAGCATTTGTGATAAGGGATATTCAATCCATACTTGTTGAAGCATGTTGTGTCTAGTTTTGTGCTTTGGGATAGCAAAGAAGAAGGTCTCTACTGTAATACTTTCAGACATTGAAAGAAAACACATCTCCCAGTAGTCTTTTCTTTTCTATTTGTTTGTTAGAAGGCAACATTCAGACATGGACATAATACTTCAGATGTGGTCTGACTAATGGAGACACACCCCTCAATACTTTATAAACCCATCTGATTGTATTTTGCCATTACTCCCCTCCTCTCCTATGAGCAAATTGTAGAACACGTAATTTAAAACAGACTCAGAAAGCTGTGATTTTGGAGTGCAACAGAAAGAGCTTTTTCAATTGTGGCAATAGCCAATAAAAATCAGGTGTATTTTATTACCTTCCTCTCCCTTTGTTCCTACCACAATCCTATAAAGGCTCCTTCCACACATGCATTATAACTCAGATTAAACCGGGGTAAAAGGGGGGGGGGGTAGCTAAATGACATTTAGCTAAAATGCAGAAGGAATTGGGTTAAAGGCTGTTTAAAAGTTGCCCTTTAAACCCGATTCTTCCTGAGAAACACACATTTTTCCATGCCTGTGTATCCCTGCAGGCATGGGAAAAAGTTTTCCTTCCTCCCTCCAGTCTGGACTCCCTCCTGCCTCATATGTCCCTCTCAACTTACAGGACAAAGCTTTCCATGCAAGCCGGCAGCCATTGTCTTTGTTCCTCCTCCCTGGAAGATCCAATGGGGGCCTTGGAGCAGAAATCCCCCCTCTCCTACCCAAAGCCCTCCTTCTTCACTTCCAACGGAGGGGGGAAGGAGGCAGGGAGTCTTCAGGTCTTGTCCAGTCTTCTCCCAGTAAATGCAGAGGGAAATGGGGGGGGGAGGGGAAACTGGCAGTGCGAGTGCCCACCCCTGATGATCTCAGATCAGCAGGGGTGAGTATCTGGACAAACATACCCCTGTAAAATCGCAGGGTTTAGGCCAGCTGTGTGGTCTCCATCCTGAGAGGAAGTGGAATTTAAAATCCCAATTGCTCTTGCATTTTTTGCTTGTCTGGAAGGGCCTTGAAGTAGGTTAAACTGAGAAACAATTGGTTGAATCTGGTGTCCCTTCCACGCAGCTGTATAAAATCCACATTGAACTGGATTATATGACAGTGTGGACTCAGATTTCCAGTTCAAAGCATATATTGTGGATTATTTGCCTTAATATTTTGGGTTATATGGCTGTGTGGAAGGGCCCTTGGTTTAATCCAAAGCATAGCAGATCTATCAAAGTTCTCCTCAAGTGTAGCTATGTATTCAGCGTGGTGACTGAACCATAATCAGCTATCAAGCAGGTATTTTGAAACTAATTGTCTTCTAAATATGCCTGTTACACTGCTAATTCAAGGTAGTAAATGCACTAAATTGTTCGTTTAAAATAATTTTCCCTCCTACCATTTTAGCATCTATAAAAATTAATCCCTGGACAAATGACATCCTGGTTACATGTGAATCTGTATATTCTCATCAGTAACCATTTTGGTGAAATAGTAGAAAGGTTCTGCCTGTCTTTGTAATTTAGTGAAATGTGCCTTTTGAACATGCCTTGAATTGCCATTAAAGTATCAATTTAAAACACTCCAGTGCGTTCATGCTGTGTTATTTTTATGACTTTTGTGAGGCAATTTATTTGCTACAGATTACCCATTAGCTGCTAATGCACACCTAGACAGTTTTTAAGGAGACATTTCAAAGCTCAGCACAGGTACCAGGGACAGTTCTAAATGTTATTTCAGAAGGAGGCAGAAAGAAGGGCATGGGCCTAGAAAGGATGAAGCTTAGTTCACAAATTAAACAGTAGTACATGGCCTTTTGGGCTAGAGGTGTTCAAAATGGCAGAAATCCAATCCAATTGTTTCGAATTTTGGGTGCCCTCCCCTGTTTTGTTTCGAGGAGATTCAGGGGAGGGCTGTTTTGATTTGTAATTCGAAATCCAGAGTTTCATTATTGTTTTGGAAATATTGGATTCATTAGAGCCAATGGGGAAATTTGGGAGACTCGTCTTTCTGTTATTTTGACAGCTATCAGGATGAAACTTGCCACACTTATTTATGACGGTAAGCTTGCCAAGTTTCTGAACATTTTGGTCATCCACCGATATTCAGGAAATTTTCAAAATTCCTACAGATAAAATTTCTTTTAAAAAAAACAAAGTAGGTATCCTCTTGAATTTCTCCACAGCAACAGAATATGTGTAGGGCAGAACAACAGCAACAGCAGCAGCAGCAGCAGCAGCAGCAACAGCAACAACAACAACTTTATTCTTGTATCCCTTCACCATCTCACCAAAGGGACTTGGGGCAGTTTACACAAGGCACAAGTGCCTAAAAAAGCAGAACATGAAATAAAACACAATACAAAATACAATTGAATAAAACATATAAGCATATAAACTCAGAATACCTGTAAAGTTTCAAAAATATCTAGTCATCCACCAGAGCCCCCAGTGGTGCAGTGTGTTAAAGCGCTGTGCTGCTGAACTTGCAGACCAAAAGGTCACAGGTTCGAATCCAGAGAGAAGAGTGAGCGCCCGCTGTTAGCTCCAATTTCTGCCAACCTAGCAGTTCGAAAACATGCAAATGTGAGTAGATCAATAGGTACTGCTCCAGCGGGAAGGTAATGGAACTCCATGCAGTCTCATGCTAGCCACATGACCTTGGAGGTGTCTATGGACAACACCGGTATTCAGTGATATTGACATTAAAAATATTTTGTAGTCACTTTTGGGAACTGCTGTGTTTTGTCGAAGAGCAAAAACTCTTTCCATGTATATATAAACATGCTTCTGGAAAATCTATACGGTGCCACATACTAATTTTTCCCACTAAACTCAATGAGACATATTTCCTTGAATACATACATAGAAATACATTTTTAAAATCTCACTTATTTCCCATTGATTATGTAATTTCCATTACTCCAAAATGATTTTTCTGTCAGCACTAACTCACAGCGATAAAGATCTGAAAGGCTTGTACCATCTTTTGCATCTTTTGGAATCCTAATACATTCTATGTCACCCCCACAACTCTGTAGATATCCTTATAACTAAGGTCCTAAGCCCCGGTGACGAAGTGTGTTAAAGCACTGAGCTGCTGAACTTGCTGACCGAAAGGTCACAGGCTCAAATCCCAGGAGCAGAGTGAGCGCCCACTGTTAGCTCCAGCTTCTGCCAACCTAGCAGTTTGAAAACATGCCAATTTGAGTAGATCAATAGGTACCGCTCCGGTGGGAAGGTAACAGCGCTCCATGCAGTCATGCCGGTCACATGACCTTGGAGTAGTCTACGGACAACATCGGCTCTTCGGCTTAGAAATGGAGATGAGCACCAACTCCCAGAGTCGGACACGACTGGACTTAATGTCAGGGAAAACCTTTACCTTTACCTACCAATTTTTAGGAATTTTTATCTAATTTATGTACCTTGGGCCTCAGAGGATTAAAACTCACACTATCCGCCTGAGAGGATTTTTTTCAGCTATTATTTGGAAAATAAAATTTGGATAAGGAAGAGATGTTGAATGAAAAAAAATTCTCAAAAAGCTAGCAGCTAGAGTAGCACTCCTATGTTTTAAGAAACAAACTGGCAGAAAGAAACTGAATTCAGCTAAAAGGACACATTCTTTTCTTTCCGATGGCACACCACCCACAAAAAATGGAGGAGCTTCATGCGAGTATATTTAGGCCAGCTTTGCAGAAATCTTCTGATTGACTGAAAAGGAAAAAACTGTGTGCAGCTGCCCTTGTCAATCAAACCAACTAGTCTCCACCCCTGGAGTGATGGAATAATATGTTACATTTTTTTTAAAAAGTCTGAACCTACAATTTAGCTAAAAAAATATTGTTTGAATTCGTAAATGCTTCACAGAGGCCCTTCTTGCATTGTATTTTGGCCATTCGTTTCTCCAAATCATCGAAATATTCCGAAATCCGAAATGAGGTCTGGAATTTCGCACACCTCTATTCTGGACCTGATCAACTTATATACACAAAATCTCTCTGAATTAGAACATGTGAGACTAAATGTGAGGCGATGTTCTCATTTTCAGGCATAAAGAGGTTCTCTTGCACATAAGGTTGCTTCCCTCAAGGTAAGGACACAGCAACTGATGCATGATGGATAACAAAATTTTAAATCAGATATATTAAACATGCAGAATCTTGCATTCAGCATAGGCTGCACAACCACATAGGCTGCACAACCACATAGGCTGCACAACCACATAGGCTGCACAACCATTCTTCTCTTAATTGATTCAATGAGAACATGGCCCAGCTTCAGAGAGGCTTGTGTGCAAAGATGCCCTAGACTCAGTATTATGAGCAAAAATCCTGCTTGCACTCTGTACATCAGTGAGAATTATGAATCCTTCCAGATGTTGTTGAACCACAACTACCAGCATTCTGACTATGCCGGCTGCTAGAATTGTTTGTTTGTTTTGTTTATAGCACTTTTTCCTTCCCTTTATCATAAACAATTTAATACGCTTCCTTATTAAAAGAATGAGTAATTTGAGCAATAATAAAAATAAAAACCACTTTTAAAAGCTATAAAATTTTAAAACCGCAGACTACTGTCATCAAAGGGTATTTCCATACAATGCTTTTATTGCACCATTCACTTGTCTCCTGTATTGAAATTTATGCAGCTTCCAAAAACACTAGCCAGCATTTCTTTGTTTGTCTGTTGCTTCTTCTACTTTTTTCCTTCCTACCATGACAGATCTATTAAAACATTATTTGTTGTATGCCTTCAAGCAATTTCTGACATACAGCAAGCCTTAGGCACCTCGTCCCAAAATAGAAATGAGCCTGAGCTCATTTACTACCTTTGAAGTAAATGAACAAATTTCAGGGAGAAATACTTCACCCAGGATTCAGGGAGCTTCTGTTATGTTTAATCCTTCATCCTAAACTCTTGGTCGTTGGCCTGTTTTAATTTATTCCTCTTTAGATATTTGTTGTATTAATGTGGAATTTGACATTTTGTGTTGTAAATTGCCATGGGAATGTTGCAGCCTTTAGTGATGTGTAAGTGATTCACAAGAGAGAATTTGCCTGTTATCTGTAAATCCTCTTGCTCAATAATAATTGAAGTAAAGCCAAGACAATGCAAATAGAAAGCATTTTAGTCTACTGTGAAAAACTACATTCTTTCACCATGAATGTTTCCACCCATGTTCACACTATTTTTGTAACTATGATAGAGACCGCCCCATTACAAAATAAAACTGTGAGAGTGTGAGGGAGGGATTAATGTAACAGTTTATTTTGGTGGAAAGGAGAGATAATGGCTTAAATACACAATTTTTCTACTATCATTTCTCTAAGAGGGAAAAACAGTATGAAGTATTCTGTGAAAAAAAATTAAGCCCTCCAAATGCATGCCACTTCCAAATTACAACCAGGTCAGGAGGAGTCCCCTGGTGTTGTGATGGAGTCTTCAAGTAGAGATTCTACTAGTTGTGTTAGAAGAGGCAGGAAAACGACTCGTGAGCAAGACTCCGATGAGGAGCAACAAAGGAAGAGAATCCGGGAAATACTTATGGAACCCACTGATAATGATTCCTTTGAGGGTTTTGAAGGGGTTTGTGGGGCTGGGAGTCAGGAGGATGGGATATCGGACTCTTGGAGTGAAGAGATGGATTTGGACTAGGGTTCAAGAGATCCGGGATGTTTTTGAGGAACCCACAAGCAGTGGTACATTTGAGGGATGGCACAGCGAAGATACAGCTGGATCCTGGGGAGTTATGGGTTTGGATAGAAGGTGGACTGGCTGGAGAGATTGTAGAAGGGCAGCAGCTGGAGGTGGGGTTGGTGGGGCATTGAGCGACTCCAGCTCTAATGAGGAGTTGCATCAACAGGGTTCAGCTGTGGATAGGGCGTTAGCTGGCTCAAGTTCAGAGGAGGACTTGTAAATAAAAGTAAGTTTGTTGCTAATATAACCTTGCAATTGGCAAGGTGTTTGTTGGGCACCTTCGGGATCTCTGTTTCAGAAGACGTGTTTGGAAGACTGCTTTGGGACGTAAGTGTTAACCCGGGTTTTTAGTGGCAACGGGGGCTGGCATTGTTTGGATTTGCACTGGATTGTCCTGTGTTGGTTTTATGTATTAGCTGCCGGCTTGCCTCCGTCGCTTTGGCTCTTTGTGTTTACCTTGGACTGGAATGCCTGTGACTTCTCTCTAATGACACGGATTGGAACTCGATACCTGTGACTTCTCCCTAATGACACGGACTGGAACTCGGTGCTTGTGGCTACTCCCTAACAACGTGGTTTGGAACTCGATGCCTGTGAATTCTCCCTAATGACGCGGACTAGATGTGGTGGCTGTGACTTCTCCTTTATGACACGGATTGGCTTCACAACGATGTTTCAGGGCACGGTGTGGCCGCTGGTTGCTGTGGGTTGTTTCTGATAGCTTTCCTGTGTTTGCTAAGCTCCAACGAGTAGGTGGAGCAAGTTTCCAGCCGTTTTAGCGTAGTTTGTTTTAATCCGGATTATTTCCCAGGATAATCCGGATTATATCCCAAGTTCGGGTTTTTTGAGTTCTTTTTTTGACATTGTTACTTCACACTGAAGAGAAAGTGTTTTGAGCCCTTTTTGGTTGTTTTCTAGGCTCTTTTATGTTGTTTCTGCAATAAACTGAGTTATTTATATTGGCTGGCGTCTGACTCATTACACCTGGCATACACAGACAGAGGGGAAAGCCCAGTAGCTTAGTGTATGAATAGCATATACCTCTAAAACTGGGCATATATACATATACGTATGTGCATACACTTTTCAACCTGACCTGTATTATACCTTTGATAATTTAACATTGATCATATTATGATGGATTTGCGTTCTTAAACATATGAAGGAAAAAATGTGAACTTTATACCAAAGTGTTGAGAACAGAAAATGCAATTCATATAAAGAAGAAGATAATCTAGCATTGGTAGAATATTAATAATTACATTATGGATAAACTGTCTGGTCATATTAATCTGTATTAGCCTTTGGTTCCTAGACTAAAATGTATTGGACAACTACTTTATATTTCACTTTGGATGAAATCTTGAAATATGAACACTCAAAATTTCTCTTCTGTGTATTAAGTTTTCAGGAAGGAGATGGGGGCAATTGAAGGAAGTAGAAAAAGACTTGCCATTAATATCATAAGGGAAGGAATTTTGAAATGCTGAACCAGTACTATCCTGTGGCTAGCAGCACTCATTTTGGTCACATAATAATAATAATAATAATAAAACTTTATTTATATACCGCCCTATCTCCCGGATGGGACTCAGGGCGGTTTACAGTCATAAAAGCAAACACAAACATTACATAACAACATAATACACATTATTAAACAAAATAAAACAATACAATTATAACAATGAATCACACTTACATGACCAGATCAAGGGGACGGGAACCATAAAACCAATATATTAAAACGTATCTGCTTTTGTAACTATAGTCAGTCCTTTGTATTCACAGATTTTGCATTCATTGATTAAACCATCTATGGCTTGAAAATATTTTTTTAATTCAAAAAGCAAACTTTGATTTTGCCATTTTCCCATTTTACTATACCACTGCATCCATAGATTTTCGTATTCAAAGGGGTCTGGAACCAAATCCCAGCAGATACCAAGGGCCCACTCTAATGTAAGACAAACTCACAAGCTGAATAGAAGAATCCAAAGGCAACAGAGACAAGATTTATTTCTTCACAAACTCCAGCCAAGCATTTGCACTACATACACAATGGCAGGCATCCTGTTCAGAAATTATGATGGCATAAATTTGACTCACACCATTGCTATTCACTTTTATAGTTGTTGTACTGGCTGGAAGTCACTTAAACTTACCCCTTAATCAATGTACCACTTCAATGTTGCCAGAGAGCAAAGGAATGAGGAGGAACATGTCCCGTTCTTTTCCAGAAGATGGATGTGTTGTGACATCTTCTTATAGTACCATTCCTGACAACTTTACTTACTTACTTAGGCGATCCCTCGACGTTCGAGGACGATGGTCTTCCAACCTTGGTATCTTGGGCGTGTGTTCTTAGGTGACTGAAGAGACCGATTCTTGACCCGCATATTCTCCCGCAGTGAGGACATCGGTTTCCAGGTGGAAGGCGGTCCCGGTCGGGGTTAGCTTGACGCTCCTTCCTCTTGGCACGTTTCTCCCTTAAGCCCTCCGTTCGTGCCTCTTCAAACTCCGCAGCACTGCTGGTCACAGCTGACCTCCAATTAGAGCGCTCAAGGGCCAGGGCTTCCCAGTTCTCAGTGTCTATGCCACAGTTTTTAAGGTTGGCTTTGAGCCCATCTTTAAATCTCTTTTCCTGCCCTCCAACATTCCGTTTCCCATTCTTGAGTTCAGAGTAGAGGAGCTGCTTTGGGAGACGGTGATCGGGCATTCGGACAACGTGGCCAGTCCAACGGAGTTGATGGCGTAAGAGCATCGCTTCAATGCTGGTGGTCTTTGCTTCCTCAAGCACGCTGACATTTGTCCGCCTGTCTTCCCAAGAGATTTGCAGGATTTTCCTGAGACAACGCTGATGGAAACGCTCCAGGAGTTTGGTGTGACGTCTGTACACAGTCCACGTTTCGCAGGCATAGAGCAGGGTTGGGAGGACAATGGCTTTATAAACAAGCACCTTGGTCTCTCTACGGATGTCCCGGTCATCGAACACTCTCTGCTTCATACGGAAAAATGCTGCACTCGCAGAGCTCAGGCGGTGTTGTATTTCAGTGTCGATGTTGACTTTTGTGGAGAGGTGGCTACCAAGGTAGCGGAAATGGTCAACATTTTCTAATGTTGCACCGTTAAGCTGTATTCCTGGCTTTGCAGAGGGATTAGCTGGTGCCTGTTGGAAGAGCACTTTGGTTTTCTCGATGTTCAGTGAGAGGCCGAGCTTCTCGTATGCTTCTGCGAAGGTGTTTAGAGTGGCTTGTAGGTCTTCTTCTGAACGCGCACAGACTACGTTGTCATCAGCATATTGGAGTTCTATAACAGATTTTGTGGTGACCTTGGTTTTGGCTCTCAGTCTGCTGAGGTTAAATAGCTTGCCATCTGTCCGATAGATGATTTCCACTCCGGTGGGAAGCTTCCCATCAACAAGGTGAAGTATCATAGCGATGAAGATGGAAAATAAGGTGGGGGCAATAACACATCCCTGCTTGACACCTGATTCAACCTTAAATGGGTCACTTTGGGAGCCGTTGCTGTCCAAGACTGTTGCCATCATGTCATCATGGAGGAGCCGCAGGATGTTCACAAATTTGTCAGGGCACCCGATTTTTTGGAGGATGGTCCAGAGAGCGCTGCGATTCACTGTGTCGAATGCCTTTGCAAGGTCAATGAATGCCATGTACAGAGGTTGGTTTTGTTCCCTGCATTTTTCTTGGAGCTGTCGAGCAGTGAAGATCATGTCCACTGTTCCTCTGGAGGGGCGGAAGCCATTCTGGGATTCTGGGAGGGTGTCTTCTGAGACAGGGAGAAGGCGGTTTGCAAGGATTCTTGCGAGGATTTTCCCGGCGGAGGTTAGAAGGGAGATACCACGATAGTTCCCGCAGTCTGTTCTGTCCCCTTTCTTGAAAAGGGTGATGATGGTGGCATCCTTGAAGTCTGCTGGGATTTTCTCGGTCATCCACACCTTTTCAATAAGCTGGTGGAGTTGTTGCATCAGCTCAGGTCCACCCTCTTTGAAGATTTCAGCGGGAATCCCATCAGGTCCGCTAGCTTTGTTGTTTTTTTGTTGGCTGATGGCATTGCTGACTTCTTCCAAACTAGGCAGTGCTGCAAGCTCATCCCTGGTTTGTTGTTGCGGGATTTGTGAGAGGGTCTCTTCGGCCACATTGGAGCTGCGATTCAGCAGGTTCTGGTAGTGCTCTTTCCAACGTAGTGCAATTGATGTTTTGTCCTTCAGAATTTTGGTTCCATCTGATGAGCGTAGGGGCTGTATGCCATGGTTTCTTGGTCCATAAATGATCTTTGTGGCTTTGAAAAATCCCTGAGCGTCATGGGTATCTGCAAGGTGTTGGATTTCTTCAGCCTTCTTTGTCCACCAGATGTTCTTGAGTTCTCTGGTCCTTCTTTGGACCTCGGCTTTTGCACTGGCATAGATCTTTTTCTTGGCAGCACAGTTGGTGTCTCTCTGCCATGTTTGGAAGGCTTTCCTTTTGTTATCAATCAGCTGTTGGATCTCTTTGTCGTTATCATCAAACCAGTCTTGATGTTTCTTAGTTAGGTATCCAATGCTTTCTTCGCAGGCTGTGATGATGGAGGTCTTCAGTTTGTTCCAATGTTCCTCAACATTTTCGGGGTGTTCTGTGGGTAGATGATCTTTGAGTGTTGTTTGGAGAAGGGCTCGTTTGGAGGGCACCTGAAGGGCTTGGGTGTTCATTTTTCGCCTTGTTTTCCTTCCTTGGAGTCTGCGTTTGGGGACGATCTTGATAGCCATCGTGGATCGGATTAGCCTGTGGTCTGTCCAGCAGTCATCAGTACCTGTCATGGCTCTTGTGAGAAGCACATCGCGGCGGTCTCTGGCACGTGTGATAACATAGTCCAGGAGGTGCCAATGCTTTGACCGAGGGTGCTTCCATGATGTCTTGAGCTTGTTTTTCTGGCGGAAGAGCGTGTTGGTGATGACAAGGTTGTGCTCTCCGCATTTGGTGAGAAGCAAGATGCCATTCGAGTTGCTGTTTCCGACCCCGTCTTTTCCTATGATCCCTGGCCACAGGTCAGAGTCCCTTCCGACTCTTGCGTTAAAGTCCCCCAGGAGGATGATTTTGTCCTCCTTAGGTATCTCCGATAGGATGGTATCCAGCTGACAGTAAAATTTTTCCTTGATGTCTTCGTCAGCATCTAGAGTTGGTGCATAGGCGCATATGATGGTTGCCTGTTGGTTTTTGGCAAGGTTAATTCGGAGGGTTGAAAGTCGTTCGTTGATGCCAGTGGGTGCTTCAGTCAGGTGCTTCACCAGGTCGTTTCTGATAGCAAAGCCAACTCCGTGTATTCTTCTTCGCTCTTCTTCAGGTAGTCCCTTCCAGAAGAAGGTGTAGCCTCCCTTTTCTTCCTTCAGCTGCCCCTCTCCTGCTCTCCGGGTCTCCTGAAGGGCTGCTATGTCGATCTTGAAGCGTCCCAGCTCTCTTGCAATGAGAGCAGTCCTGCGTTCGGGGCGCTCGCTGTCAGTGTTATCTAACAATGTCCGTACGTTCCATGTTCCAAAGTTCATTTTTCTTTTTTGGCCGCAGAGTGGTGACCCCTCTGGACGCGGCAGTCCAGTCAGGGTAGGAGAGGCAGACTATGTTTAGGGCACCTTTTCTAGCCCCTTCCCCGTGTGGGGTGAGCAGAGCGGATCCTAAAAAGGGCTGCTCAGTCATGGATACAGCTGCCGGACTACTCAACTGCCTCGGTCCTTGAGGTAGAACGACTGAGTCCATATCCACCGCCCATGTGCCAGTCTGTGACTAGGGGCTTCCAGATTTCACAGTCCTGCCCCCGTCGCCACTCGCTGATCGCCATGGGACTTTTGTAGGTTTGTTTTTATTTTTGTTGGAAGACGCCTGTGCGTGATTTTTTTTAATGTGTGGAGGTCGGTGCACGGCCGGTCAACACACAGTCTTCACAGAGTGAGGTTCCAGCAGTGGTGTGGTTAACACAACGACAGTGGCTTCTCAGTCTGTTGCAGCCTTCTTCCGCCTTCACAGCCGTTGTAACATGTACCATGTTATCCTCCGCCTGCTCCGCCGTTGAGGTCTTTGGGTCTTCGGATTGTGCTTGGTCTGGAACCTCCCCTGCGGCCACTCCTGGGAGTGCATCACTCCAGTGCCCACAGGTTCATCGGAACACGCAAGCCCCCTCACCACGGCAAGGTGACAATCCATCGAGGGGGCTTCCTGACAACATAGACACGATCATATGGGTTGAGGGCAGCACTGTTAGGCTTTGAGGAGCTGCATCAGGAGGCTGAGGCTGTGTCTACACATGGCTAAAATAATATGGATTCACTATTTGGTTTCTGTGGTGAATCCACACTTGTTATATCCAGCTGTTACAGAATTTATAGTATCAGAGGAGTGGACAGCTGGATCAGGCTGGACCTGGCCTGATTCACTATCCACAACACTCATGGGTCCACTGCTGCCTTGCCACCAAAAGCTGCTCTTTCTCACAGACTTGCTGACAATGTTGAGTTTCTGGTGATGTCATGCTACAGAGACCTCTGGACAGCAGCAGTCACAGCCCTGATATACCTTTGGCTGGACTGGCCGTATGGATAGCCAAGGGACTCCTAGGGCTGCATGAAAGCAGTTCCAGAGCCCTTTAAACCAGATTTTAAGGTAAGTGGGCATACAGCCAGAATCTCCCAGTACAGGCTTTTGGACAATTTGTGAACTGGCCTTCTGTAGTGTTTCAGTCTCTTACTGGGCAATTTTGTGTTATAAAAAGAATGATTTTTCATGACATATAATAAAAGAATAACATTTGAGTAATGGAATTAGATCCAAAGGCCAGCATTTTCTTAAGTGTCCTACATTTCTATTGAGTGTAATCCTGACATGTACATTTTATACTCATGAGCACATAGAGCTGGGCACTTTTGGAGAGGAGCTTTTCTGACCCACTTTGGGACACCTGAATCAGTACAGCCAGATCAATTGAATCCATGACCCATGGATTAAGCAAGGGTTCTATTTTCTCTCCTTATTGACTTTACTTGATTGTCAGTTTGTGACCTTTCCCCATTGCAACCTCTCCAATGCTTAATGAGAACAAACCAGAACAAGCTTCTCACATTTTTAGAGCCTTTGGAAAGCTTCTGTTATTGAACACCACCACCGCCACCCCTAATAAAAAGGATTTATGGTTAGGGATTTATAGTTTTTCAAGGGTAACATGCCAGAATAAGATAGAGCGGCATCCTTTGTTTTGCAAGAAAACCCACTACCCCCCAGACTTCTCCCTTTCTCTCTTTCTCTCTCTCTCCATCCTCCTAACCATAAACTATATTTTATTCCACTTTAATTCCTACAAATCTATTAAAAATGCACCATTTTACTCCTGGGACAGAAATCATAAACCTTTACCTAGGTCAGAAAAGCCAGCTATTGTTTCACTTTGAGAAATGGCCCCCAAGGTGTGACTCAGAGACAAAAGAAGGCTTATGGCCAATTTCCACATTCTTTACCTGGCTGTTTTGGGAGAAGAAATTTACATAATCCCATCTTCATGTTTAGACCTCCAAAAAACAACACTAGGATCAAGCAGCTACCACATTTGTATCCATTATTTGCTATATAATTTTTATCCTTTTATATAATGTATCATTTTCCCAAATCTGAAATTCATAAACTGTACTTTTATTCTGGCCTATTCTTAAATGTGCCAAATATAAGAAACTATATAAACTGCCTGGCTCAAATCATAGTTATTAACCAAGAATGCTTCTTAGCCTTGGGCAAAGAATGCAACTAAGGATAGGTGATAGCTCCCAACTACAGGCATCTTTATTTACCTAAGGCAAGGCCACAGAGATCAGCTTCCATTGTTCTGTAGGGCCTCGATCTCATAATCCCATCATCCCCACCCTGGACCCCCTGCACTCCTTGGAAACTCCTCTCTGCCCACAGCGCTTTCCCCACCTGGCTGGGAAGAGATTTCCAGCCACATCATCAGAGCTCAGCCAACCAGAATAGAAGAGGGAGGGTTCAAACTGGAACAACGAACCTGGTTGTATAAAAACTGTTGTACAGAGCACATGATCTCAATGTCTGCACCTTTAGGGCAGGAGCCCTGCATGCATCACATCTTGCAAGATGGAAATAAAAATGTCGCTGTCCTATGCCTTCGTTTCACTGGTGAATGTTAATCTGGAACTTTGGGTTTATTATTTATTATGGTTGGTAGCTCACCAGGCTGTTCCCTCTCAATGTAATTGTGGTCTAAATTCTATATCACTTCCACTCATCTTAATATTTTAGAAAAAATTCTTATGATGAATAAACATTAAGAGCTTACTTTGGTGGCTTCTTAAACAAGTCAAGTATCTGTTATATTCTTTATACTACAATAAGAAAGAAAGAAAGAAAGAAAGAAAGAAAGAAAGAAAGAAAGAAAGAAAGAAAGAAAGAACTTTGATCTCATTTGTCATTCTACACTTTCCAAAGTCACTAAAATGGCCCATCAGTTACAAGAGAGAGTGGGGGGGGGGGGATTTAAGAGTTGTATTAGTTGTTTTATAGCTTTGTATTCAGAACATCAAAAGTTACTTTTTTGGACTCCCAGAACCCTTCTGTCATCACAGGTTTCTTTATTTTTGTTTCTTTCATTTATTTGGATCTAAGAGTTTGCAAGGAGGATCTTATAGCACAATGTCTTCCATACACTTGCCTCCTGTACCAAATGTGCTGTCCCTGGAAGATTGCTGCCCAATTGCTGAATTCCACATCTAATATAAACAAGGTCTGCCTGGTACAGACAAAGTCTTAGCATCTACGCTGCCATTGGCTAGTGAATAAATTTTGTAGCAGCTGATTTACAATAGAAATTAGGGGAGCATGGAGAGATAGTCAAGTACCATACAGAGAACTGACTTTGCAGTTATATCAACAGCTTGAATTGTGACCCCTTACTAAGAAGAGTTGGGAAAAATTAATTTCCTGAACTATAAACCCCAGAATCTCTCCAATCACAGCTCATGCTTGCAGATGTGTTCTGAGAGTTGTACTCTAGAGACTAATTTTTTGCCAATTTTGGTTCTGCGGAAGATACCCCTTCTCTCTCATGCATTTTGTGGTCATAATACTATAACCAGTAATCCTTTTTGTACCCAATGTAAATGAGTAAGAGAAATGGTATTAGGATTTTTTTTTCTCCAGCATATTTTCCCTGGAGACCATCACCAGCAAATTTACATCCAACAGTGGTACATGACTGCATCTCCTAACTGGTGCCAGAAGAAAATGACCAGTATGTGAGCATGCTAGCTTCCATTCCATGTATGGATCCCATTCTGATTGTTCTTATTAGCATCATGCTTCAATAAATGTATCAGAGTTGTTTATGTGGGGAGATTTGTGACAAGGTCTTTGCCAGTACATTTCTTTAGCCATTGTCTTCATTCTCTTAATGTTGCTTTGTACAGTTTTCTAAAATTTCCCACAGAGAAAAGCACTTCCCATGACTGTGGGAGTTGCACATGGGATTTCAAATAAGAGAGGTTCATTAAAATAGTCATGACTATATCCTGCTGTTTGCTGACATGCTGCTATTCCCACTGCAGGCAAATCTCTCCCTTTCTATTTATTGCTATAGTGGAAATATATAAACTCAGTTTTATGCTGATTTCCAATGCTCGTGACAACCACCTTCAATGTTACTGATTACTATTAATAATTTCTAAATTATGATGTGAAATATTTTTAAGCTGGTGAAGAGACAAAAAATTGCAAAGATTTTATCTGAAAAGGTGGAATTAACTCCAGATATTACTGTGGATTAGTGGTTTGGAGTTTCATTGGCCATCAAGTCTAACCCTCTAAGTCAGCGGTTCTCAAATCCACTTTCTCCAGCTTTGAAACAACTTCAGATAGGGTTATATGATGCTGAAACGATGACTAAAATTCACTTAGGGGCATACACAAGTTATCCTACACAAAAAAAGACAAAAAAGTAATTGTTGCACAATAGGTATATTCTGCTGATAGCAGCAACCGCAGAGTTGTGCAGACATCATGTTCACCTGTGCCTGGTCTTTGCAGGTTGTGCATCCTATACTTTCCACTGTGGTTGTGCCTTGCTATTATGCATCCTGTGTTATATGTTATGGATGTATAGCCTATCCTATATTTTTGCATTTCATAGTTTTCACTGCAGTTATGTGTTGGATATTATGCATTACACAAAGGCTCGAGTCATTGACATGCCTTGCACAATGTTGCTATTCTGTGTGGGAGTTATGTAGTGTTGCTATGGCCTATGTTCACATCCCAGTATTAACACTATACTGAAAAAATGTGTACTTGATGCTATAATGTGTTAAAATGTGTTGACCTTCAGAAGAGTGCTAAGGAAATCCATGGAACATAAGAGTGAACTCTTATAAATGTCTGATCCAACATAATTTCTGTGGAATTCAATAGGATCTGCCATCAAGATAGTGGACTAATTGTCCTATGCACAGAGTGCATCTGGCAGGACAAGGATAGCAGGAAAGGTTTGGTCAGGGGGGGAAGGTTATTTAATTTTGCACACACTAATACATCCAACCCCCCCCCCCCCCCTACACACACACACACTGTTCTGGTCCTCCTTCAAGTTACTAGGAATTTAGCCCAAAAAGTTGTAATACTGCCACCTACTGTTGTCTGTAAGAAAAGAGGAAAACAGAATAATCATGTACAGAAGCCTTTATCACACAACACAGGCAAACCAACCTTGCAGCGAAGCTTAGGATCCCTATCACATGATGCCATGTACATACTGCTCCTAAGTTACCTGCTGGATCTCTCTTCTCAGATAATAAACAGAGAAAATCTACTCTTCATCTCTGTAACATCTCTGTATATGGTCTGCTACATCATAAACCCCATACATTTCACAAATTTCACATTTCTGTCCCTCCGGTGCCAAAAAGAAAAAGAAAAAGATTACTATATAGAGCACAGTGTCCTGTGAGAAAACTTGTCTCAGTTGCTCAACCCTATTGATTAAAAAGCTAAACATTTCTCAAAAAGAAAAGACAAGAAAGAGAAGACTTTATGAGGAGTACTCTGGTTCCCATTTTCTTGACATTCCTTAATGCCTATCCTCCTTCCCTCCCTTCTTGGTGCCTATGCCATGTATAATCTATGGTGACTTTGGAGGGCTATTTTCAGCATCCTTATAGAATTTCATCCCACAGGATTCAATAGCCACCAAGCGTCCTTTCTTTATTTCCCTTCTATTTGTGTTCTATACTTTATAAATAACAACAACAACAACAACAACAACAACAACAACAACTTTATTCTTATATCCCACCATCACCTCCCAAATGGGACTTGGGGCGGCTTACATATGGGACAAAATGCCCATAGACACAAATACAAACAATCCATCAAAGCGAAAAACATAGGTTAAAATAAAAGCATCGTTAGAAATAATAAAACAGTTAAAAACACAAATCCAATCAAACATAAGAATATGAAACAGCTGTGTAACAATACTCAGCGAAAGCAGTTACTGTAGTACAGTGGGTGTGATCAGGATATACAATGGCCGGGCATGGGGCAGTGCAAGCAATGTAGATGGGGCCGGATATTGGATAAAGTGAAGAGAGCAGCATATTCTTGTGGAACCTAGGGACTGGGCATTTGTGACTAGGGACTAGGTGTTGTCAAAAGCAAGCTGAAACAACCAAGTTTTCAGGTCCCTACAAAAGGTGAACAATGTTGGGGCTTGTCTAATTGCCCATGAGAGGGAGTTCCAAAGCCTGGGGGCCCTCTCTCTTGTCGCCACCTACCACACTTGTGACGGTGGTGGGAGCAGAGAGAAGGGCCTCCCCAGCAGATCTAAGAGCCCGTGCTGGTTCATGGGGGAGATGTGGTCTCGAAGATAAGCAGGACCCGAGCCATTTAATGCCTTATAGGTCATAACCTGCACTTTGAATTGGGACCGGAAACTTATTGGCAGCCAGTGGAGCTGCTGTAATAGGGGTATTGTGCGCTCCTATAATTAGCTCTAGTTAGAAATCTGCCTACCGATCTTTGTACCAATTGCAATTTCCAGGCCCCACACAAAGTGCATTACAGTAATCCAATCTGGATGTAACCAGGCCATGGACCACCATGGCCAAGTCAGACTTCTTGAGGTACGGTCGCAGCTGGCGCACAAGTTTTAACTGGGTGAAAGCCTTCCCTACCACCGCTGACACTTGAGCATCAAGCATCAGCACTGAGTCCAGAAGGACCCCACAGAATGTGGACCTGTACAGGTTGCTTCCCTATAAATGATAATTTTTAACACACAGTATGGATTATGTTGGAAGAACAGTTTAAGTATTCTTATATTCCACATGTGTTTTATATTGAAAAAGCAAGAATTTCACAAAAACTTCATTTCTGGTCAGTATTTAGACTTTAGCTTGCCTATTTGTTTTAAAAGTTTATAGAGAGGTTGTTGGTATCTCTCCAGAGCTCATTCCTCCAGATTTAGATTCTTGACAGGCTGGAAGAAATTCAGAAGGTTACTTTGTAAATCAGAATGAATGAATCACTGTGTTCTATTCTGTCACTTTCAAGTTTCTCTATTGTAAATCTGTTCCATTTTTGTATTAATCTGTATTTTTAAAGGCCCCACACTAACATGGCGGCATGCACATGCACACATACATTTTTCTCTCAAAATATGCATTTGTAAACAAACTTTCATTCTTTATTTAGCCAAGAACAGAACAATCTGGAAGTGAGGAAGAAGCTGCATAATTAATTCCACGTTCATACAATATGTTACAAGGGGCAGACCAAGGTCAATTCAAACTGAAATTTGAAGAGTGAATTTCTCCAGCACAGTCCTTGCACAAACTCACCTCCAGCACTTGAAAAGCAGTAGAATACACCACGTTTCACTTCTGCCCAAGAAAGTTTTGAATACAGTGGGCTCTTGGTATTTACTAGGTTTACTTCCAGAACTACTCATAGATAGATACCCAAGTCTGTGGTTGCTCATGTTCCTTTATGTACAATGGCATAGTAAAAAGCTGTCCCTTATATCAAATGGCAAAATAAAGATTTGTCTATGTTGGAATTCAATCCCATACTGCCCAAGTCTGCAGTCCTCAATGAGGAACAGTTAGTTAGCTTTAGAATAGGCTGGGGGGGGGGTTGTATGATATTTTTCAAGCTGTGGCTGGTTGAATCTGTGCATCTAGAATCTACTGTATTTTGTGCAGAGATATATCAGGGATAGTCAAAGCAGATGCTCTGAAAAGAGACAGCTAGCAACAATATAAGAAGTTTGGCTTAAATTCATTACAGGCACACTGAGGGGAGATGGGTGGTCTTTAACAGAAATTCTGTGCATGGCTAGAGAAAAGACCTTCTTATGGATATCAATGTGATTTCCCCTCTACTCTGCCTTCTAGAATTGTGAATTAGTATAGTGGAACCTCGACTTAAGAACATCCCAACCTAAGAATGTTTTGAGTTAAAAGCCGTCACTCGGCCCAAGTTTTGCTTTTTTGAGTTAAGAGCTAGCGCCAGAGGGAATACCAGTGCAAGAATACAGGACTTTAGGGCTTCAAGGGAGCGGCCTACGTGCCTCATGCCTCCATGCCTCATGCTCTTGTCCACTTTGGGAGATTGCTGTCTGCTTTGCTATTGTCCACTTTGATGAACTTTAGATTAATTGATTTTGTGTGGCTTTTATTCCTGGTATGTTCGGCTTCATGAATAGGAAGAGGGAAAGAGAACAAGAGAGGGAGGGAGGCTGGAATGAGTACAGTATGGAAAAAATGATGCTTCTGCCTCTTCACTTTGTGCTGCTTTGACACAACTTTGTGCTTATATCATTTTGCCACAACTTTGTGCTTCTAACATTTTAAAGTTGATCTTTCTTTTTTTATTGTTCCATGTGAATGTGTAGGCTTTGCCTTGCTGTTACACTGGGCAACACACATTTTGTTGCCTCAAATATGCTTCCTTGCCACAGCTTTGTGCTTCTATTATTTTAATGAGGATCTTTCTTTTTTATTGTTCCTTGTGAATGTGAATTTATACATTATTTGTTATTTATAAAGTACATTTTCTTATTTAAAACACGTAACAAAAAATGAGAGGGCACAGAATGGATTAATAGCATTTCAATGGGAAAATTTACTTTGAGCTAAGAGCATTTAGAGGTAAGAGCTCAGTCACAAAACAAATTAAACTCTTAAGTCAAGGTATAACTGTATTGTACAATCATGTCGGAGAGCATAGCATGGGAAAGTTACATTTCTGCGTTGCAGTTCCCATAATCACTTACCTAGAATGGGAGTTATAGTTCAAATATACACTTTCTCAAGTTCTGAAAGGGAAGGGCATAAGTCTCCTTTCCTATGCAGCATTGTTTATTCATTTTCTCCTCCTCCTTCTTCCCCTCCCTCCTTCTCTCTCTCTCTCTCTCTCTCTCTCACACACACACACACACACACACACACACAATGTTCAAATGGGTGTTGTTTTTATGCTCTATTTCATTTGCTTCCAAAATGCCATCTTCTCCTCAACACAGTCAGTGACATTTTAAGTTGCTAAATTGTGTCCAAATGGAAGAATTTCCTATATGCCTGAAGTTGCTTTAGTCCCTATCCACACTTGCCAAAGGGATAATCCTTTCTCCCAACAAGGGCCGATCTTTCCACATTCTGTGTGCCTCCAGTGAATTTTGGAATATCATCTTCATCTTTTCTGGGAATAAGGGAAAACACAACCAAAAGTACAGTAGTATGTAAAAGCAAGACATACAAAGAGAGAGATTCTAATGTACAACCTACAGGTGGCAGCATTTAGCAATCCTCATGGCAGAAAGTGGCAAAGGAGTCTGGGCTAACATGAGAATGTGCAGAGCAAACAGGGTTATGCAGCAAAGTATCACATTGGCACACTGAAATATTTCCAAGGAAAAACAGATCAGCAAGGACATATGGGCATTACACATATATCTTCTACAAGAACTTTAATTTCATATGGCTAAATACAGAATATAGTAAAGAGATAAAATGTAACCTCTCCCTGCTATGGGTTGGAAGCAAGATGAATTAAAGTTAGAAGCCTGGAAAGAGTATAGGGCAAAAAACAATAATTGTGTTTATCATTACTAAATACAGCTATTCCTTTTAGCAGAACAGAAGATCAAAGAGCCACAGGACAAGAATTCAAAATGTAGCAAATGGGAAATCTATAGCATAAAAAGGGGGGGGGGGGGGAATAAGATTTTCCACAACAAATCCTTTTGTTAGATTAATTCTGGAATGAAATTAATCTGAATGGGAACATAAATACACTTGTGCATCATTTGGATTACTTCTACAATACATGAACTGCACAGTCTCATGATAGACAGACCTTTAGAATGAAGTATAAATCCTCTCAAAGAGATGTGGCTTTCTAAGAAAGAGCTCTTTTAGTCTTTTGCAGCATAAAAAGAATAAGGGAGAGGCAGGAAGGGGTATGTGGGGAAAGAAATGTGGCAGCACCTTTAAGATTAACTCATTATTTTAGCATGAGTTTTTGTGGATATCAATGTATTTCTTTAAATGTAGTAAAGATAAAAAGGTAAAGATTTCCCCTGACATTAAGTCTAGTCGTGTCCGACTCTGGGGGTTGGTACTCATCTCCATTTCTAAGCTGAAGAACCGGCACTGGCATGACTTCTTGGAGCATCATTACCTTCCCGCCGGAGCAGTTCCTATTGATCTACTGGGCCTAACAGCAGGAGCTCACCCCGCTCCCTGGATACAGACTGCCAACCTTTCAGTCAGCAAGTTCAGCAGCTCAGCGGTTTAACCCGCTGCAGCACCAGTACCAACTGGTATTAGGACATTAGTAAAGGTAAAGGTTTCCCCTGACGTTAAGTCCAGTCATGTCTGACTCTGGAGGTTGGTGCTCATCTCCATTTCTAAGCCGAAGAGCCGGTGTTGACCGTAGATACCTCCAAGGTCATGTGACCGGCATGACTGCATAGAGCGCCGTTACCTTCCCACCAGAGTGGTACCTATTGATCTACTCAAATTGGCATGTTTTCGAACTGCTAGGTTGGCAAAAGCTGGAGCTAACAGCGGGCGCTCACTCCGCTCCCGGGATTTGAACCTGTGACCTTTCGGTCAGCAAGTTCAGCAGCTCAGTGCTTTAACACACTTTGCCACCGGGGCTTAGGACCTTAGGTATAAGGATATTTACAGAGTTGTGGGGGTGACATAGAATGTATTAGGATTCCAAAAGATGCAAAAGATGGTACAAGCCTTTCAGATCTTTATCGCTGTGAGTTAGTGCTGACAGAAAAATCATTCTGGAGTAATGGAAATTACATAATCAATGGGAAATAAGTGAGATTTTAAAAATGCATTTCTATGTATGTCTTCAAGGAAATATGTCTCGTTGAGTTTAATGGGAAAAATTAGTATGTGGCACAGTAAAGATTTTCCAGAAGCATGTTTATATATACATGGAAAGAGTTTTTGCTCTTCGACAAAACACAGCAGTTCCCAAAAGTGACTACAAAATATTTTTAATGTCAATATCACTGAATACATGCAGAAATAGAAAACAAATATTCTCAAAAGACAAAATAAAGAGAGCTCAGAATTTAGTGCAGCAATATTTATTATTCCTTTGAGTCTGTTTTTTAAAAAGTTTACCACTGCCAAGTAAAAATATCCAGAAGACATAGTAAATAGAAAAAAGGAATGCGATAATGGATTCAACAGAAACAGCCACCACAACAGGCACTTGAGAAAAACACCACAATTCTATAAGGCACCAACAAACCACAACTTACCAAATCCATAGCTTTGTACTGTACTGTCACTTTTTGTTTTACAAAACAGACAGACAAACATGATCACTTATATTGGTAGGTGATCAAACGAGATAAATGCTCAGCTACAGTTTAGATCAGTGTCTAATTAATTACGTTTAAAGTACTTTCTTTAAAATAATGAGCTTACTTTGAAGATTTTGCTTCTATTTCCACTGAAACGGAAGCTGAGCAGACAAGGCTTCGGGCAAGGGATGCTGGAAGGAACAGTCTGTTTAATCAATGGGTAAATTTACTTAGAGAGGATTGTAACCTATTTTTAATTGCAGTGTTTAAGCTCACAAGGTAACCGGTAGGTCTCTGGTGGATTAGTGCTGCCATTTTAAACACATATTTTCTAGTGTGTGCATTTCTTCCTTTCTTAGAATCAAATATTTTTTCATCCCTCGGCAGAACTGATTTTAGCTTTGAGGAGTCAACTGCCAGACATAATTCTGACCACTTGAATGCTCTTCTGTACTAGAGCTTCTCCCTTATTGCCACATAGCATGCTAATGAGAGTTTCCTGAATGAATAGCCATCAGAAAGGCTGTTTCAGGGGGAAAGGCTGTTCCAGAATAAAAGATGTTCTAAGGAGAGAGAGCCCTTCCCCTTTAGAGATAAAGTACAATCTTTGGGAAATCTATTAGGATTGTGGCTGAGTTTGAAAAGGTTTTCTGAGGTCACTTAAAAAAAATCACATTTGAGCAGACGAGCTTCTGATATGATGATCAACAGTTTTCAATTGGTTTGTGTATGTGTTTGTAGGAAACAGAAACCAAATATATTTCAAATATCAAAATATCAGTTTGTTTTGTACTCTCCCATTTCTAGCTATTTGTGGGCATGTTTATCTGTTAGTAGGTTTTTTACTAGTAAGGATCATAGGTGGAAGAGCTGATAATGCTATGCAATCCATGAAAATCACACATTACCTGGGTATCCATACATGCAAATATAAGCAGGATTTCCTGGCTTCCATTTGAATTCATTTGAAAAATGAGGTAAATCTTGCATTCATGCAACTGTATCACACAGTGTGCTACTTACTTAACAATCTTTTTGTACATCCTGCCACCCAATGGAAATCTTTGAGCCCACTGAGATCTGAAGCATCTCTCAGATGCAAATCGTATTGAAGCACCTAGGCACACATTTGATTAGTAGGCAAACTGGTCTAGATTTTGAAATTTATGCATGAATTATTAGTCAGATCCAGATGGACATTTTAGATTTCTATTTTATGTTGCATTCTAAATGATGTTGCATATAGATCAGGTAGAATTATGCAAGCGCTGCTATGGATTATAATTTCTTCCCCCCAAAGATTCAGCTTTAGTAGCCAGAGAGCATTTGACTGATATAATTTAAAGCTAAACTGAGTGTGAAATACAAGTCTAAGAGAATCGCTGAGATGAACACAATGGGATATAAATGAAATAAAGAGCACCTGTCATAAAATCAGTTACCATTTGCAACATGTAAACTGTGCAATAGGCCTGAATAGCCTGAGAACAACCAAGCTGAATGTAGATATGGTGACCCACCAGACATACAATAAGACATTTTTTGTTGTGAAGTCTGCCTACCACTGCAAAACAGAAGTGGCAGCAAGATAATAGTATATGACTATTGCATAACAGTTCCTTCCATATACAAATGAATGCTTCAGAAACATTCTAATGGGGATAATGGTGGGGACACTGGTGCCTACACTAAATTTTTACCTAGTACTTTGGAGACACCAGTGTCCAACCTGGCTGTAGTATGGTCCTCTTTTGGCACAGAGTGGCTACTGAATGTGCCCAGCGTGGACTTCTGAGGATGGGATTCTTCTGAACTTCAGAAGTAAACAGTCAATTCAAGGGCAGTCAATGACGATTCTGGAGCTGATGGGGGTTGTTATCCAAAACAACAGAGGGCATCAGCTTGCCTATGCCTGTCCTAAAGTGACCCCTTACATATATATCAAGTTCAATGTGTATATTTCAATAGTGTGAAGATGTTGACATTGATCTTTCCATCAGTTCTTAAGACCATCTTTGATTTCAGTTATGAATTCTAATACAGATCATATCTTCGATCAAGGTATCTCATAGAAAATATTAAAGCATATCAATAAAACACATTAAGAGTATGTTGTCATAGAATATTCTTTTGACACAAGGCAGAAAGGTATTCATTAATGAGCCATAATTAATTCTCTCACTCTTACAGATTCCACAATTGATTTTGCTAACTACACTGATATCAAGGATGGAATCAGCAGTACAATTACTACAGCAATACAGTGCATAAACAGATACAAATAAAGTAAAATGGATCAACACCAGGGGCAATTAACATTACAGTCAACAGTATCCTTTTGTGCATCTTCATTATCTTCTACACTATTTATTTTTCCTTGGTAAAATCTTCACCATAGTTTTAATAGGTAAAGTAACAACCAAAATATTTTCCATATAGGATACATTTAAATTTTCTTCTTTGACAACCTTCACCCAAGACAATGGCACTTGGTAATTTAAATTCCCTGTTGCGTAAGTGCAATCACTCTCCATACTATGCTATACCATATCATACCATTCTGGACACTGCTGCTGGCAACTAAACATGCCTCCAGGTGATACACATAATTGAATTCAATGTCAATAGTACTTTACACATATATTCTTAAGTGCACAAAATGCCCAAGCAATGACCAGATTGTCTGGCACACTATTGTTCTTCCTGCTCATTCCAGAATCCATGAGGAATGTACAAACACACATACACATACTTCAAAGTTATAGCCCAATAAGGTCTATATGTCAATGGTTTCTAATTGAGGTGAGTATCCTAACCTAACATACACTTTAATACATAGACTCATTCATTCAAAAATGAACAACAGCATAATATGTTGCCTTTACTGAATCAGCGATGTGCAGGGTTTTAAGAAACATGGCAGATTTCCAACCATATATGATAAAAGACTAGAGCACAGAGCAGTCACTTTTAATAGTCCTCTTATTATACAGTATTGTTCAGAAGCAGACCACTAGATAGCTAAATTGCACTCACATAGATTATGGGACTTTTGGTTTCATGAGTCAGTAAACGAATTCATGTCCTCCCTACTGTTCTTATTTTACAGAGTTTTCTCCACAAACAAGATGGAAATACTATTACAGGCAGTCCCTGAGTTACAAACATCTGACTTACAAAGGACTCATAGTTAAGAACAGGGCTGAAACAACAGGAAGTGAAAGAAATCTATCCCTAGGAAGGGAAATTCACTCCGGAAAGAGTTATCATGAGGAAAAGGTGTCTCCACTGAAGCTTTATCATTAATCCTTGCTTCCACAACAAGCTAATTTTTTAAAAAATCCAATGATTACAGAAAGTGAGGTGAAGTCTTCTGAACAGGGGCACAGACCAGAAAACAAACACCATAGGGACATTAACCCTTCCCTATGCTGTCCAAAGTTAAAGAATATATATTTTTGGCTGAAGTTACACTTTAAAAATGTAACTTCTGATTTACAAACAAATTCAACTGAAGAACAAACCTACAGAACTTATCTTGTTCATAACTTGGCAACTGCCTGTATATTTAAAAATACTTTGTTTTGGAGAAAATAAGGTACTATTATCTGTTGGCAATGTTGAAAACATGTAACCAATGTTTGAGAAGAGATTCTCCCATTTTTTAAAAAAAAAAATCTTGTTACTTTACATTGGGTAGGCAATGTGTGGCTTTGCCCATCCCAATGCAACTCACAGCATTCCCGCTTGGACTGCTGGGAATTTTAGTCCAACCAAGAAAACCTTGTGTTGCTCATCTATGTTTTAACATCAGTTCAGAATCTGCATGAGATTTTTAGAAAAATCCTTACAGATGAAACACACTGTTTTTTAAAGGTGTAGAGCCTTTGCTTTTTAAACTTCCTCACTATGAATACTATCAGCTCAGAAAGATAAATTACTTGGTAAGTAGGACAGAAGGAGGAAAAGACAATCTTGGAGCCCATTCAATTCATGCTTTCCTTTCTTCTTAACAGATGATTGGCAATAATAGCTGCTTTAAGAAGTGAACATTGTACAGGAGCATACAGCCTGCAGTACAGATGTGAACTTTGGTTTATAGTGACCCTTTGGTTATGCAGGGGTAAGTAACATTAATAAAGTAGGACTTCCTTCCAAGAAATCTTGTAAAAATAAAGAGCTAAAGTTCAGTGTGTCCAACCACTTGCCTAATGGCAAGATCAACCATCTACCAGACCTCATAGATCAGGTTATGCAACTCAGATCTCATGTACTATGCAAGCGATTTCTGTTTCTGATTAGGCCATGATAAATAGCTCCATTTCCTAGAAATACTGGCTTCCTTTCATCTCAGGAAAGGAGGAGCTGACATGTGTTGGAAAAATGAAACTTCTGGGAATAATAATAACCATTATTATCTATTCTAATCCACAGACCATAAATATTAACTCTGGTTATTTTTCAAGAGCATCTGAGTGCTTGTTAAAAAGCAATAAAAAGAAAATATAATTTTCGGAATATCTATGAATGCAACATCACAGGTTGGTGAGAAGAGGTAGGAAGATTAAATACATATTCACTATATTTTGAACTTTAGTTTTATTTTTCTATGCCTTCCAGATATCTCTAAGATTGCTTCCCTATTCACAAAGATCATCCACTAGAAACAAACTCTTTCAGATAATTTCTTGTCCCATCTTATGAAACAGATGTGCTATTAACATGGAACAAATTACAGAAGACCTACAAAGATGCTTACTTCCTAGTAGTTTCATAAAGCAGCACTTTTCTCCTCTACCTCTGTAAAGTACGTCTTGTTCTGTCAGCTGCTTACCCTATAGAGAAAGAGATTGGGATCATCTTTGTGTCCTATTCTAGTGTAACACCGTTAGCTTTTGCCATGTAATTTTTCAGGCATTCTGCAAGAAAGCATCTTGGTAATTCCCTGTACAAAACCTTTTCCCTAGCTGCTTAGTGTAAGTCTAATGGTACCATGGCAAACTGATCTTTGATGGACCTGTTATGTTATGTAACATTATCCTAACCATATAGCAGAGGTGCTAAGAAACCCCTTTACTGAAATGTGAAGATGTGTAACATGATTACAATGTTTACTGAAACCATTGTGCATGAGTATGCAATGTGCAATGCACATTAGTGTACATTTCGTATGAGTACCTAAGCACATTGGACACTTTGCTGGTTCTATTACGTAGCAATTTGTGCAATTGTGCAATTCTGATTGCTGGAAACATAAATCCACTTGTGAAGACTTAGGCCCCAACAGGACTCTGAAAATATAGCTCACAATAATGACTTTTGGGCACTCTGATTAAGGTGTTTATAGCCAAGACAAAGAGATGAAGATAGATAATTTTAAAAACTGAAGGAGGGAGAATGTGACAAAAACACCAATCTAAGAATTAACAAAATGTTGGTAAAGCGCCATGATTTAGTATAATAGATATAACTCCCCAGAGCTAATGTAGGATAATGCTCAGGAGTGTTAAACTGGGGTCTGGAAAGCTCAAGTTCATGACTTCACTGAGCCATGATACTCACTGGATGATCTTGGGTTACTCACTTTCACTCAGCCTGACCAACCTCACCAGGCTCGTAGCCAGGATTTTGATTCGGGGGGGGGGGGGGGCTGAGTCTGAGTGAGAGAGGATCTACCCTAGCAAACCTTTTGAATTGTTATCCCAATACCTCCATGCATATGGGATATATTGAGCATGGTGATCATGATACGGGCCTGAAACTCACAAAACTGCTGCAAGAATAAAGATAGGAAGAGAAAAGCCATATATGGCTCTTTTCACTCAATGGAAGAGAAAACTAACTATAAATATGACAAGCAGGTGGATAGCTTATTCTCTTATGAAGTTATGAAGGTTAAGAAAGAATCTAGAAGTATTTTTGTGAGTACATGAATTCACCATGATGGCGACTGAGAAAATGGGCACCATGCCTATATTCCTATTACTCCTTGGTCTTTCAGATCTCTAAAAAGGAGGTCTGAAATTGAAAAGAAACATTCAGATCACCATTCCACAGCTATAGTTATAGAAATGGCTTCTGCTTTGGCAAAAGCAGGCAATTCAGTCCCATTCTGAAATGCCAATTGTACTGACATTGTTGATTTTAACAAGGTCACTATAACAACTAACTAACAGAAACCAAGATTCTATATCACACTGGTTCTGTACTCACAAGTTATCAGGGACTGTCCCTTCTGCCCAGCTGCTCCACAATGAAGTTGACAGGGAACATCTCTGTCTCCCAAGCCACTGGTTCACTGTGGAGGTGCACCTAGGTTAATTCCCATAAGCTTGGATCCAGATTTAGAAGAAATTCATCAAAATCAATAGATCACTTTAATTGTAAGGATCACAACCTTGTATATTGCAATGGATCTGCTCTAAGCATGACTACATCTGGATACAATCTAATATCTCAAGCTGAAACTGGAATCTCATGGTTATGGAGAAATGTTTGGAAGCAAGTAACCGTGTAACCCAAGTAGGAAATGAGTAGGATGGTGTACTACTTTGTCATGAACAGATCCTAATCCCCCTGCCATGGGTATATGAGTCCTACATATCCTTTATTCTACTCCTAGCTATTTTTATTATTAAAGATTAAAGAATACAGAAATGAAACTACAAACAAAGATTGTTCTCTATCTTTTGAATGCATGTTTGCATTTGTTATTGGGCGGCCACATGCAAAAGAGAACAGGGCTACTATGATTTTATGAGTTGTATAAAAGAGGACATTTTGACAAAGTATAGTTAATTATTCAAGTTAAAATTCCAGTTGAAATACCCTCCTATGTGCAACGATTGGAGGAGCCAGAACCCTGCCCTCTTTTGCATCTGACCAGGATGACTCTACTCATCTGATATGCATAAATGAATATTCAATCTGCAGGTCCAATATTTTTAGTGCCTATAGTGATGGGAAACCCTATTTAAAACACTTCTGTTCCAGCATTGTAATTATAATTTTTGCAAAACACCACAGGATAAAAAAAAGCCAAAATACAGTACCAAAGAATTTAGACCCCTCAATTCCAGGTAGAATTTTGTTCCTGGACTTTATTAACAAACATCTCTGTGCTTATGTTATCTAATCCCCTGACATCTGGAGACAACATAGTGTCACACAGTTTTCTCTCACTGTACTATGGATTTTGTTCTACCATTGCACAAGATCGCTGTAAATATCCACTTTATAAATATATGTGTGTGTGTGTGTGTGTGTGTGTGTGTGTAAAAAAGAAGTATAAGGACACCAGGTCTCCCACTACAATGTGTATTTTAATAGCAGCCAATGTAGTCTCAAAAACACAGACTGGACTCTTTCACAAGACCAAATTTCATAGAATAAATAAATGGGATAATTCAGAATGACAGTAACTACTGCTCAGTGAGAGTAAAATGACTATGTGATTGCACACAAACTTGTAGATACACAGCTTCACATTAAGACAACCGCTTTCAATTTCGCACCAGCAAACCCTTTTTATATGCAAAGAGACCGGCTGCAGATGCTGCTGTAAAGAACACAGAGAATCCCATCAGTTTCAGTAGTGCAGGTACAGAAGGTAAGTTTCTTTCCCAAAAGGTAGTAGTGATTGGCAGGGCCGGGACATCCTAGATGGAAGAATAGTCACTATTAGTGTGGACTATTTCCTTTTGACAGTATAAAGCAACAAAAGTACAGAAGCACTAGAAATGTTCTGAAAAGGAAGTCACTGCTAGTGATATATACAGGCATTAAGTCCATGTTGCATCTATATCCATATTATTATTAGTGTTTAAACATGAATTTTAAATGTTTGTCCTTCATTTATTTAATCTCTGTGTTGTGTATTTATAGAAATAAATTTAATATATGTATTTGTGGTATTTTTAAAATGTTTATGTGTTTTAATTATTCTGTAATCCACCTCGAGCCACAAGGAGAGCGGGTAAAGAATTAAATAATTATATTTACATCTCCATTTGTTTTCATTATTGCAGAATTTGTTATCCTCTCTTACCACCTGCAATAGCTAAATCCTACCCCCAATTCACTGTTATGCTGAGATAGTCTTCACTCCCTGTGGCTATTCAGGTGAAAAGTGGAGATGACTGGAGAAGTATCTGACTATATTATCATAGCCAAGCAAAAAGTGTTGGCATCATCTACTGAAACCACTGGGAAACCCAGCAGATTATGGTGGAAGATGCCTACAGCATGCTTCTGACTATGGGGAAATGCCCAGGTGCTTCTCCAGTCATCCTTTAACGCCTCCCACAAACAGCACCCAATATAAGTCACAAAAGAGCTGACATTTATTTGATTCCTTAAGAAACAAAACACCAGCAATGCCACCAGCATCATGAGAAAACTGCACACTTACAAGTGATTCAGGTTCTTTCTTCCAGATGTTTTCTGATGAAATTTTTCCCATAGAGCACAATATCTAAAAAAAGAAAGAACGGTTATACTTCAAAGATCTTTTAAAATTTAAGATTTCCATATTAACTTAAAATGGTTATTGCCTAATGTCAAGATGAAAACTTAGAAAAGAATGATACACCAAGCAGATGGAAAGAGGTAAAAATTATCTTGAAATGAACAGGAATTGCATGAAATCTATATATATATAAATGTAATGTGCGTTTTACTATGGAGTAAACAACAAAACCACTGAAGCAAATCACACCAAATTTGGCCACAAAAGGTATAGTCATCCAAAATATGTCTTTCAAAAAAAAAACCTAGAAAAATAAATTTCAAATTGGAGGACCAGGAAAAGCCGTTTTTTCCCTAGCTGCCAGTTAGAAGGGTAGGCCCCGCCCACTTCATCTCCTAGCAACCCACTCAGCCACAATGGAGCTCAGGGCTTCTTCACTCAGGCATCTTCCACACTTCCTATAAAATAAAGATTATCTGATTTGAGCTGGATTATATGGCAGTGTAGACTCAAGGCCCTTCCACAGACCTATATAACCCAGAATGCCAAGGCAGGATCTGCTTTGAACTGGATTATCCTGAGTCCACACTGCCATATAATCCAGTTCAGTGTGGATTTTATACAGTTGTGTAGAACGGGCCTCATACAATCCAGTTCTAAGCAGATAATATAAGATTATAAATATAATATATAATAATTACTGTGGTATAATAATACAGAACAATATAATCTCTATAATCAGGACAGTAAATAAAAAACAACACTCTGAATATGGGAATCCCAGAATAGAAACAAGCAGGGCAAGCTAACACCTCCCAACAAAAGATTTCCCCAAGCAGGAAGCAGCTAGGCTTTGTAGCTGCAAGGCCATTAATTGTTATTCAAGGTGATTAATTGCAGCATTCATACTTGCTGCACTGAGACTATTCATTGCTATTCAACCTGGCCAATCAAGAATTCCACAAGGTAGAAACCAACCAGGCTTGCAAGCAGCAAGACTATTCAGTGCAATTCAACCTGGCCAACCAAGATTTCCCCTAGATAGAAAACCTTCAGGTTTTGAAGCCACGAGGCTACTCTGTCCCATTCAACCTGCCCAAGGAAGGATGCCCCTATATAGAAAGCAGCCAGGCTTTGAAACAGCGAGGCTATTCAGTGCAATTCAAATTGGCCAAAAAAACCATTTCCCCAGAACGCAAGTACCCAGCCTTCCAAACAGCAAGCCTATTCCATTGTATTCCAGCTCACCAAACAAGGATTCACATAAGAAGAAAACAGCCAGTCTTTGAGGCTTCAAGGCTATTCACTGCTATTCCACCTGGTCAACAAATGATTCCCATAAGCTGCAGCAACGCGTGGCAGGGCACAGCTAGTCCTATATAATATGGATTTGTCAATAAGGCCAAAACCCACAGGGCAGGGAAAATCCAGTTACACAAAAGACTATCCCTACATAAGTAGGGAAATAAACAGCCATTTACGCTGCAAATTAAGTCAAGTCTGAACTGGTTTTTAGATGATTATTTCCAGGGACAAATAAATAAATAATCTTTATTTATAATCCACCCTATCACCCCAAGGGGACTAAGGTCATCTCACAACAATATAAAACACAACGGCGAACATTCAATGCCAGTGAAACATATACAGTAACAAATCAAAAACAGCTTAAGTGAACAGGACATAATACACTTAACACATTTAACATATTAAATCCATTAAAAAAACTCTTAAAATCTGACTAAAATAATTGGGTTAAGATGGTATACAGCAGATTAATAAGATAGATGTTCAAATAAAAATACTGAAATTTCATTGCAAAATAATAAAGTTCTACCATCTCACTTTGTGTTCAGACAGGGGTTGTACCAGATTCTGTAATCTTTTCCCCAGTGATGGTTTGCATGAACAGGGTCAGAAAGCTGAAGGGTCTTGCCAAACTACAAATCTCAGGACTCTATGGGATGCTGCCATATAATTGAATCATAGTGTTATAACTATACAGCATGAAATGGATTTCTGTATGTACCTCTCTGGCAGCTCTTTCCCCAGCCTGCACAGCTCCTTCCATGTAGCCACTCCACTCAGTAGCTGTCTCAGTGCCAGCAAAGAAGATTCGTCCATTTGGCTCACGAAGGATCCTTTAAAAAAGCAATAGAATACAAGAAATGTGAAAAACACATTGCTCTGATTCTAGGTTGAGACCATTCTAAATATTAGGGCTGTGCAATTATTTCATTAGTCATCATAAGTAGTATCCAATTCATTAAATTCATATTTGCGACACAATATCCAACTTGTGGGCATGGCTCCCGCCAAAAACGTAAAAATCAAAATTTACTCAATACTTTTTCATTTTAATTTTGTAGATCTCTGAAGTCTCCCAAAGTCAGTTTAATTTTCAGTGCAAGGAAGCAAAGCAAAGCCAAAAAGGATGCCTTTCCTCTTTAAATTGATGGTCTCTTCCCACGAGGAGAGGAAATGAGCAGGGAGAAAGCAGAGTTCACTGGGAAAAAGACTGAGAAAGCACAGAATTCTGGAAAACATGGTTTGAAAAGGCGAGGAGCCTTATGCCAGATAATCCAAAAATCCCTGCCCTAAACTACATTTCCCAGAATTCTGTTCAGCATCAGAAAACCCCAATCAGCATATTTTATTTATTAATTATTTATTACAATATTTATATCCCGCCCTTCTCACCCAACAGGGGACTCAGGACGGCTTACAATAAAACACATATATAAAAATTGGACAATACACTATAAAACAGTTAAAATGGTTAACTTAGGGGAGAACTATTTCCCTCTGTAGCAGCAGCCAGCTAGTGCTCCATTAAATTGTTGAATCTGCAAAGAGGACTGACTGATACTTCCAGTAAGTAAATCTCTGTGTTGGGCTGGGAAGAAATCCCTAAATGGAAGTTGCATTGATTAATATTGGTCACTACAGCAGCTTTCTAAGAAAGGGTTATCTAAATTTAATTAAGCCTTTTAAGATAGGGTTATCCCAATTTAAATGGAGATGTTGGGTGGAAGTAATCTGGTGGATAAACGTGGTCCTGGAAAGCTGGAGAATGAAAGCAATAAAATAATAATTTACAGACTGGATTTTCCCATATTACCACCCCATGAGAATTACATCTTTTTAATTCCTGAGCTTTTTAAATAGACACTTTTGTTCAGTGGTTCTCAACCCTGGGTCCCCAGATGTTTTTGGCCTTCAACTTCCAGAAATCCTAACAGCTGGTAAACTGGCTGGAATTTCTGGGAGTTGTAGGCCAAAAACATCTGGAGACCCCAGGTTGAGAACCACTGCTTGTTCCTTGTTAGCATACCTTCCAAACTGAGTCATGATTCCTGGTGGGAAATAGGCTGTATAGCATCCTCCAGAATACTGTTCTTCACACCAGTCCTTCTCTTCATAATGTACTGGCTACAAAGGAAGCATGAACAAAATGTGAAGGAGAAGTGAGCCATCAAATATTTGGAGGTTAAAAATGAAAAGACAGCAGTAAAGAATTTTATCAGCCTTCCATGAAGCACCCATCTTTGTTTTTTTTAAAAAATATATATATATCCAGATGATCATTGAATTGGCAGAGATACAGTTTACGTTAAAAGAGGGGGTGAAATTAAAACACATTACCCAAACTTTCTGCCCTTTTTTGCCCAGTGCTTTGTTAAGATTTTAAAATTAATACAAGGCAGACCTTGAGAAAAAAGTTGTTCAATAAATTCTAAATGCTCTAAAATAGTGGCTATAGGATTTGAGGAATTATAATAAAAAGTAACTTTTCCAAGGTCTAACCAAATATATTGCATTCTTGTTGTTCCCAAATACACTGCTGAAAATATATTTCATTGGCATGAATGAATTTGAAATATCACTATACAGTGACAGAAAAGTATTGAGAATATACTTTTAAAAATCATACCCAGAATCATCAACTGTCCAAAGCCTGCCTCAGAAGATATTTTTTTAATAAAACATCCAAAAGATGGTGAGATTTTTGTGTGAAAACTCAGCCATGAAGTATTTGAAGTGGGATGCTAAATGTAACTGTATTCATATTTGTCTACTAGAGGAGAAAATGTGGATGAAATCAACTATTTCCAACGACTGCTGGAAACGTTCGATCTTTATATGTTTACAAAAGCAACTCTTTATGGCATTATCTATGCTGTACATGGAAACGGAAATTAATTTCTTACACGTAAGGCTTCCTGTGATCCCAGCACTTTTGCATAGAGCTCACAAATCTCGATTTTCCTATGGAACAAACAGTAAAGAATTATACATAATCCCTCTCAGCTTTGTTTACATAAACAATTGGTTTGTTGTGAATGTTTTTTCTGGATTTTGACACAATAACCTTTTCCAGGTTTTACAGAGAACAGTAGGGTTAAAAGCACAGGAAGGAAGGCTTTTGTGATCTCCACACACATTGCTATCTGGAAATGAAACTATAAGTATACACAATTAGCTGATGCTTCCATGTGATCGCTATGATCAGGTGATATCTGGTTTTCTAGGCAAGGAAGGGTTCTCAACACTTTAAACAAGTGATTCTCAAATTTTGGTCCTCCAGATATTTTGAACTTTAGGCATTTGTTCTACTGCCCCTGCCTTCCAAATTCACCAGAAGGAGCCACAGAGTTGGAAGTCACCACAAGGACCATCTGTAGAACCCACTGCTATGCAGGAACACAAAAGCCCTCCTGACAGATGGCCACCCATCCTCTGCTTAAAAACCTCCAGAGGAGGAGACTCCACCACACTCCGAGGCAGCATAATCCATCGCCAAACAGTTCTTACCATTAGGAAGTTCTTCCTGTTGTTTAGGTGGAAGCTCTTTTCCTCTCATTTATATGAATTGCTCTGTGTCCTGGTCTCAGAAGCAGCAAAAACAAATTGGCTTCATATTCAATATAACACCCTTTCATGGCTATAATGTCACCACTTAATCTTCTCTTCTCCAAACTAAACATGTCCAACTCTCTAAGTCTCTCTTCATGGAAAACTGGTCCTTGAGCTGCCTATCCATGATCTTCATTATGGACCTCTTCACATGGGGGTTTTAATGGCTCCTTTTCCCTCTTCGTACAGGGCCTGCCTAGCGTCATCAAACAATGCTGGCTTGTCCCCACACCCGTTCCTCCTGTAGTGGCAGGGAAGCATTGCAAGATGCTTCCTCTGCTGCGACAGAGAGGAAAGTGGGGGTTTTTTTGTAGCTCCAACTGAGCTACCCACATTTTCTTCTCCTTTTCCCCATATGATGAGGAAGTACTAAAGAAATCCTTATACTGTATATCCAAAAACATTTCAGGTAGTCCTCCTGGTTTAGTGGTGCTGCATCCAGAGTAATAAGTAACTTTCACATGTTGGTTGTTGTAAATAGCAAGTGTTAGATTCCCTGATTTTCTTATCTTGGTGAAAAGAAAATGGGAAACAAAGCTTTTTATTCCATTTTTGTTTGCCATAGCATTTTGATTTGCTAAATCCATCTGTTTTATTTTTTTTTTCTTTTGTAGCTTTCCGTTGTTTTGATTGTTTTATTTTATTTTTATAATTATGTAGTGTTTTAAAGCTGTACTAGTATATCTAAAATTGAAGGACGTATTTGAAAATTTCCATTTAAGAAATAAATAGGCTTGACATATGTGGACTCCTTTCTGGTAGCTGTATAATGTAAAACAAAGCCTAAAGTCAAGTAATTACTACTGCCATCAAGTGGTCTGTGTTGGTGCTATGATAATTCAGCTTTGAATCACTTTGCAATTCACTTTTGAATCATGGTTGATTTTTTTGGTGTTATAATCCAGGAAATAATGCCCGGCTGCTCACTGGAGGGAAGGATACTAGAGGCAAAGCTGAAGTATTTTGGCCACATCATGAGAAGAGAGGAAAGCTTGGAGAAGATCATGATGCTGGGGAAAATGGAAGGAAAAAGGAAGAGAGGCCGACCAAGGGCGAGATGGATGGACGGTATCCTTGAAGTGACTGGCTCGACCTTGAAGGAGCTGGGGGCAGCGACGGCCAATAGGGAGCTCTGGCGCAGACTGGTCCATGAGGTCACGAAGAATTGAAAATGACTGAACGAATAAAGAAGAAGAAGAATCCAAAAAAGTTCTTTTCCTCTGTGAGTTGGACAAAACAGCTACTGGGGTGTTCCATAAGCAGGAAATGCTTTCTGCTACCACTCACATCTTCATCACATGGGTTGCTGCAAGAGTCATAGGAAATTTGTAGCACAGCTGATCTACAGAACCCCACGGCGCCCATCACATGACGCATGATCATTTCTGGTGGGTCTCCACAGAAAGACTGTTGCGTAAGCATCCTACGATGCTGCACCCAGAACATGGGAGGCTTTCCATGTTCCGTAAGGAACAATGGGGCAGTGCAGGGGGAAGCTGTGTGGCAACCCTTCCCCACGTGTGATAGGGAAGCACTGCTGTGGAGGAAGGCAGGGTGTCGGCCTATGGGATTGCCCTGCTGCTCCGCGAATTCACCACGGAGGCTGGGCCTCCTCAATATGATGAGTTCCAAAGGTATGGAAAGAAAGCAACATCATATTTGGCCTTTGGAAGCAAACCCCACTGATTTATTGTTCATACCTTTCTTCCTTAGTTAGGTGACACAATCTTCTACACTTCCGAGCAAGGATGAAACTGAAATTTTCAAACAAAGAATGCATGGCATATATTAAGAAATGCAGAGAGAATATTATGCCTATTATCAAGTAACAAATGTTTTTTAATGGTTGGATACAATATTTTAATTTTTCTTCTTCTCTCAGAACTGTCAGATGCTGTCCAGTGGCATCTTTTAATATTGCATGGCAACATTATAAAACACAAAACATGGAACGGCCATAGGTTTTTTTTCTTTCTCTGCTTATAGGATGTTTTAATTGTTGTTTTAATTGATATATTGCATTACTGTTTTATCTGTTTTATATTGTGATTGCATTATGTTGCTTATTTTTTGTCCTTGTGTTGTTTGGGCCTCTGCCCCATGTAAGCCGCCCCGAGTCCCCACGGGGAGATGGTGGTATAAATAAAGTTTTATTATTATTATTATATTATATGGGATGCTGTAGAAAGGAAGAATTGTGCATTTTCCTAGTGAAAAATGCAAGGGCCAGAATTCATGTCCCTATGGGGATCTTGTTGGCCAGTATGGAAACAGAAAGCTGTCACACTTGACACATTTCACATATGGGTAATATGACCTCTTCTTTCTTTTATAATACCTGCATGTTTCAGTACTTCTGCACTATAAATGGACATCATACAGTTAAAATGAAATAGAAAGTTAAAGGTATAAGACTGAGACAAAATAAATTGCATTCCGAATGCACCATGACTTTTCTCCAAGGGCTATTTTACTTCTGCTCTCTATAACATGGTATTTTTCCTTAGAAGGAGTGCATCTACATGGCAGAACTAATGCAGTTTGACTCCACTTTAACTGCCATGGCTTTTTGCTATAGAATCCTTGGATTTCTAATTCAGTGAAGCTTGCCAATTAAAGTGGTGCCATGCCTGACCTTGTAATTACAAGGTCCCTACAATTACCCCTATTCCATAATATTGTGCCTTAACATGGCACTTAAAGTGTCAAACTGCATTAATTTTTAAATGTTGGTTCACTCTAGAACTACATTCCAACCATATAGTGCACACCTCAGTAAAGATACAAATAAGATACTCTTCAGATTTAGATCCTCCTTCCTGCTATTGCTAATTTACAAGGCTTGGGTTATAATTTACCCTATTATGGCTGGGAAGCTTCCATCAGGTTTGGTGTCATCTAACGTCAAACCAATAGCTGCATCGTCATCTTCAATAATCATAGTACCACAGTAATCTAAGAAGGGGTAAAAAGAGATCTAAATGTGAGTAATCAGGGTAGTTCTAATGAATATATTCATCTCATGCCTCTTAAAAACAGCCTCTATGTATTACATTTACTGCAGGAAAGCTTACTACTTGGAATGTATGCAGCTCTTTCTATGCTGCAAAAAAGCCCATCTTCAGGGAGTGATATTCACAAAGCCCCTAGAGCAGTTTGATGAGTGTTGGTTCACTCTTTACCTAAGAAAACTGCTTAGACGTATTCTCCATTAACCCAGAAAGAAGTATTTCCCATTTTTCTGCCTGAGATTGATTTGTTGGGAATGCAACAAAGCCTAGCACTGAATAAGACCTCACAGTTAACAGTAACAATAGGGTTTCAGTGATATCTACCTATCTTGACCCCTCTGTGATGTAAACTGATACTCTTAAAGATGTTTTTCTACCTCTTTTACTTTCCATGTAGCTAGGTTAGATCAGCACACTGAGTAATGTTCATATCTTAAAATGGAGTCTCTTCAATAAAACTTAGGGCTTTTTTTCTCCAAGTAATTGGCATGTTTCCTCCTTAAATCAAGATCTCTGACCGCTGCATGGACTCTAACTCCATTAACTGTAGAGACATCAGAAGCTGAAGGCCAGAACCTTCAACAATTTGAGACTATTTACAAATATGGATGGATGGATGTCTGTACAGTGATCCTTCAGTTTAACTAAACTGAAACACCTTATCCAACAGCTGGCTTGGCTACTTTCCCCCTTCTTTCTCAGTTACAATGAAATACCTTTTTTCCTCCAGAATGCTTCCTTGTAGTATACTATACATTTGATGACTGATCCCATAGGAATCCGATTGATCAATTGATTTCTCATGGAAGGCAAAGGTGGGTTAAAATGAATCTTCAAAGTAAGTGCTGGAGGTATGGCACAAATCACATACTGAGCCTTGAAAAAGAAAACAAACAAATCATTTTCATGGGACCCATTTTTAATTTATTCAGTTTATAAGCTGCCTTTTCCCAAATCTTGGGGATCAAGGTAGCTCACAACATTAAATAATAGATACAGTAGAGTCTCACTTACCCAACCTTCACTTATCCAACTTTCTGTATTATCCAACACAGTCTGTCTTTTAGTAGTCAGTGTTTTTGTAGTCAATGTTTTCAATACATTGCAATGTTTTGGTGCTAAATTTGTAAATACAGTAATTACTACATAATGTTATTGTGTATTGAATTGCTTTTTCTGTTGATTTGTTGCAAAACATAATGTTTTGGTGCTTAATTTGTAAAATCATAACGTAATTTGAAGTTTAATAGGCTTTTCCTTAATCCCTCATTATCCAACATTTTTGCTTATTCAACGTTCTGCCAGCCCATTTACGCTGGATAAGTGAGACTCCACTGTACTACTAAAGACACAAATATGTTGTCCTACTCCAAAGATAACCAAGGAAATAAAGTACAACCATTACCATGTTTAAAAGAGAGGATGGAAATAGCTGATTCACATGCTTATATTTGGTAATTGGCTGACTACTGTCTAAATTGGAAATTGGAAAATGTACTTTTCTAGACTACATGCTGGCTAGAGTAACCTGGATGTTATAGTCCAAAAAGTAACCAGGATATAATCTAAATTATTTAATTTAATATATTAATAAACTACCTTTTGAGAGTCAATGGGGTATAGTGGTTTGAGTATGGGCCACACGAGTCAGACAGAAGGCCATGTCATTTGATGTCGCCCTCGAGGCTTTCAATGTCAAGGCAAAATAGTTACATTTCTACAGCATTATCATTACAAACGACCCTTTGAAGGTAACCATTGATGAAAATGAGTTTGACACTCCTGGTCTAGGGGTGTAGGGCTAGGACTCTGGGAGAATGGGGCTGAAATCTCTGCTTAGCCATGGAAACCCACTGGGTGAACTTGGCAAATCGCATTCTCTTAGTAGTACATTTTATTGATTACCCCTTTGACTGTATCAAAACACTTAACACTCTTAGAGGAAGGAATGACAAATCCCAACTGAAAAAAACATGGTGAGAAAACCCAGTGATAGGTTTGGCTTAGGGTCATCATAAATTATAAAAGATTTAAAAGTCACACAATAAAAATGAATTTCCACAGTTTTAATTTTTGCTTTTAAAAGAAAAAAATGAACTTGTATGGCATCATTGCATTGCATCTCCCTAACATTACCACAGAAAATCCATATAAGTTTTAGAATTCCATAATTTAAATTACCTCAAAGGTTTCATGATGCAGAGTTTTCACTTTTACATTTCCACCAGTCTGATCAATGTAGCTTACTGGCTTCTCTAATTTTACTAAATCTCCCAAGTAATCCATGATTTTCTCACTGATTTGGCCAGAACCACCAACAAACTTTCTCTCCTGGAAGAAAAGGAGGAGAAAATATCACAGAAGAATGGGCAAAATGGTGTTTTCAAACAATATTAATATGGAATAAATGCTTACCTACAGAAGCCACTTTGGCTTTGTCAAATGATTTAGTGCCAGTTTAAAGATCACAGCAAAATAATTAGTAGTTTGCTGTGATTTATGCTGTAAGCTATGTGCCTGAAACCATAACCACTGCATGAATATTAATTACATTCATTCTCATTTTTCAAGAGAAAGGTTGAGACAGAATATAAAGAACATCTCCTACTAATTTTAAAGGTGTCCTGTTATTTGGAGATTGTTTTTGAAGGAACAGTATGGGGATGTGTTCTGATTTGCTAGACGGAGAAGAGCTACAAACTATAGTTTCCGCATCAAGTGAAATAATAAGACAAAACTATTTTGCTTTGGTCAGACAGCACCTAAATTATTGTGCCCAGTTCTGGGCATCACAGTTTAAGAAGGATATCAAGAAACTGGAGTTTGTTAAGAATAGGCGACCAAGAGTGCATCTAAAATGAATGCATTTTGGCACCACTTTAACTGCCATGGGTCAATGCTATAAATTCAAGTTACACAAAAGATGTCAGACTAAACATTGAAAGCAGCAAGAGTCTGGCTAAATATTAGGGAGAACATTAGATAAGAGTGAATTGACCATTAAACAGACCATCTCAGAAGCTGGTGGACTTTCATTAGTGGCTTTTAAGCAAAATTGAGATAGCCATCTGTTGGGGATGCCTAAACTGCATTCGCAGGAGATTAGATAAGATGATCCTTCCAGCTCTACAAATCTATAAAATAAACCATTAAATTAGCATCTGGTACACTTTGAGAAGATTCTATGCTTTGCTTGCTCAGGACTTTTAAAAAATGATTACCAGTGATTACCATAATGACCCAAAATGCTTGGAACTGAAAACAAATTAAGGCTTATGGTACCTGTCCTCCATTTGTTGTTGAAAATATCCTGGTTGTCCCACCACACTGTTTAACGTACCACAAGAACCAGAGAGCAGAGACTTCATGAGGCTCAGAGGTAACATCCACATTTACAAACAACGTGGCAAACCTCTTGGCAGCACTGTACACAAATCAAGAACAAAGACATAATAGAATATATTCACAGCTTGGTTTTGTTCTCTACTGTGTAGAAAAGTTATCCAATAATGCAACCTTGATTTCTTCTTAAAGGGAACAAAGGCCAGTTGCTTTCAGCTGATCAAGTGATTTGTGCTAATTGCTTCCAGCAAGAGAAAATATCAAAACATCTGGGCATTTAAATTTGGTAAGAAGATCCCAGTATTTCTGAGCTTTGTATTCTTCATGTATAAAACTATTGCCATTCTTTATCAGGCTGAACCTATCACAATTCATGCCATGTCTGGCCCTAAAACTTTTCTTTTAAAGACCGGAGAGCTAGTACAGGGTAATGTAGATTTTACAATGCACATTCTAGAATTCCCACCTTGGATGGAAATAATCCTTGTGGATGAATAGTTGAAAGGCTGCACTTGGATGGAGAGAGGGCCATGTCAGTAGCTAGAATATATTAGCTACTGCATTTTGATCTCTTGCCCCCTGCCCCTGGCAACTTATTTCAATTGACAGAATTGAAAGGACCAATATAAATAAATTAGATGAATAGCAATTGAAATCCATCTATCCACCCACCCCATTAGCGGAGACTGCGGGCCCCAGCAGAACACTGGTAAGGAATGCGGGGAATAGTAGTTCTATAACATGATCTCAATTTGAGTTCAAGGCAAGCTGTTTAACATCACAGTGATCCAAATATACGCCTCAACCACAGCTGCTGAAGAAGCAGAATTAGATCAGTTCTATGAGGATCTGAAGCACCTACTAGATAATATACCAAAAAGAGACATTATTTTCATTACAGGAGATTGGAATGCTACTATGGGCAGTCAAATGACAACCAGGATCACAGGCAAGCATGGCTTGGGACAACAAAATTAAGCAGGATGCAGGGTGATAGAATTTTGCCAGGAAAACTCACTGTGCATAACAAACACTCTCTTCCAACAACCTAAAAGATGGCTTTACACATGGACTTCACCAGATGGTCAACACCAAAATCAGATTGACTACATCCTTTGCAGCCAAAGTTGGCGGACATCCATCCAGTCGGTGAAAACAAGACCTGGAGCTGACTGTAGCTCAGATCACGAACTTCTTATTGCACAATTCAGAATCAAATGAAAGAGAATGGGGAAAATACACAGAGCAATTAGATATGATCTCACAAATATTCTTAGTGAATATGCAGTACAGGTGAAGAATAGATTTTTGATAATTAGAGTCCCAGAAGAACTATGGACAGAAGTTCACAACATTGTTCAGGAGCCAGCAACAAAGTACGTCCCAAAGAAAAATAAAACCAAGAAGGCAATATGGTTGTCTGCTGAGACACTGGAAGTAGCCCAAGAAAGAAGGAAGGTGAAAGGAAACAGTGATAGGGGGAGGCATGCCCAATTAAATGCACAATTCCAGAGGTTAACCAGAAGAGACAAGGAACTATTTTTAAACAAGCAATGCATGGAAATGGAAGAAGACAATAGAATAGGAAGGACAAGAGACCTCTTCCAGAAAATCAGAAACATCTGAGGTAAATTTCAGGCAAAAATGGGCATGATCAAAAACAAAGATGGCAAGGACCTAACAGAAGCTGAAGAGATCAAGAAAAGGTGGCGAGAATATACAGAAGATCTGTATAGGAAGGATAATATAATAGAGGATAGCTTTGACGGTGTGGTGAGTGAATTAGAACCAGACATCCTGAGGAGTAAGGTTGAATGGGCCTTAAGAAGCATTGCCAATAACAAGGCAGCAGGAGACAATGGGATCCCAGCTGAGTTGTTTAAAATCTTGAAAGATGATGTTGTTAAGGTAATGCATGCCATATGCCAGCAAATATGGAAAACGCAAGAATGGCCACCAGATTGGAAAAAAAACAATTTATATCCCCATACTCTAAAAGGGAAATGCTAAAGAATGCTCAAACTTCCATACAGTGGCACTTATTTCCCATGCCAGTAAGGTAATGTTCAAGATCCTGCAAGGTAGACTCCAACAATACATGGAGCGAGAGTTGCCAGATGTCCAAGCTGGGTTTAGAAAAGACAGAGGAATGAGAGACCAAATTGCCAATATCCACTGGATAATGGAGGAAGCCAGGGAGTTTCAGAAAAACCTCTATTTCTGCTTTATTGACTATTCTAAAGCCTTTGACTGAATGGATCATAATAAACTGTGGCATGTTCTTGGTGGTATGGGGATACCAAGTCACCTTGTCTGTCTCCTGAGAAATCTGTATAAAGACCAAGTAGCCACAGTAAAAACAGACCACAGAACAACAGACTGGTTCAAGGTTGGGAAAGGAGTACGGCAGGGCTGTATACTTTCACCCTACCTATTCAGCTTGTACACAGAACACATCATGCGACGTGCGGGGCTTGACGAATCCAAGGCTGGAGTTAAAATTGCTGGAAGAAACATTAACAACCTTAGATATGCAGAGGATACCACTCTGATGGCTGAAAGTGAGGAGGAGCTGAGGAGCCTTATCACTAAGTTGAAAGAAGAAAGTGCAAAAGCCGGGCTGCAGTTAAACATCAAGAAAACCAAGATTATGGCAAAAAGACCAATTGATAACTGGCAAATAGAGGGAGAAAACGTGGAGGCAGTTTCAGATTTTATATTTCTAGGTGCGAAGATCACTGCAGATGCAGACTGTAGCCAGGAAATCAGAAGACATCTACTTCTTGGGAGAAGAGCAATGGCCAACCTCGATAAAATAGTGAAAAGCAGAGACATCACACTGGCAACAAAGGTCCGCATAGTTAAAGCAATGGTATTCCCCATAGTAACCTATGGTTGCGAGAGCGGGACCATAAGGAAGGCTGAGCAAAGGAAGATAGATGCTTTTAAACTTTGGTGCTGGAGGAAAATCCTGAGAGTGCCTTGGACTACAAGAATATCCAACTAGTCCATCCTCCAGGAAATAATGCCCGACTGCTCACTGGAGGGAAGGATATTAGAGGCAAAGATGAAGTATTTTGGCCACATCATGAGAAGACAGGAAAGCTTGGAAAAGATCATGATGCTGGGGGAAAAGGAAGGAAAAAGGAAGAGATGCCGACCAAGGGCGAGATGGATGGACGGTATCCTTGAAGTGACTGGTTTGACCTTGAAGGAACTGAGGGCAGCGACGGCCAACAGGAAGCTCTGGCGTAGGCTGGTCCATGAGGTCACTAAGAGTCAGAAACGACTGCGTGAATGAAGAACAACATTTGGAGCACTACAGAGTTTCCATCTCTGTCCAATGGGATATTTCTTAAAATGTTTCCATGAATATTACAATTTTCATCAAGCAAATAATCCCTACTTTTAAAAAATCTTTTAATCTAAACTGTTTTGTAAACAGAACTAACCAATATGTCATTAAATAACTAAAAGAAAAAGTAAAAGACTGTAGACTTTTTTCTTCTGTGTTTAATTCTTTCCAGAACCCAACATCTTCCATTTGTTCATAGCTGAAAGACCACATTGAACTGAAAGATGGAGTTGCCCTCTGGGGTGACCTGACATTTGGATCTCCTCCCACCCCATGCATGCTTATGACAGCTGAGTAGTATTTCTAAGTGGTCAACAACTGAAAAAGCAAGAATGCACTTTTGTATAGTAGTGATTATTTGTTTTGACAACCACATAACTCGCCTACTCTTTATCATATTTTGAGGTGTCTTAATCAGACAAATAAGTGGCAAGTTCTGCTAACAGTTGTGACAGAAATTGTTCCCAACTCACAGTATAACACTTTAACTACAACACAATGCTGGCTTCCATCCTTTTCCAAAAAAACCCAAAATAAAGTGCAGCTAGTTCTACATACCTATTGGCACTGTCCTAGTTTTGATAAATCAGAGCTTCTTACACTGTAGTGGGAGACCTTCCTAAATTTCCACCAGGTTTTCGAAGTGATATGTTTAATATTTCAGGAGTGGGATTTCAGAAGCATCTCTGAGCTTACTATGCTCTGTGAATTGCATTTTATAGGATCAATCTGTAACATTAATGCACACATACCATACTAGAGACTGCATGCACTCTAAGTTTCTGAGATGTTTTCCTTTCAGAGATACCCATACATGGAAATAAATCTCTCTGTATCTCTATTTTTTCACTCACCTTCCTGTTGTCCTTGAACGATACACTGTGTGAAATATCTACAGTTTACAGGGAATAATCTGATCTATACCATTTTGTAACATAATACTTCTGCTAAAATCAGTTTGCCAAATGTGACTAGCTATCTAATCTGTCATGTATGTTCAACGGCACATGATAGCCATTCCAGCAGGTCATATAAAACAAAGAGAAATGTGTTCCATTTGTCAACCAAGCAGAAGAGAGAGGAGAATTGAGATTACCCTTCTGTTCTATAGCATCCTAGTAAGAAGAGGATGTTTTAAAAACAGCAACATAGATTTTGATCGTAATGGTAGATCAAAAATATAGGAATATATGAAATATATCCAGTCCCTCAATTCTGAAAGTGGGAGTTCTAGGCACATGGAAGCCTTTTCAAGTGCCCAAGATTTGTTCTCCCAATAAGTAGAGTGAGGCAACTGCCTCAAGCGGCAGGGATTAAAGATACAGCAATGGCAGACTTCTCCCTGTTCATCCTGAACTCCTTAGTTGTTCCCCCATTAAACCAAGCTACTGCTCTCAGATGTCATTAATTATTTTTTTTCTGAATTTCTAATAACACAGAATATTCTCACTGAGAGGATTTTTGCTAGGAAACCTATGAGATATTCTAGTCATAATATCCAGCAATGAACATACAGGATTCAAATTGCCCAACATATTTGCTAATGCCTTCATAGACACAAACCAGCAAGAAAAGATGTTGATTTTATAATTCTTAGTACAGTTATCAATTAATCTTTACAACAGAGTGCAACAGCCAAATAAATGTTCAACAAGCTTCAACAATCATGCGGCTTCATGCCTTCTAAATTCCAGAGAATTTGGAGCAGGTGAAAATGAAACTTCATTCCATGAGGCATTGTGGGGCATATGTAACTAGTCTGGTCATATATTGTGCCAAAGAGAAAGCAGAGTTTCTTATAGGAATTTTTAATTGATGAATAATATGCCCCACAATGGATGTGTTGCTGGGTGGGACCAGAGTCAAAAGGACGGAGGGGCACTCTCACTCACTATCTGTCCCCTTTCCTCACTTTCAGCTGCTCCCTTCTTTCACTTTCCTTCTTCCTCCAGGTCTAGTACACTGTCACAGGATGAGGATGTTTACCATGGTTACCCATCTGATAGACATGACATGTATAAAACTTGTAAGCTGCTTTGATTGCCCTTCAGGGTGAGAAGGATGGGGTATAAATGCAGTAAATAAATAAACTACTTCTCACTTTGTCCAGCAGATTTTGTCTATTAATTCTTGCATTGTCATTTTGTCCCATTCTTCAGCATGTGGTGCCTCCCAAGGAGCTTCATTGGGGATCTAAGAGAGGATAAGAGTTACATATCAAGAGAGAGAAAGAGAAATCACACACTTTGGAACAAAAGCAGATGGTATTTTAAAAAATATTTAGAGACCAACAACTATTCTCATTCAAGACCAATGTTTTTTCCATCTGAATAACACATTTTTTCAATTTCTAGAAAAGCTAGTAAAGATTTTAAAGCCAAGATATTAATTATATTTTTCAAAAATGAAGTTATTTGGCTCTATAATATTTAGTCTTGTCGAGCTGGCAATATGGAAAGCCATTACAAAGTGGAATAAGGCCTTCATGTAGCACTTGAACCACTATCCGTGGCTCAGTTTCCCATCCCTGGTTTAACCTGACATGTAAACAAAGTGGTTGAGGTTCAGTTCTGATTAAACAGGACTAACATTCTTCTGCCCAAAGGATTAGTTGCAGAGAAATTGCTGAATAATTTGCAGTAAATTGACTGCAATTCCAAGCTCCCAGTAGAAATAACAACAATAAAGCCTTCCTTTCTGCACTAAATTGTTTCATTTAAACTGCTAAAAGCTTGGATTTTTGTATGGAGGAACTCTGATATTTATTCAGTTCTAAAGCTCACTAAGACGGGGTGGGCCAAACTAAGTGCATAGGCTACTTATGTGGTCCTCAGACCCCGCAGGGATAAACAAATTCCCCAAATTTATGTTAAAAGCTCCCTCCTGGATCTAACATGGCTTGAGGGGTCCAATAACACCGGGAAAATGCTCCCTTTGCCCCCAGGGAGCATTTGGGAAACATCTCAGTACAAAAGTGGAGGACAGGTTGTGGTGGTATGTGTGTAATGCTCCCATCCTAGCCCATCCTACTCAGAAACGTTTAATTCAAACTTTCTCTGATATTAGTCCATTTCCCCACCTGCTCTTCAAGATTATAGAAAAATCCCTCCAGTAGTGCAGAAAAAGATGTTGGGGGAGAGGAGGATGAGGTCGGAGGGAACTTGTGATATGATAGGGTGAGAGAAGAAAGACCTGCATCCAAGAGTATGATGGATGAGCCAAGCATTATCCATGGGCACTGGAACCAACCTACACTGCAGAAAATACGCTGACCCTGGTTTCAAAAAAAAAAAACCTGGGTCAGAGCAGACTGTAGTCTACACACCAGTCCCAAAAGCCCACACTTTCTACGGGGAGTGTCTGTATCTACTCTTGGCAACTTCCAGGAGAACACCGAGACACCCAAACCATCCTCCAGAAAGGGCTTTAAAAAATAAAATAACTTACCCGGCTAGCTTTAAACTGCTGCCGGATCTCTCCTGGTGCGTAGAAATGATGCACCAGGAGGGGAGGGGGAATGATTTTTCTCCCCCCCCCCCTTTCTCCTGGTGCATCATTTCTACATGCCAGAAGAGCTCCGGCAGCAGTTTAATGCCAGCCAGGTAACTTATTGTATTTTTTAAAGCCCGTTCTGGGGGATATGTGAAGAACGTTAGAGCCCTCTTGGATATTCTGGACTGAATCAGTCCAGAAAGCCCAAGAGGGCTGTCCAGACACCAACCTGAGCCTTCCAGGAAGACTTGGGTGTAATCCAGTATCAAAATAATTCACAACCAAGCAGGGTTTTCCTGCTTTGTGGTGAATTAATGTGTTTTTACATGAGGCGTTGTTTGGACGCACCACGTAAAAATCCAGGCGCTTACTCATTTTGCAAGCTTTCCGAAGGTGTCTTAAGGTTACAGTTCTGAAAGACCAGTGATTTCAACAATTGTGTCCCATGAGTAATCAAGCACTTAATACCTCCTTCCCCATTTCATCCATTGTCCTCCACAGGTTGTTGTAATCCAAATAGGCAATGGGATTCCACATTGGAGGAAAAGGTCCTTTGAAAGGATAAGATTTGCCCTAAAAAACAGAAAGAAAAAGAAAACAACTTTCAAATCCAATATTAATTCTGGAATTGGCAAAGTAATGTCCATTTGTTAACTTAAACAATAAGACTGAAAATCTAGGGTTTTTCTTCACACACACACACACACACACACACACACACAGAGGTAATGTGAAGTAAATGGGGCTTTCCCTGATTTACTCTGCATTAATTAAACACCTCATTAGATCCAGATTTTATGAAAGATCTGGGTCTAATGAGGTACTGGGTCTGTGGGGACTCCCGGGACTGCTTCTGCAGTCCCGGTGGTAAGTCACCACAGCCATCCCACTTCTTTGCACCTCACATTCTCGTGGTGTGAGAAAATGATGCCTGAGGAAATTTGGAGGGGGGTGATTTTCCTCCTTACCATTCCCATCTCCTCAGGTGTCATTTTCTTATGCCACGAGGATGCGAGGAGAGGTTCCATGGCGTCCAGGGATCATTTTCAGTAAGTTTTAGGGAGTAAATCAAGAGTTTTGGGTGGCTTCATGCTATCTTGATTTCAATCATGATAGCATGTAGCCACCCTGGGAGTGAAGTCCCAAGCTTGTGGGAGGGGGTGGAGACTTGAACCCGCACTGAAGTGGGTTATTTTAACCTATTTCGGCACAGATTTTAGTGATGTATGGAAGCACCCACAGACAACAAAACAAACACCACAGGGTGTTAATCGTTCCATATGGGATCCAAATGATGTCTATAATTTATTAGAATGCTTCCCCCCTCCATTGGGTCAAAAAGTATTTTGTCGAATTGGCATTAGAAGAAAAGCTTCATATTACTTGAGTAAAAGAAGCATTTCAATTAGTGAATTTAATTTACTTTGAGGCACTCATCATCAGTAAAACAGCAGGGCTTCTAACATGATCCACAGTAAAGCTTCTAAAATACTTGAATATTAGTTTTTAAAATTTCTTATAAAGGCATCAGCTAGTGAACATAAGTGTAAGAATAATCCATTATTGATTCATCAGAAACATATGCCAAATCCTACATAACTATAAAGTTATAACTAACAATTTAAGCTTATTTGATTTATACAGACAAAATGTTTTAGCACAATGATATACACCCTCATGTCTGAACTGGAATTTAACTCCCTTGATCTCAGGTGTAAATCTTTCAATTTACTATGGCTCAGTTTCCATTAACAGATATGACTTTGTCTCAGATCTTTATAACATTATGACTTCTTCCTTATTTTTATTTTATTTTAAGCTGAAATTTGATTGCATGAGCATCAGTAAGAGCCTTATCTCATGAGACAGGTAAATTCCAATTGCATTAAGACAATTGTGCCTTTGCTTGAGGCTTTAGGATAATATAGCTGTTCTTATGTTGTTGTTCTTCAGCAGGATACTGTTTGGAAAGCGTTTTTTTTTAAAATAAAAATTAATTATCTCCTTTCCTGCTTTTGTTGTGCAAAACTTCTACTGTGTCCTATTGTGTTTTTATAACAATTTTGGGTGGTCAGTGGGCATATTTTGGGTGAGGTAATGTCAAGGGGAAAGGAGAAGGGGTAGACTTTTCAATGTGATTTCTTTTCAAATATAATAAATAATAATAAAACTTTATTTATACCCCGCTCCATCTTCCGAAGGACTCGGGGCAGCTTACACTGAGACAAGCTCAAAACAGTATTATATCAATAAAAACAGTAACACAATAAAACCACAGTATAATAACACATCTTACAAAAGTTAAAATACCTTAAAACATAGACAGTAATCCCAATCCATAGTCAAGCACCATAGGCCATGGGCCATTTTAAGGGGAAATAGAAATCTGAAAATGCATATTCTTCGGTGACTAGGGATGGGAACGACTAAAGGTACTAAAGTGCATGGAATGACCATGGCCTAGGTAAAGCACATGGGCAATAAATTATCAGTTATGAGAAGGCACCTGTGAACATCCAAGTTTTCAGATTCTTCTGGAAGGAATCCAGGGTGGGAGCTAATCCAATCTCCTTTGGGAGGGAGTTCCAGAACCTGGGGGCCACCATTGAGAAGGCCCTCTCTCTCGTCCCCACCAACCACACTTAAGACAGAGGTGGGATCCAGAGGAGGGTCCCCAGCAGATCTTAGAGCCCGTGTGGGTTCATAGGGGAAGATGTGTTCACAAAGATAGGCGGGTCCTGAGCCTGGCAAAGTAACTGCAAGAAACCTTTAAAATTTAAATCTTTTTCTCTATGTTAAACTAGGAAAACAATTAGGGTTGGAGGCAATAATAGATGGACGGACAGTTTTAGCACAAACAAACACAGTAATCCCAAGATGATTCCAAAGAAAGAACAATCTCTATTGAATAGCATTTTACAAGCAACTTTTGTAAAAATGTTACTTAGATTTCTCTCTTTCCTTTTGCACCTCTGTAACCATTTCAGGATTACAGTGTTTGTTTATGCCAAAACCTTATCACACAATCCTATAGTAGCAAGAAGAGAGGGTAAGCCTCATGCAATAAAGACCTAGACTACTTAAAAGCCAAAATCAGAAAACTGTTGCAAGGAAAGTAGGCACACATACCATACACACTTCACCATGCTTAAATTGTTTGGAAGACTTCAAAGTTGGGTGCTCTACATAGATCCAAGATCTGTTTGCTTCTGTGCTGAACTTTAATGGGCATCTATTTTATTTATTATCCACCATGAAGAACAGTCAGCTCCAAACTTCATTTAAGATAAACAAAATAATGTCCTAATCTATATTGGATTTTATTTGTAGTAATCAGGCCTTTAAAATTGGAATCAATCATCTGAATAAATAATAATAATAATAATAATAATAATAATAATCCCCTCCGCAGGTGCCACCTTGACGTGGTGGGGGGGCTTACCTGCTCCAATGATGACTGAGGGCTGTGCTGGCGGTAGTGTAACTACCGGCAGGTCCAACCAAGCCAGAGAGGCCTCAGCTGAGGAGCAGAACTAAGAGCACCTAACCCATTAGCATTATGGAGAATCAAACCCAAACGAAGTCTATACTGGCTCGGTCGTCGCCCAGGATAAAAAGGACCGCGGTGGATGCTGCTGATTCTGGACATCCATCGACAAGTGGGCTACGGAATCATCAAAACCCAAATGAACAGTCACAGAAGCGGCAGAAATACACAATGCCAGAAAACCGCACAATTATGAAATGCTACTACAAATCTGAACCTCAAAGGTGTGGCTACCAAAAAAGGATGCATCAACTGTGGAAACAAGAGTACCCTGACTCACAGATAACAGAACCCCGACTGGCTGACCAACGAAGATTCATAATCAGAAACAAAGTGTTCAGTGAAGTTGAACTTGAAGAAATCCAGAAAATTTGCAAAGTAAATCACCATCAGACCACAGCACAGACAGCAGCAGAGACTCCAGCAACACTTGGAATGGTGGAACAGATTGAACCAGAAGAAAGAGTGGAGCTTTTGCAAGAATTTGAAGAACCAGCACTTGAAACACCCGTTGAACCACCAGGAACCTTGACAGCAAGACAACAAGAGCTCAAGGATAAGATCGTGGCTCATGCTGCAGCAAATGCAATAAGAAAGCAGCTCCCAACTCTAAAAACAGTGCCCAAGAGACAACTGGCGCCTCTCATGAAAGATGTAAATGCAGCACTCTCCACTGTCCAAATAACATCAATTGAACAAACAAACCAGTATGCCTACAGTGCAGCAGTGATAGTAACAGAAGAGCTTGGGCTCCTACAACCAAGGCAGCCCCAAAGAAAATCGACTGGAAAACCAAAGTGGAAGGTCAGGCTGGAGTTGAAAATCAAAAAGCTTAGATCAGATGCAAGTAACCTGAAAAATATGAAAGAGAAGAAACTGAAGAATGACAAAATCAAGCAATACCTGATCCGAAAGTACTTGCTGAACACCAGAAAAATTGAAGAAGCTTTGGAGATCGTGAAAGAACAAATTACAGCAACAGCCAGAAAAATTGAAAGGTATGAAGCCAGAATCATCCAGTACAGACAAAATCAACTGTTTCAATCAGACCAAAGACGGTTCTACCAGAGTCTGAACCAAACAACAGACACAGTAACCATAAAACCAGAGAAAACTGCAACAACGAAGTTCTGGAAAGAACTTTGGGAAAACAATAAAAACTACAACAAAAACGCTGGGTGGATAAAGGAGTTTGAAGGAAAATTCTCACAGAACAAAATGGAACTGATGGAAATAACAACTGAAATGATCAGCAAACGAGTGCAAAAAGTCAAGAACTGGACATCGCCTGGTAGTGATCAACTTCATGGATTTTGGCTCAAACATCTGATTAGTTTACATGGAAAAATGGCCCAACAATTCAATGAGATGCTGCAGAAAGGAAGTATCAGTGAATGGCTAACAACTGGAAGAACATACCTGATACAAAAGGATCCAACAAAAGGAGCAGCACCAGGAAACTACAGGCCAATAACGTGTCTGCCCACTATGTTTAAACTACTGACTGGCATCATAGCTGACAGAATTCAAGACTATCTTGAAGAAAAAAACATCTTGCCAGATGAACAGAAAGGCAACAAACGGAAAAGCAGGGGCACAAAAGACCAGTTATTGATTGACAAAATGATCCTGGAGAAATGTAAGAGCCGAAAAGCTAATCTTCACATGACGTGGATTGACTACAAAAAGGCCTTTGACTCACTCCCACACAGCTGGATCATCAAGTGCCTGGACGCCATCGGGATTTGTAAAAACGTTGGCACCTTTATTGAAAACATGATGGAGCACTGGAAAACTGAACTGTTTGTTGGAAATGAAAGCTATGGACTTGTCAACATCAGAAGAGGAATTTTCCAGGGAGATTCATTGTCCCCTCTGCTTTTCATTATTGCCATGACCCCTCTGTCAACAATATTACAAAAAACAAATCTCGGCTACCAAACATCTAAGAATTCTCACAAAATTTCACATTTGATGTACATGGATGACCTGAAGCTATATGGGAAAACAGAAACTGAAATTCAGTCTCTGACCAACACTGTCCGAATTTTTAGCACTGATATCAACATGGAGTTTGGTTTGGACAAATGTTCGACAGTGGCATTGAAGAAGGGAAAAATCATTGAAAGTGAGGGCATAAATATGCCCAATGGCCAAACAATAAAGTGTCACCAGCCAGAGGCCTATAAATATCTGGGCATATTACAGCTGGACAACATCAAGCATGAACATGTGAAAACTGTGTTCAGCAAAGAATACACACAAAGGGTCAGAAAAATTCTCAAAAGCAAGCTCAATGGAGGCAACACCATCAAGGCCATAAACACCTGGGCCATACCTGTCATAAGATATACTGCTGGCATCATAAACTGGACACAGATGGAACTGGACAATTTGGACAGAAAAACAAGAAAACTCATGACCATTCATCATTCACTGCACCCTCGCAGTGATGTTGACCGGCTATATCTGCCTAGAAGATCAGGGGGCAGAGGACTCCTACAAGTAAAACAAGCAGTCAAAGAAGAAGAACATGCCCTGGCAGAATATGTAAAGCAAAGTGAAGAACCTGCTTTGATTGAAGTCAAAAATCAGAAACTCCTCAAAGCACAGCAGACAAAAAACCAGTACAAGAAAACCACACTACAAACTAGAGCTGACAACTGGCACAACAAAACATTGCATGGAAAGTTCCTTGACAAAATTGAAGGAAAAGCTGATAAGGAGAAGACCTGGCTCTGGCTCACAAATGGGACCCTGAAGAAGGAGACAGAAGGCCTGATCCTTGCAGCCCAGGAGCAAGCCATCAGGACAAATGCAATTAAGGCCAAGATCGAAAAATCAGCTGATGACCCAAAATGCAGACTGTGCAAGGAAACAGATGAAACCATTGATCATATCCTCAGCTGCTATAAGAAAATTGCACAGACAGACTACAAACAGAGGCACAACTATGTGGCCCAAATGATTCATTGGAACTTATGCCTCAAGTACCACCTGCCAGCAGCAAAGAACTGGTGGGATCACAAACCTGCAAAAGTATTGGAAAATGAGCACGCAAAGATACTGTGGGACTTCCGAATCCAGACTGACAAAGTTCTGGAACACAATACACCAGACATCACAGTTGTGAAAAAGAACAAGGTTTGGATCATTGATGTTGCCATCCCAGGTGACAGTCGCATTGACGAAAAACAACAGGAAAAACTCAGCCGCTATCAGGACCTCAAGATTGAACTGCAAAGACTCTGGCAGAAACCAGTGCAGGTGGTCCCGGTGGTGATGGGCACACTGGGTGCCGTGCCGAAAGATCTCAGCCGGCATTTGGAAACAATAGACATTGACAAAATCACGATCTGCCAACTGCAAAAAGCCACCCTTGCTGGGATCTGCACGCATCATCCGAAAATACATCACACAGTCCTAGACACTTGGGAAGTGTTCGACTTGTGATTTTGTGAAACGAAACCCAGCATATCTATCTTGTTTGCTGTGTCATACAACGTCGTTGTGTCAATAATAATAATAACAATACTTTATTTATACCCTGCCACCATCTCCCCAACGGGGATTCGGGGCGGCTTACATGGGGCCATGCCCAAAACCATACAATATGACAGAATATAAAACAACATATCATAACACAATTTAACAATATAATAAATAATAACATACATTACAACCCAAAATCTGATGTGGTGGGTCAGCATTTCTCCCTCTAATTTACCAGGAACCAGTACCAAATGTGCACCATGTCATTATAATATTTACAGAGGTTTCCAGAAACCCAAGTTAGATTGACAGCCAGTGGTGCATGGCTGCCACAGACAAGTACTGGCTCAGACTAAGGGTTGGAAATAATAGGTCCTGAGTGAATGAAGCATCTACTGTATGAAGACTTGAATGGGTGTTTCTAAAGGAAATGTGACAGAAGTGAACTAGAGATACCTAAGAGATATCGTAGAGTGTGGAAGGCACATAGCTGACACAGAACATGTTGTTAGCTGAGGCAAGGACATTCCATATATAGAAGATTATTAGATCAATATATGAATCTTATTTTGGTGCCTGTGAAATTTAGCCAAGTGGATACAGGCAGGTCATTAAATACAGCTCATACCAGCAATGACTTGTTGCCATTTTCCAGCCCTGACATCTGCCGCCCACAATGGTTGTTTCAATTTACCTCATAGTAGAGCCAGTCTCAGAAATGTCAAGAAGGGCATATGCTCTTAGGAGAAGATTAATGGGAAAGTTGAAAGCTAATTGATATATTAGCTTAATAAAACAGAATCATTTTAAAATGTGAAATTGAAAGTGAGGAAACAGAAACATGATGGAGAAGGAAGGCAAAGAAAAGGAACACATGGTGCAATAGACTTGGTTAACCAGAAGTCAAGCAACCAGAACTCTCAAGCAATAGAAGAAATAATACTTTAAATAAAATACATGTATAATACAGTAAAACTGTGTTAGGTTTGTCTTTTTTTTTTTACTTAATTTGCTTTTAATTACTGTATTTCAATGTTAATATCAAGTCAATGCAGAGTTAACAGTATGGTATAGTATTAAACCTATTTTAATAGTAACTCTTAGGCTACCCGAAACAACATTTATCTGGCATCTACCAATCTCCATGGGTGCCAGTTAACTGAGAGTCTACTGTATATGGAAATCCTTACATGTGGAATAGGAAAATCAAGAGTGAGAATGAACTATACATTATATGGGAGACTTAGAAAAATGAAAATTGAACAAGGTGTACATGCCAACAGCACAGAAAAGGAGTTCTGCTAACTCTTGTTTCCAAAGTCTAGACAGCAGGTGGGATCAAAGAGAATCAATGGAAAAGATTTTTAATTGAAGTTACCCATCATGTGGGTCTTTTATAGGCAAGATCTAAGTTTGCACAGCCCAACAAAAATGTTTACGATCTCTTGGTTTTTAGGTCTGTTCCTGGGGTTATTTGGGGCTCTAATTCAGAAAATTGCATCGAATAGACCGCATCAGCTCTAATTTATTAAATATGGTTATCAAAATTCTTTACGGGTGAGCAGATGGTGACTGGTATGCGATATATGTTTTGTATTTCAAGGCCCAAAGCTGATAGGAGATAACTAGTGCCATTTTTGGAAACAGCGGGTCAAATAAACCTAGAAACAGGTCTAACATTTGAGGCACCAAAACAGGTGCCAGTGTAGCTATTTTATATACTTGGTGTTCATGCCCTCACACACAATGCAAAATGAATGACTGGTTGAAACCTGAGTGCCTCTACTCCTCTTTGGGGAGCATTTGCAATGTCTGGAAAGCCAGAGGAGTTGTAAACCATTTGCTCTCAGTGATGATCAGTATCTGCCATTATAGCTACTGTAAAAATTAGTGCCACTGTCAAATGCACTGCCAAATCCAATGTAATATAATAACATAGTGATTCATATTACTGCCCCTGCCTGACATGCAGGTAAAATGACCCACATGGTCATCATTAACCTTTTGCCATTCAAGAGAAACAAACTGAGTTTATGTAATCTGATAGTCAATCTCTGGCCCATATTGAATAATTTAGTACAATATTCTGGTATTGCCTTGAAGATATAATTAGGCAAGCTCTTTGGTCTTTAAGACTTCTCAGTACAACATGGCCTGCCAGTTGGTTTTTTTCTAATTATGTTTCTTTCTAAGATTTATTCAATTGTAATGGAGATCCTAATAGGAACTACACTTTTAAGTACCAGTGGAAAAGATACCCATAAAACAAATGAAAGAGGAAGTGTCATATAAAAATACATTTTTATATTTTCCTGAACTAATTCAGGAAATTAGTTCATCTTGCTGTCCCCAAACAAGATATTTTTGCTAATCTTGTCTAGAGGTCAGCAATAAGAATCTTTTGTACTGGTACTTAAAAGTGCAGTTCCTAATAGGATCTCCATTGCATTTGAATAAATCTTAGAAAGAAACATAATTAAATCTGTTGTAAGTTTACCAACTTTGTAGACAAAAAAATATATGAGAGGTAATCTCAGATTTTTTTTCTTACATTAGAAATTGTAAAGATAAAAAAGGACTTTAGAAGCCTAATTAATGGAACTATTCTTCAGCAATTTTTAAAGTCTAAATGATGAAATTGTCTGGTGTGACCAATTACAAAGGGAGAAAGTGAATTAACTTGTTAAAGATTATGCTATAAGAACCGTGGGAATTAAAATCGTTTAACATACCTAAGAACTCAATAGCCATAACATCTTGGAACTGCATGCAGCCTCTGGACTGAGTCCAAACAGCAGATAAGACAGCAAGTAACCATAGAGATGAACCACAGAAATGAACCATAGAGAAAAAACCATAGAGAAAAAGCACAGAGAAAATGATGGAGCTTGAAATACAGAAAATGGGAAAACAACTAAAAGGGCTGTAAGTGACAGTGTACTAAAAGTGAAAGTGGTCAAAGAAGGTACTATAACAAATCTTCTAAAATTAGACGTATTGTTCTTTTAAAAGATAATGACTGCAATATCAACAAGACCAAGATCCAAATATCATAAAGACCAGAAAGAAGCTCCCAGGAAATGATCTCTTTCACAAGAAGAAGGTCCAATGAGGGAAATCTTTATCCAATTAAGAGCCATTACACATGGAATGAAAATTTGGAGGCCAGGATTGACAGAGAATCACACAGGCTGAAGATTATTCAGATAAAAGGTAACAAGAGATGAAAAAAAATATGCAACAGATGGCAGACACAATGAGTGGTATTTTGAAGCAGCAGAAACAACAAAAACAGAAAATAAAGATAATTGAAGAGGCACAAATGAAGGTGCAAATGGATTGACAAAGAGAGTCAATCCAGCTTCAAATATTAGTGTTTGTGAAAAGAGAATATTATTTGAGGTTGAGAGAAATACCAGAGTACAGGAACTTGATATGGCAATAACAGAAGTTGTGATTAGAATACTCAGTAAACCAGAGCAAGTGGTTGAGACTTAAAATGACAGGTTCCAAACTCAACATGAAATAAGGAATAAACTTCAAAGAGATGCAATTGTGTTGTTTACAAGAAAGAAAGTACAAGACTAAGTTTTACAAGACCATGCCAAAGATCCAATTGAAATAGGAAACACCAGGATCACTTCAGACAATAAAGAATAGAGTACTTTTCCTGACAGATAAACTTAAGGAGAAAGGCTACAGATTCAGATGGGAAAACCAAGAAGGACTGATGGACAAAGGTATTGGTTAACATCAGTCACAAAGGCCTAGGACTTCTATCAGAAATTTTAAAAAGACCTAGACTCAGAAAGCGAGGAAAGATCAGAAGACCAAGGAGCAAGAGAACATCTCAGAAGGCAAGAAGAGATGGCATCTCAATACATCCTGGATAAAAAAGACATTCAACTACAGCAGCATGATGAAGAAGAATTAGATTATCATCTACTATTTCAAGAATGAGGACCTCAAAGCACTGGTTCTCAACCTAGGGTCCCCAGATGTTTTTGACCTACAACTCCCAGAAATCCTAGCCAGTTTACCAGCTGTTAAGATTTCTGAGAGTTAAAGGTCAAAAACACCTGGGGACCTTAGGTTGAGAACCACTGCCCTAAAGATACTTTTTAAAAATATAAATGGACTAAATTTACCAAATAAGAGAAGAGTTTATTTTTTTGCAATTACTGAAAATAAGAAGAAATTTCCCACTCACGATTTATGGATTACAAAAATGACGAATCTGGCAGAAATTGACAAATTTATCAGGTTTATACAATTGCCAGACCCTCTCAAATTTGAAGAAGAAATCTAATACTGTAATAATTAGAGATGAACAAATTGACTAGACTTATACAACTGACAGATCCTTCAAAGTGCCCCTGTTCTATATTAACTCTTATACCCCTCCCCACTCCTCATATATTTGCAATAAAAATTAAATGGAAAAAATAATGACTATCCAGTCCAAACCCCTGACATTGAATGTTGTTGTTGCTGTCTTAAACTTACAGCATTTAGACATTCTAGTTAAAATGACGTCAAACTGCATTAATTCTATAGTGTAGATACACCCTTGGACTGCAGAGAGAATATTAAAAGTATCCTAGGGTCCTTCAACACAGCCATATAACCCAGAATATCAAGGCAGAAAATCCCACAATATCTGCTTTGAACTGGGTTATCTGAGTCCACATTGGCATATATTCCAGTTCAAAGAAGATAATGTGGGATTTTATTCAGCTGTGTGGAAGGGGCCCCAACGTGATCAGCATAGGTTGGTTAGTTTATATGCTTGTTGATCTGTCACTAATTTATGAAAAAGATCAAAATAACATAATACATTCCTTAAACATAGCCCAAGTCCTAACATCAGACCTCAAGAAAAATAACAGAAATGTTTTAGCCAAGGACTTATACTCATCTCCCCATGCTTTTCCATATTCCATTTAAAATGTTTGAAGGTCTTGCCCCAAAGAGGAAAATTCTGCCTTTTGGAGACTTCTGAAATAATAAAGGGTGAAGCGGGGGGACGGGGGGGACTTCAAACATATTTTCTTACCAAACTATGTAACTCATTAGTCTCAAGAATTGTTTCATGTCTAATTAGCAAATAATATTTCACAGATAGTATTAAATGGGTAAAACAGTTCAGAGAAAGTTTTGCTCTTACTTTGACATGATGAATGAGATGCTCAACTTCATTCACTTTGTACGTCTCAAGACCCAGTTCCTTAGACAGCCTCAAAATACGATTTTGTGTTGGTCCCACATATGCTCCTCCCAGGTCTACATATTTCACATGTTTATTCTGATCAAAAAGGAGAAAAACATTATTGGAAGAGAAAGATCAAATGAAACCTGAGACCTAAGATTGAAAAAAGTTTATGTTTCTACATCAAATACCAAAGATTGTCTTGTGGGGTGAAAAATAAAAAAAAACATGTTTCTAGTATTCCCTGCCCTAGAACACAAAATGTCATTCAAAATAGTTCCTCTGTCATAATGAATACATGGGGTTAAGGCAATTACTAAAACAAAATATGGTTGTTCTATCTATATATATAAAAGAGTGATGGAATCCTGGCACCGAGCAAAACAACAAAACTAAACACCCCCCAACCTCAAAATTTCACAACACAATCCATCATCCACGCCTCGAGGTTGAAACCACAAAATATCACGTCACGAACCTCCACAGGGCCTAAAAAACCCCAAAAACTGGAGCTATTCAGTGCAATTCCAATGGGCCACAGCAACGCGTGGCAGGGCACAGCTTGTATTCTTATGTAGAAGTCTAGAAATTTTGGTTTAAAACGCAATCCCCCAAAACTGAGTCGTTCTTATCCATGAAATTAATGTGAATACTGTACCTTAACTCTTATGAAAAAAGGAGCCACCCTCTTTTCTTAGTAGAGTTGCAGAAGGCAAGATAGTCCATCTCAGTTCAACCTGAATGAAGCTCTGACCCCCTCTAATCTCTCCTTTGTGGCACCACTTCTGGCCTTTTTGAATATCTGGATGGGAAAATGGTAGTGACAGCCAGTAGTGACTGGCCTCCTGAGGTGGCACTGGTGCTTTCCCCTTTCCATAGAATGATGGGACATATCAAAATCCATAATTTTGGCTCCAAAACTTGCCCTCAACTAATACATGAGATCAACTTATATTGTTGTTGTCAACTTTCCCACAAATGTTTGAATCATGCCTGAATCATGCAATATATAGGGATATTAAACAGGATTACTTACTCTTACAGTGAATGTTCTGCCTCCAACCCTGTTACAGGCTTCCAGAACGATAACATTTAATCCTGAGTCAAAAAGCAACTTGGCTGCTGATAGACCTAAAAAGCAAACAAAGGCTACATAATGCTTCCCCACACACTTTCTTGAAATATACTCTTAACTTTTAAAAATGTATTCTATTAAAGACAATATCACTAATTCTACAGTGAGCCATGTTCACTTGGTTTCTTGTGTTGATCTCAAAGATAGGACACATAAACATGTCAGAAATTTAAATCATCCAACACTGACAAAAGCTGAATTGACCAAACTGTAACATGCTATCTAGCCAGCAATAAAGTGGCATTATGAAATCTAGAAAGATATAGCCAATTGATTGATAGAATAAGTGGCTTATCATATGATGTCCTGCCCCATCCACTTTAGAATATACTGTATGTGACCACAACCATATACAGGCAGTCCCTTGGTTGCAAATATCCAACTTCAGATGATTCATATTTAAGAATGGGGATGGGACAAGTAGTAAGAGAAATCTGCCCTCAGGAAGAGAAATCACTCCTGAAAGGGTTATCATGGGGAAAAAGCGTCTCCACTGAAGTTTTCTCAGCAATCTTTGTTTTCACAAGACACATTTTTTCAAAATCCAATTATCACAGAGATAGAAAGTCAGTTGAATTTTTTTGAACAGGGGCAAAGCTAACAAAATAAACTCCACAGGGGTGTTAATCCTTCCCTATGCTATTCAAAGCTAGCTCTGTGTGAATTACACTTTGAAATGTACCTTTCCTGAATTATACATTAATTAAACTTAAGAACATATCTACAGAACCTATCTTGTACATAACTTTGGGACTGCCTGTACTAAGCTGTCTTTAGTAAGAGAATCAGTAAAGTAAAACAGATTTCACTATATCCCTGCTATATTACAGTTCTATCCAAAGCATGGAGAACAACTGTTTATAATGAACCATACCATTAGAGTCCCTTTTGAAAGTTTTCCAAAAAAAAAAAAGAACATGTAGAAATGTGGAAAATCCATGTCAAGAGTCAGACGCCAATTAGCGAACAAAAATAGAGTTTATTCAGCAGATAAGCCAAAAAGTAATGTTAACACAGAAAAAACCTTGAAACACTTCACTATCAGTGCTTCAAGAGCAGTTCAAACAAAAATATAATTCAGCAACACAAGCAGGTAAAAACAAAGCTAAACAAACTTAGGGCAAACTGCACTTTCTGAGTCCAAGCCCTGCCAGCCGGCTCTGTAGTTTTCAAAGGAACAGTTCCCAAAAGGAAACACCAAATTGGTCAGGAAACAAACAAACAAACTAAGAATGCAGTACACTGCTTCCACAATGTGGATAAAGCCGAAGGCTCCAAAAGGATGGTGAAAAGACGTCGTCCGGGATTCCAAGGTCAGGTCAGGAGATAACAGCGGTGTCCAAAGAGCAAGCCAGGAGTCAAAAGTCGATAGTAGTCATCAATCACAGGGCGAAGGCAGTAGCAAGGTCAAATTCCGATCCAAGGTCTGAAGTGGGTGCAGTCATCCAAAACAGGTCCATGATAAGACACAGTGAGAGCCAAGCTAGGTGATAACAGCAGATTCAAATCATAGTCCAAGTCCAGTCTTCATGGAAACACAGAGATCCCAATGGCGCCTCAGCAACACCTTGCCACACGCAAAGTGCAGTGGCCAAACATTCCCATTTTATTCCCCTTCCTCCTGGGTGACCAAACACTCACACCCAAACACCAGGTGTCCCAAATCTACTCAGAGTCTGAGCTCCACACAGCTAGAGCTCGTGGATCTGGAGTACCTAGCAATTCGTCGGAGTCCCAATCATCCTGCCCACACTTAGCCCCATGAACACTTAAAGAACCATCCTCCCTTCTCCAAGCATCCCAATTGGGATCAGCTCCTGCAGAAACCCCAGGTTCAGAAGTATCCATAGACCCCAAATCCCCAGACATCTCCGGTGGCTGTGCCCATTCAGTGCCCGCTTCCCCAGCCACCACCTGTTCCTCAGCATCCATCTCCCCATCTGAATCTTCCTCAGAAGATCCCCCATATAGCTCTCTAAGTCGCTTCCTGCACAACTCTTCCAGTGAACCCTCATCACGAGGGTTTTTTCTTCCTCTTCGAATTCCATCCCCATCAACCATAATCCCCAAAAGCGCAGTCACAACACTATCCCTCCCCGCAAAGGCCCCTCCCACCGGAATTAATGTGGGATCCGAGACCTCTGCAACTACTGAGGACCGGTTAGATGACGTGTCCAGTTTTAGTAAAGATCGATGAAACACCGGATGAACCTTCAGAGTGGAAGGTAACCGCAATCTAAATGCCACAGGAGAGATCTTGGTAACAATGGGGAAAGGTCCTAAGAATCGAGCTCCAAATTTTCCTTCATGCATCCTGATGTGCTTAGCAGACAACCACACCATATCGCCTTCCTTCAGTTCCACTCCAGGCAACTCCTCCAGTGAACCCTCATCACGAGGGTTTTTTCTTCCTCTTCGAATTCCATCCCCATCAACCATAATCCCCGAAGGCGCAGTCACAACACTCCACTTTACATAGGTCATTGCTAATTAGCCAAATCCAACCCTCAGGCTGATTTTGTGGTCCCTCAAGTCAAAGTGTCCCAGCTCCTGCTACCAGGAGATACCGAGGGTGTATCTACATGTACAATGAAATCTGAGGCCAGTAGAGAACATTCCAGCTTTGGGCCAGTCTCAGATTCAGCCTCTTGACCAGCTGCTGCAGTGACAGGAACAACCCTAATCCACCTGCTTTTCCTTGTGCTGCCTAACTATATGGATAGTGGACAAATTCAAATTAGAACCCGGCCAGATGTCCACACTCACCTGGAGAGCAGGGCTACTCCAGAGTTTCACCATTTCCTACCGTGAAGTAACACTAGGTGTTTATGGTAATCAGCTGTGTTGTATTCCACCTTAAGCTGCAAGGACAGGTGGGTAACAAATAAAATGTATTATTATAATATTATAAGCAGTCTTGGCACACATTCAAGCAACATGCACCAGCAAGCTGCTCATATACAAGCCACTATTCTGCCCTGCCATGGTGTGCAAATGCATCCATTGTGCTATATCAATAGTTTTGTTCAAGAGATTCAATAGTCACAAAATTAATACAGACAACAAAGAATCGGCAGAGAGATACTATTTGTACAAAGGGCACAGTGGTGCTTAGATGGAGGTTAGGCAAGGCAAACGCAGCAAGCCTGCATAAGTAACTATGGCAACCTACTATCAAACAGCATCCCCTCAAAGATACTGCGACTAAGGAGATGGGCTCCCAAGGGCTTTTAGAATTCATGTTTAATCTGCAGAAATTGATTTCTTATCACAAAGTAATCTGTACTGAAATTACTAGATGACTGAAATGTCAGAAATCATGGTAATTATTCTCTAATTTTGACCTTTCATCTTCCAGCTGGTCACTCTGTCACTCACAGGTCCGCTTTAAGGATATGACCAAAGAGATTTTGACAATAGCACTTCTATCCTTATTATTTCTGGTCAGACATTTTGGAACAAATATATTCTCCTCCACAACATAACACAGTTACAAAACTGCAAAAATGGAATACATTATGTAACAGAGATCCGTCTTTTGGATCATTACTAACTCTCTGAAAGAAACTTGGTTGTATCAATATAACCAGTCTCAGGTTTTAGAATGTACTAATGCTATAGAATGGTATAAAGACATAACCACAGAGTGAAGAAAATGCAACCTTCCAGATGTTACCTCTCTTCCTTAGTTAATACAGCCAGTTGTAAACAATGATGAGATTACAGATCAGCAACTTCTAGAGAACCACATATTCCTGCTTTAAGATGATATGGACCCCATTAAAAATTTACTGCTTTAAAAAATAAGAACAATAATTCAGCAACCATTCACAGTGTGTGAAAATCTTACCCTTATACTCTCTGAACATTAATTTGAATATAGAACCAAAGTACGACTTGCCATTCCCTAGTCTAGAGTATAGTCTAGGGCTTAGATTTATAGAAGCAAATTCTTTAGAGTCTGTGACCAGTAAATCAAGAGATTGATGAAGCAGTTTTTGTTTTTTCAACTGGTAAAAGAACGTCAAATGAAGGCATTAAGATATATCTTGGGCAGTTGTTTCACTTTTGCATTATTTCCACCAGCTTTCAAAACTGGTGGTGAAAAATAGAAGTGAGACATTGAAAAAATATATTCAGTACCATTTACAGTACTAGACTAGAACCCTTGGCATCTAAAAAGAAGAAGAGGTGAAGTTATGAAGGGAACGTGATTCCAGGTGCAATTTATTTTCAATGACTCCAATGACAAGGCTAGAAATTTGTATTTGTTGTTGTGTGCCTTCACATTATTTCTGGCTTATGGCTAACTTTCCCAGGGTCATCCAGTGGGTTTCCATGACCAAGCAGAGATTTGAATCATTGTCTCCAAAATCATGGTCCAAAACTCAAACCATGGTGACATGGTGGATCTCTAGAAAATTGGAGACTGAAGGCATATTTAATGGAAGGAAGCTGAATTCTGATCTGGGAATTGTCCTCAGTTTCCCCTTTTTGTAAACACACCCCTGCTTCTGCTATTTTTACTCTGGCTTCAGTCATCATCAACTGTGACCCCGGCTGACTTTTAGTTGGGTTAACATTCCCATCCTGACAGAGTTATGAATAATCAAAACATTTATTTCTCCACTCTTTCCAGAGATCAAAAACTTTTTCATCCACAAATAAAAACAAAGTTTACGTGCAGAGAAGCATGGTATACAACATGAAGCTTTAGACTTTCACACACAGCTCTTCCTGCAAATTTGCAGGAAATACATTAGGCCAGGGTTCTCAAACGTTTTCAGCTGCAGAGCCCTTTTTGAAGCAAAAGTTTCTTTTGGAGCTCTCCAAAATGTTTATATATTATATTATTTCATGCAGGAAAAGCACACTCAGAGCACCCCTCAATAGATGGCCACCTAATAATAATAGGAATAGGAAAAGGAACAACCCTAGGGACCATCCAGTCCAACCCCCTTCTGCCATGCAGGAAAAGCACAGTCAAAGCACCCCCAACAAATGGCCACCCAGCCTTTGTAATAATAGTAATAATAGCAGAAACCCCAGGGCCATTCAGTTCAACTTCCTTTTGCCAAGCAGGAAAAGCACAATCAAAGCACCCCTTTGAGTGGTGGGAGGGAAATAGGGTTTTGGAAGCCAGGAAGGCAAGGGGAATAGGCTTTGGGGGGGGGGGGGCAGGAAAGAGGAGGGAAAGCTTGGAGGGGAGAAGGGAGGAGGAAAAAGTAGGAGGAGGAAGAACCCCTAAGTATGCTTCTCAGAGCCCTAAGGGCTCCCTGGAGCACACTTTGAGAACCCCTGCATTAGGTGATTGCCAATTAAGGCCTAACTTGGCAAACAGGGGTAGTTTTACAACTAAAGGTAAAATAGTTATGCATAGCTGAATATCTTTCTGCTACTCAATTTTCAAAAACTCATTTAAAAAAAGAGGCAGAAGGAAATTCAGTTTACCTTCACAAACATTACAGCTTTGAAATGACTTAGCAAGCCTTACATAATTGAAATAAATTGTGTATACCAGTTATTTGTTTCACCTCAGGTCCATTTATGCAACATGCCTCCTGCAGATGTTCTGAAGAGAACCAAATTGCTTTGTGCCAATATTATGAAGCACTTTGATTTCTTCAAACATGGAGAGAGATGTGCATGTTGTTGACACAGAGCAGGTGTAGAAAATAGGTGCCATTTCCAAACCACTCACATCCTTGACCACTGGCCAAGTTATCTGAGGCTGATGAAAGGCAGTGTCCAGCAATTGCCTCAATCCAGCATGTGCCCAGTGTAGCATAAATATTAGCATGCAGACCTGTGCTATATAGGTCAGAGCCACATACCATTACCTGATTTATTGTAAAGTCCTGATGCCACCTCTCATGATCATTCCATGCTTCAGAGCGATCAGGCAGAATCGGGAAAGTCTGACTACCCCATTCCCAAAACCAGACACATAATGATGACATCAGCATGAAGATCCATGGGGCTCTTTTGGAGCTTCAGCACTTCCATAATCATTGTGTGCCTGGCAGGGAAGGTTGACAGATGATTTTCCGATCCCACCTGCTCAACTTGAAGCATAGAATGGTCATGTGAGTTGGCTTTGAGGCTTTACAGTAAAGTGTGGGAGGGTCTTTGTAGGAGAACACAGAGGGTAAGCAAATACTAATCCCAAAAGATCCAAGTTACACATCCACATGCACAAGGGACACTTGTACATATGGATGTCCTAACTGAACTCTGAACAATATCTGAAAGAGTATGCATTTCTGGTACTCTGAAACTTCAGCATCCTTTTAAGAGGCTCTTCTGACAAGTAAGTGGGTCACCTTGGGGAAGTTACCTTAAAACCTAGAAACTTCTGTGATGGATTCACTTTGGTGTCACCATAAGTTGGAAACAACTTGAAGTTATACAACAACAACAACAACAGCCATTCCTCTTTAAATTGCTTGTGTCTGGTTATGTTTATGATCAAAATCAGGTCAGGTTGTAGGTTGATGCTTCCTTGAAAACATCAGTGATAACTTTGTAGCTTATTAGAATATAGAGAGACACACACACACATAAAATCATGGGATGCAGAGAATCAGAGAGGACAATCCCCTTTTGCTCACAGTTTAGAAAGCAATTTCGCCAACCTTAGATTTTCTTCTGAAGACCCAGTGTTCAGATTATTACATTACCTGGCCTGAAGCCTGAATGTAATAGCATTGGGCTTATTAAAGCAGTCAGCACAATATAAACAATCAGATTACTCCACAGTTGCTGAGATATTGAAGTTGGCATGAGGTACCTGTACCTCCGTTCTTATTCACCAGCAATCAGTCAGCTAAAATTCTGTTAATAAGGCTGTGCTCAAATGGTTCAACTTTATATTGAAGTAAACAAAATTTCAAAAGGCTTCAGTTGTCCTCAAAAATTGTGCTCATCGTGTTACATCACAGACATCTGTAAAGATGGGTGAATGTGATAATAAAAAGTTGCTTTTCAATTAAACAAAAAGCCTTGCCTTTTGCTTTGTCTAATACAATAGGTAGAGAATGTGACATCTGTATGCTGTATGTAGTTGTCAGCTACATTTTTAGAGCCTCTCAAGCTCCTCTGAAGTCCACCTTTTGCAATTTTTGAGAAATTTTCACCCAAACATGTCCCTAAATAGTTCATAATGTCATATCCAGGTCACCAAAAATGCAGCAATCCAGCCTGCAAAGAAAGCAGGGATGTTGGTCCCTACTCCTGATAAAGTGCTCCACCTGTATTAACTATAATGAAATTTTACTAAAACCCTAGTAATAAGAGAAAGAGCACCTCATATGATGGTCCTTTATATTATCTAAATAGCTCAGAAGTAGTTCCAGTTAAAATTATAACATGTGCACCATTTAAAGGTGTTTCATTTCAAACATTATAAAATTACCTTAATTTCACTTATCCTAGAAATGTTAATCCTATGCAGATGTCAATAATGGAGACAGTGAATACACACGTTGAAACAAGGAGTAGTACTGCATAGGCGGTAGCATCCCAAAGTGTTGCTGCTGCTGTTTTGAGCCTTCAAATCAACTGCAATGTATGGCAAGCCTATTATATAGGTTTTTTGCTATATTGACATGTTATCCCAGAATCAGTTCTGTGACAACGATGGCCCCTTCTACAATGCGATATAAAATCCAGATTATCTGCTTTGAACTGGATTAAATGGCAGAGTATACTCATCTGATTCAAAACAGATAATGTGAATAATCTATTTTAATAATCTGGGGTATAAGGCAGTGTAGAAGGGGCCTAAATGACACACAGAGCTGATTTGGGATCTAAAAATGTGGATGTTCCGGTGCGCATTTGAGTGAATAATCCTGCCTGATAGTCAGCTTGTTTACAATTTCTTATTGCACTTTATCACTGCTCCTCACCTTTTTAGATTTTAGACCGTTCCTCCTGCCTTATCCCTGATCATCCCTATACTACCCACAAATCCTACTCAGAGTCCTGCACAAGTCACCCTCCACATATGTAGTACTTATGGCCAGGTTTTAAAGCAATTGCTATGTTTTATGTGTTTTATGCTGTTTTATATTGTTTATATTGTTTTAATTCATGGATTGTGTTTTTAATCTATGTTATTGTTGGGCTTGTCCCCATGTGAGCCGCCCCGAATCCCTTCGGGGAGATGGTGGCTGGATATAAGAAGTTATTATTATTATTATTATTTATTTATTATTTATTATTATTATTATTATTATTATTATTAACATAACCTTGAACCATGATAATAAAAATTGCTATTTTCTTTGGATTCCCCCCGAAGAGTCTAGATTTGAGGAAAAACTTACTTTGGGCTTAGGTAAGCAGTCGAACCATGGACCCCCCGTGGTGCAGTGGGTTAAACCGCTGAGCTGCCGAACTTCCTGACCAACAAATTAACAGTTTGAATCTGGAGAGCAGGGTGAGCTCCCACTCTTAGCCCCAACTTCTGTGAACCTAGCAGTTCAAAAATGTGCAAATGTGAGTAGATTAATAGGTATCAGGTAACAGCGCTCCATGCAGTAACGCTGGCCACATGACCTTGGAGGTGTCTACAGACAACGCTGGCTCCTTGGCTTATTTATTTATTTATTTACAGCATTTATATACTGCCTTCCTCCCCTAGGGGATCCAAAGTAATTTACAACATAATATATGAACAATGAACATAGTGTTAAAAATGATCAACCTGTTGCATTTAAAACAGATTAAAACATCACAAGTTAGAAATGGAGATGAGCACCAACTCCCAGAGTTGGACCCAACTAGATTTAATGTCAAGGGAAAACCTTTACCTTTACCTTAAGCAGTTAAGCCAGTTCCGAGATGAAATCATCCACAACTGTTCACACATCCATATTGTATTGGGATGATACTCACTGTCCCCCTCCTGTTCTCATTACCTCAGCACCCAGGCAGCACAATTATGGCTAATATCAGTTTCTCATCACCTGGAATGACACTAGCTGAATTGACAAGTTGAATGAGGAGGGAGGGGGCAGGATAGGCTGGCGTCACGCCATTCATCACATGACCAGCATTAGCCATGTCATGCCAGCTGACGACCTCAACAAGAATGGGAGGAGAGTGGTAATGGTGACCAGCTGGCAGTGCTAAGTCAGATTCGGCTCCACCAGATAATCAGGACCCCTCCTGCCTCTGCAGTGATTGAGAAGCTGCCAGTCAAAACCACCCCAGACTTGATCCGCGTTTACCACTCAAGATCAGCAATGGTTAAAATCGCATTAGGTCTTTCCAGCCTTTCTTTGGGTATTTGCATCCCTGTGATCCAGCCCTGGCTCTCTCCACTCAGTGGAAGGAGAAAGTATGAAAAGCACAGAACAATCCCTGTAACATGAAAGACTTCAGATACATAAGCAATCTATAGACGAACAGCATTTCCCATCAACATGTAGCTGGTGAGTACTTATCCATTCTTCCTCTAATGCAATGGGCAAGGCTTGCCTGTCTCAAGAAGGCTATGGTGACTGGGTTCTGAACTGTACAGGATTGCTGATACAGTTATTGCTTCCATGTAAACTAGTAGCTATAAATGTGTAAGTCAGGGGTAAAACCTATTGCCATTATGTCATGGTCACACACATGTACTCATGGACTGCATCATAAAAATTTGTGTATGTTCAGAAACAACACATGTAATGATAAATGAAGATCCAACTCAATCTTGGGAAGCCACAAAGTGACAAAACTCAGCCAAATTCTAGCATCATTTCCCTATAATCTCTATTATTAATGACCTCTAAAGATATTGGAAGCAGAAGTCTTCAGCACCAGTACTGCATTCTAGAAACATCACTCCCTCTTCCACAACAGGTTTGATTTCAATCGACTTAGACTTATTCTGTGATATCAATAATTTGGCCTCGTGCCTTGTTATGCTGCTATTTGAAAAAAGATTGTGTAACTTGCTTCAATACTAGCTATATCCTTGGTAGGCTCCCAATATTCAAATAATTATGAAGTGTATGAGCTAGGTGGAGAATTACAATGGGCATAGGAACTGTTTGATCAGCTGTTTCAGAGTGCTTAAAACCAAGCAAACTAGCAAACTAGAACCAATGCCTTATCTTGACTGTCAAAATCACATAAAGAGCAGCTGCAAGTGACAAACAAGAATATGAGAAATGCCATATGGCGAAGAAAAGAGGTCTGAGGCTACAATCTAGAATTAACATGTTGTGTGAAACAACTAGGCAAACCATGTGGTCTTACAAAATAATATGCTGCATGTATCTTCAATATTAATTTCATAAGCAATATTAAAATGCCTTTTATCTTCAGTAAATAAATATCACATGAAGCATGAGGAACTAGTTGTCAATTCCATTGTGAGCTTTGCTTACAGGTGGAATGGCATGTGCTCTCCATTCTTCCTCTTGATACAGTACTTTTTTGAGGAGGCCACAATCCTGTTTGAAGCGGGGATCAACATAGGCAGACTATTTATTATTACAAGGAGAGGCTAAGTTACTTCCCATATATTTTTCTATTCAAACCTCGTAAAATATGAAGATTCTTACAAGCAAAAAGTCTAGTTAAAAAGTGTCCTCCATGTGTTTAATGTAGTTTACTCCCAAGTACATGTCCGTAGGATAGAGTGCAGGCAAGCTGCATTATTCACGAGAGAGCTCAGCAACAATAGATGCCTTAACATTTCTCAATTCTTGAGCCTTTAGTACACTTTTAATTGATAATTCATGAGGAACTGCAACTGAATAGGAGTCTGAATCATTTTGGGGTATCCCAACCTTCCTAGTCTACTCTTAGGATGTTCCATGATTAAAAATGGAAATGAAATTTCCGAGCTTGACCTCTTATAACTTGAAAAAACCACAAACAAAATTGGAATAATTAGAACCAGGAAAAAGGGAAGCCTACATCCTATTTGTAGCACCAGTCAGGTCCATTGGATCAGCTACTGAATGGCAAGTAAACACTCATGTCAATTCCATTGATTCAGTGAGATCCTTCTGTAATCAAAACTAACAATTGGGTTGAAGTCCACATTTTAAAAGTATAGGTAACTTATAGCATCTACATTAGTGCATTTTGTGCATGAAATGTAAGTCAATATAACAGAACATCCATATAATACAAGTGGTAACCCACAAAACAACTAGAACCTTTACAAACTATTTCAAAACTCTTTAAACATCCTCATTTATATGTTTCTCCACCTGTTCTTCTGTAAGAGTTAAAACAACTATTCATTCCTCATAACAAAATTGCTAAGCAAAGACAAAGGAAGAAAAATGGTCCACAGTGATTGAAGATATCCCAAGGCTCTGAAATAATTTGAGTCTTAGATATTTTAAATAGTAATAAAATATTTGTGAAAAATTCAATGCACTAAATTGTTGAGAAATGTGGCCAGGGTGTCTTATAATCACAAAAGACTACTAACTGATTAATTTATACTATAATTGCAAGTGCTTAACTGTTAGCTGTGCTATAAAAAGCCACATGTTTGATCACTGAGTAACCAGATTCGCTATGCTACCCATGACGACAAAAACAAAGACATGCAGTAAGGCTGTAGACCCATGTTTTAAATCTGCTTTAGGTGCTGCCCAAATAAATACTATCAATTTTAGGGTTCTCTCTATAATATATTCCTGGTTTCATGTACCTGTCAAGAATAGGAGAAAACTCTCATGTCCAAGTTCTGGGCTCTTTATTATTTGGTCTATCTTCCCCTTCAATCTAAATTGAATTTGTGCATGTTGAAATAGTGGTAATGCCCACAACCCTTTGGGGTTAACTAGCCTTGCTTCTGGAAGAATGAGGTAGTTATACCTCTGTGCTATAATATTCCTTTGGGGAAGGATGACTAGCAATTCAATTGAGACCAAAAAATGTGCAGCAAGCCTTCAGTCAATGGCAAATCACATAATTGTGTTCACATCTTTCTGAGAGAAGATTTGTCAACAGATTTTTTGACCAAGAAATATAAAGTGTGGTTCTTCATAGTTGAAATAGACATCAAAAACTTATCTTGTAGGCTAAGAGGTTATGGCTTCAATTCCTCTACACAAGTGTTTTCTTACTGTTCAACGGTTAATTCAATGGACAGACTCTAGTAGAGGCTAGCTATAGGATTTGGGCCTTAAACTGTAAGTGATGAGTGTGAATAAATGTTTCACCAAGATAGAAAAGTACAAATGGGAGATCCTGTTTTTTTAGTATTTCTGATTATAAAGCTGCCATGTCCATTTGGCTTGGGCAGAATTAGGTGCACCCATTGGCTTCTGGTTCCATAGCAAAATATTGGCTTCTGACAAGACAAATCTAATTTTGGTAGCACTATATGTGCCACACACGATATGCATGATTCATCACTGGAAAGAGTTTATCATGCAAGATCTCTTCTTATTGCTATCACATGCCCTGTTAGCTCAGCTACAAGGTAAATAGGCTTCTTTCTGCTCTCCAACATTTTTCTCCAGAGTAAAAGAAGAGTATTGTTTGCCTAAAAAATCACTATTAAAAAGTCAACAGGCAATTTGAACACACACAAAGGGGAACAGCCAGCTAGGCATCCAGCAACTACTCTTGTGTCATTTCCCTTCTCTCCTCCTAGAAATGTATTATATTTTATTTTGGTAAAGCAATAATCTAGGAACCCCAATATTCCAATTAACAAAGCATAAAGGAGAGAATTTTTAAAAACTGAAGAAAGTTCAGGATAGAGAAATGTTGTACTTGGGAGAACAGTTAGGATCTTCCCTAAACTTATTTATTTATTTATTTACTATATTTCTACCCCGCTCTATCTCACTCCGATGGAAACTCAGAGCGGCTTCCAATTTTGGCAATTATTCAATGCCACAATTACACAAAACAACAATAAATATCACAATTAAACTGTTAAAATCAAATGACATATGAATACAATTAAAAATTAAACATATTAAAACATAGTACCAATCCTGTAATCATTGTCCAACTGCTTCTTATGTCAGTACTGTGAAAGTATATTGCACTATAATTATGCTACTCCCCAAAGGCCTGGTGCCACAGCCAGATTGTAACTTTTTTTCTGAAGACCAGGAGGGAGGAGGCCAATCTAAAATCACTGGGGAAGGTGTTCCACAGCTTGGGGGGGGGCACCACCGAGAAGGACCTGTCTCTCATTCCCACCAATCGCACCTGCAAAGGAGGTGGGACCGAGAGCAGGGCCTCCCCGGCTGATCTTAACACCTGAACTGGTTCACAGAGGGAAATACATTCAGACAGGTAAGCTGGGCTGGAACCATTTAGGGCTTTATAGGTTACAGTCAGCATTTTGAATTGTGCTGAGTAGCAGACTGGCAGCCAGTGAAGCTGATGTAACAGGTGAGTTGTATGCTCCCTGTACGCCACTCCAGTAAGCAGCCTGGCTCCGGTAAAGAGCCAGCTTTGTTCAGTTGGTTTCAGAGTTCTGGATTCTTTATATTTAAGCAGCAGCCACCCTTGTTTTATGTGAAATTTACACATAAGAAATAAAGGGCTACAAGTTCTCTGAATTATTAATCCACTAATGTATCTGGGTCACCCTGGTCAAGTCACAGTCTCTCAGCGGCAGAAGAGGGCACTGGCAACCACTTCTGAACACATTTTGCTGAGAAAACTCTATGATAGGGTCACCTTAGGATCTCTACAGGTCAGAAGTGGCTTGAAGACAAACCACAGCAACAATGAATTTCTAAAGCACCGCTTTTCTTTCTCTTTTTTCTCCTTTCTTTTATTTTTGGAGGGATATTACTGTAACAGTGAAACTGTCAGCTGGCACTCAGTATGCAAGTCTTTAAGAAAATATGGACAATGTTACATTATTATCTATTCAAAAGTTGCTTAGTTCAAAATACAGACATTCCCCAAGTTAGGTTCTATAGGTTTGTTCTTAAGCTGAATTTGTATGTAAGTTGGAACAAATTCATTTTCTAAGTGTAACTCCATGGATAGCTCAGAGGTTAACACCCTTGTGCTGTTTGTTTTGCTATCTGCAACTCTGTTCAGAAGATTTCATTGCATTTTCTGTCCCTGCAATAAATGAGTTTACCTGCCCTTCCCTAAGAGCTATCAATAAGTTATTTTCCTGTGACTCTGTTTTCCAATTGGAACTGAAATAGTCCCCCCCCCCAAAAAAAGAGTATGGGTTAATATTTAAAAGGATAAAAAATAGCCCCCTGATGAGATTGTACAACAAACATCATTGAGTTTCAACCTATTTTAAAAGTACCAAATTCTGTCTGATCTTGGGTGCTAAGCACTGCAGAGTCAGCCCTGTCTGCCATGTTGGCTTAGTTAAACACCTGACAACCAAAGGTAGGAGTACCTTGTTGCCTTCACTTTTTCCAAGGACAGTATCATCAGCCTGTAAGTCTGATGTTATGACGATGAGCTGCTTTATGAACTATATCTGAAAGACAACAGAAATGTTGTAAAACTGAAAAATAAATTCTATGGAAAAACTACAAATCAAGACTCTATATAATAATAATAATATTAATAATAATAATAATAATAATAATAATAATAATAACAACAACTTTATTTTTATACCCTGCCCCATCTCCCCGAAGGGACTCGGGGCGGCTTACATGGGGCCTTGCCCGATACAACAATCAAATATCAATAACAGAGCAATCACACAATTATCCCAATAAAAACATCAACATCAGTAAAAACAATCATTAAAATCAATATGAATCAATCATGTTAAAATCAGTAGACTAACTTCATAGATCCCGGGCAAAGTGCAGAATGTTCCAAAATGGAGAAAGATAATTTCACAGTTAAAATGGACAATAAAGTGCAGGATAATAATGGGAAGACATTAAAAATACCTTTATGGACGTCTGTCAAATAAGCCTTCAATCAGACAGAGAAGGGGGAAACCAATAAACAGATATTAATTGGACAGCAAAAGGAAGCTTCTCTAAAAAAAACTCCAAGCCAACTAGAAGAGGACATACAATTTTCATGGTTCCAATATAGACAACTCCAAGAAAGATACCAAATGGATAGGAAGATAGGCATTGATCAGAAAGGTAATGAAATAAATAATATTTTCTTCCGATCCAAGGAAAAACGAATTGCAAAAGTTTATAAAATATTATTAAAATTAGACACAGAAGTACACCTAATCAAAGATTGTATGTTTCAATGGTCAAAGAATGTGGGCCATAATATCCACCTAGACAAATAGAAACACATGTGGAAAGGTAGTAAAGGTAAAGGTTTTTCCCTGACATTGAGTCTAGTTGTGTCCAACTCTGGGGGTTGGTGCTCATCTCCATTTCTAAGCTGAAGAACCAGCGTTGTCCATAAACACCTTCAAGGGCATGTGGCCAGCATGACTGCATGGAGTGCCATTACCTTCCTGCCGGAGCAGTACCTATTGATCTACTCACATCTGCATGAGAACTGCTAGGTTGGCAGAGGTTGAAGCTAACAGTGGGAGCTCACCCCACTCACAAGATGCTCTGAGCTAAGAGAAAATTTCTACAAAATGATGTATAGATGGTACATGACACCAGAAAAATTAGCAAAAATGGAACCAAAATTTAAAAAAATGTTTCTTAGAAATATCATTAAAAAGAAGGAACTTTTAACCATATATGCTGAGCATGTCTTAAAATAAAACAAAAAATTTGGATGATAACTGATAAGAACATTGAAAACATCTTAAAAATCAAAGTACCACTAGAGCCGGAAGCCTTTCTGTTGAGACTTACAAATTCAACATTACCAAAAAATAAATGATACTCCTTTTATACATGGTAACTGCAGCAAGGATTGTTTATGCTTACTATTGCAAACAAGAAATTCCCACCAAAATTCCCTTTTTGTAATTTATGGATTACAAAAATGTTGGACATTCCAGAGATGGAAAAGCTGATTAGGTTTATACAATTGCCCAATCCTTCAAATTTGAAAAAGAATGGCAGCCCTTCATTGACTATTTAAAAGAAGAAAAGAAAATGAAAATATTGGGTTTTCTATGTCATCAAGGGAAAATTAGTAGTATAGAGATATAGGAATAACGGGGGGGGGGGGGGGGGGAATAGAGAAGTTAGTGACAAGAATAACAGGATCCCCAATGATATCCAAGGGATCCTGGAAAGTTAATCGACCAGAGATAAATTTTATGACAAAAAATAGTTTTTTTTGATTATGAAGAAGATAGCAGAGACAGAGTAGGAAGCGTTAGTTACAGCTTTCTATTTTCCATTTCTCAACTTTTCAGTCACCTTCATTTCAAATTACTATACAGCCATTTTTCTATCCTTCCGTTTTAGATCAGAAACGACTCTTTTCTCTTTTCTTTTTTAACATCATAGATTTTTTTGTATTACATAACAATGGAAGAAGACGAAGGTGAAAGATGTTTAAAATGCTCCTGTTCTATATCCACTCTTGTACCTTCTCCATTCCTCATATATCTGCAATAAAATTATATGGGAAAAAATGATTTCTCCAATTTTAAAATATTTTCTGCCATTCTCCTTCTTCTAGTAGCCCGCACATATCTAGGAACATGGGTTTGTAACAGTCCTGTAATGTTCTTCCCTTTCACAGCAAGCTACATGTCTGAATGGGATATGAGCCTCTCCAGAACAACAAAGATTGTAGTATTCATTCCCAGAACGCCCACTCTTTTACCATAATGATCTCATTTCAAGGATCATTTTCTGGTGAGGAGATGGATAGACTCTAACAGGACATCATGAATGGAGCCAGCTTGCATTTGGGAAATGATGGTTTGGGGGTTTTTTTACTCCTAACTTGGCATATTTGTTGGTCATTTTGAATGGCTGTAGAAGTGGATATTGGTTAAACAAAAGAATTATTCAGTTATTTATTTATATTTGTCCAGTTGTTCATTAACAGTCAAGGTTCGTATTAACAAACCTTTAATCTTCTTCAGTCAATTGTGCAAGTGTTTGTGCGTTTTCAACAGTGTTGAGTAATGTTTGACAATATTTGAAACCTATGCAAAAAACTGGATACAGTAGTCATCAAATATTTGGGAAAAAACCACTAAGGGTAGAACTGAAGTGTTTTTGTAATATCTTGCCACAACTATAACAGCATTTTATCTGAAACTTCTGCCTGCTTTACTGATAATGGCCAACAGAAAACAGAAAAACCAGCTCTTTCTCAACTTTTATTACATATCCTTTAGTTTATATGTATTACATCATATTTGATAAACCTGTCTTAATTGATGAGATGAGACCTTTCAACTCAGAAATCACCAAGATCTAAAGCTAACAGTAATAAAGCTTTTTAGTCTCATAAATGCATACCTGGTAAGCATTGATATGGCAGACATTAAATGCTTTTACTACTTACACAACAGAAAAATAACAGGGCCAAACCTTTCTAGAATCAAAGAGTTGGAAAAGAGCTCATGGGCCATCCAGTCCAACCCCCTGCCAAGAAGCATGAAAATCACATTCAAAGCACCTCCAACAGATGGCCATCCAGCCTCTGTTTAAAAGCCTCCAAAGAAGGAGCCTCCACCACACTCCGGGGCAGAGAATTCCACTGCTGAACAGCCCTCACAGTCAGGAAGTTCTTCCCAATATTCAGGTGGAATCTCCTTCCCTGTAGTTTGAAGCCATTGTTCCGCATCCTAGTCTCCACGGTAGCAGAAAACAAGCTTGCTCCCTTCTCCCTATGACTTCCCCTCTCATATTTATACATGGCTATCATGTCTCCTCTCAGTCTTCTTTTCTGCAGGCTAAACATGGCCAGCTCTTTAAGCCGCTCTTCATAGGGCTTGTTCTCCAGACCCTTGATCATTTTAGTCACCCTTCTCTGGACAATTTCCAGCTTGTCAACATCTCCCTTCGATTCCAGTACCCAGAATTGGACACAGTGTGATTCCAGGTGTGGTCTGACCAAGGCAGAATAGAGGGGTAGCATGACTTCCCTGGAGCTAGACACTATACTCCTATTTATGCAGGCCAAAATCCCATTGCCTTTTTTTTTTAACTTCCACATGACATTGTTGACTCATGTTTAACTTCTCTACATAACACCCAGGCCTGTAGCGAGGGGGGGGGGGTTAGGGGTTCAACCCCCCCCCAAATTTTTTCAAGTTATAAAAAAAATCTCGTTTACTCATGAATTTTAACTGGTTAACCAAATCCCTATGCTAAGTCTATGAGATGCAAAACATTAAGAGTCCCTCCAGGCACTATCTGAAGCAGATATTGACAGGTTTGTAGCGGGGAGGGGTATGTGCTAGGGGTTCAACCCCCCCCCCCCCCGAAATTTTCAAAACCCCTCCCGAATTTTTTTTCTGGCTACGGCCCTGATAACACCATATCCATGCTGGGCAAAGTGACATCTGTTAAGTCTCTAACTATCAAAATAACAAAGACTCTGCAAGAAAAGTTATGTTTTAATTGATATTTAAACTGTCTCCATTGTAATCATATCATCTCAAAAATACTTGATAAATATGATTAAAATGCAGAATATTCTGAACAGATTTGATTTTTACTGGAAATGATTCCTCTTGTTTACAGAAACTGTATTCCTCGCATTGCTCCATCTGTGGAGTATAACATTGAAAAGGCCTTTGGAATGTTTCCATATAGAAGATACTGAGCTCCAACAATTATGCTCAAAGCCACGCACAATCCAATTTGATCAAGGGGCTTTTTGGGGGTGATCTCAGAAGTCCTCAAAATTTAACTTCTCTTGTAAAGAAAAGATTTCAACACTCAGATCATTTTAGTTCACCTTTTCTGCAACATTCTGAACTCTACAGTATCAGAGTCGCACAACACATGAAATGAGGTGTGCCATAGCTATGGATTCTTGCACTAGCAGGGCATTGAATTAAATGAATTTTTGGAATCCCTTCCATCTCTGGAATGCTATAGATTATAAGTATACATCTAAACTACAGACTTTTTCCAGATGTAATGATGTCTACCAGTTTTCAGAGCATTGAAGTGAGAAACGCATAAGATGATATAATTATTAGGGCTCTTCTAGTAATGATGAGAGCTAGACATTTCAACATCAGAGACAATGCTTGGTGGGTCATATATTGATTCTGGCCTTCTTCTCAGGCATCTCCTTTGTCACTGTTAGGGCAGATTTCTGGACTGGAGAGGCCTTTGGTCTGACAGGCTCCTCTTATGTTATAATGAATGGAAGATAAAAGTCTCAACAAGCACCCCCTACTGTGCTTCAGATTGCAGCTTCCTACAGTCTTGAGGAAGGACTCATCTGTTGGGAAATTCATCTGTAAAGATAAGCAACACCACAGTGCAATCCATGTTTGGTTAACAGTGGTTCTCAACCTGTGGGTCCCTAGGTGTTTTGGCCTACAACTCCCAGAAATCCCAGCCAATTTACCAGCTGGTAGGATTTCTGGGAGTGGAAGGCCAAAACATCTGTGGACCCACAGGTTAAGAACCACTGGGCTAGGAGATGCTTTGTGGGCCTTCTTTCACCCTTGTCTGCACTCTCTCTTTGGCTATTCCCTCATCCCAGCTGCTCTTTTATAAGATTCTCTTTTTAAATAAACAAAACAAAAAGCCTTTCCTCCAAAGGAAAAAAAATGATGGAAGCAACCTGCGGACATTCCCCAGCACACTCCCTTCTTGCTTCCACTTTAATCCTTTTATCATCAGTGGATATCTGATGATGTTTTGACAGCCACTCCTGGCTGATGAAACGGTGACAATTTAGGTACTATCACAAACTAGCATCCACAGCAAGCGATCCATTGAGTCCTCTGGAGTATATAAATCCAGGGATGTGAAGGGCTTGCAAAGAACACATCTAATTTCAGGGCAAAATATGCAATTCCCAGCAGAGGCCCTGTTTATTTAGCAATACACCCAGACAAAAGATGGAAAACATTCTGGTTAATACAGTGGTTCCCAACCTTTGGGCCTCCAAGTGTTTTGGACTTCAACTCCCAGAAATCCCAGCCAGCATACTAGCTGTTAGGAACTGTGGGAGTTGAAGTCCAAAACACCAGTTTGGGAACCCTTGGGTTAATAGTTGTAAGAGACACTTCCGAAATAGGTATTTAATAAAGACAGACAGGTTATTGATAGGGGGTGTCTAAGGGACTCTGGTCTCCAACTTTGAGGAAAGCCTTTAGGGCAGTGGTTCTCAACCTGTGGGTCCCCAGATGTTTTGGCCTTCAACCCCCAGAAATCCTAACAGATGGCAAACCAAAACACCTGGGGACCACAGGTTGAGAACCACTGCTTTAGAGTTTCATAATGAGAGCTTGATGCAAGCAGTGTGGTTGCATCAAGGTGGTTCCCCGTTGTGCAAAGAATGGATGAGAAGGGAGTTTGGGGAAGAGCGGACACATCCCAGCACCTTGCAAATGGGGCAGGAGGGCTGCCAGGGGAGCAGTGCCACCAGCTCAGCCCAGGAAGCGGAGGCGGCAGTGGGCATGTCCCAGGAGCGCGCAGCGAGGGCACCCACGGATTCCTCAAGCAGTGGGCGCAGGAGCCCCACCCAAACCTGGGACTGGACCCTCCCTCCGCCTCTCCTTTCGGGCTCCATCCTCCCTGGCTGCACTGACCTGAGATGCCGCCCCCGATCACCACCACGTCGCATTTGTTGCTGCCGCTGTTCATGGTTGCCGCCGCCGCCGCCGCCTCCTCTCTTCCTCTTCCTCTCCGTCTCGCTCTCGGAGCTGCTCCTCTGGCAATTGCTGCCACGGTGCCGAGGCCCCTCCAGAGCAGCTCCACGCCCCTTGGCAGGGATCGGCCCGGCGGGGAGGCTCCGCCCGCCTGTTGCTGCTTCTCGCCCGGGGCCAGGAGGAGGAGGGCACAGCAATGGAAGAAGGCGGCAGGAGCGGGTCTTTCTGTCCTCAGATCCAAAGGGGGGTTTGAGAGAAGGCTGGGGGATTCAGTCCCTCTAACAGAGGCATCCCACGCCATAGAACGGGCATCACTTTTAATCCCTTGTGTCCCTCCAGGTGGACTCCTACCAGACCTCTGAAGATCTGTGGGAATCATGGAATATAGAGTTGGGAGAGACAACAAGGGCCATCCAGTCCAAACCCATTCTGCCCTGCAGGAAAAGCACAATCGAAGTACCAACTCTGTTGAAAATCCTCCAAGGAAGGAGCTTCAGCCAGGGCTGTAGCCAAGGGGGTGGGATTAGGGTTCAACCCCCCCCCCCGAAATTTTTCAAGTTTTTTTTTAAAAAAACTGGTTTACTCATGAATTTTAACTGATTAACCAAATCTCCATGAGTGTCCACTAATGTTTATTTGTCTTGAGTGTCCACAGAAGTTTATCAATAGAGCCAGATTTCTAAATTATTTTGCATTATGGAAGTACTGTTCATGATTCGCAAAAAAAAGTCCCCGCCCCCCAAAAAAAATTCTGGCTATGGTCCTGGCTTCCGCCACACTGAGGCAGAGTTCTACTGCTATGTTAAAGACACTAAACATTTTATTAATATTATAGAAAACCTTTGTATTCCCGCTGGTGCGGTCTTAATGACCATGGATGTGACTTCTTTATATACCAGCATCCCTCTAGCAGAAGCTCGAGAGATATGTGCGAGCACATTAGATTTGAGATCTACTTTACATCCTCCAACCCATTTCTTACTAGATCTAGTTGATATAATTCTTGAAAAAATTTATTTCAAATTTGATCGTTGGTTGTTGTTTTTTTCAAACTCAAGGCGTTGCTATGGGGAGTGCTGCGGCTCTGTCCATAGCTAATCTCTTCATGAATAATTTGGAAGTTAAATTTATTTTGAATCATGAAAATAATCCCCTTCACGACCACATGGTAAAATATTGCAGATACATTGATGATTTTTTTTGATTATGCAGAATGAACAGTCAGCTCAGGAGTTACTAACATGGGTCAACACTATACATCCCTGCATTAAATTCACAGGCAACATCAGTCCCAACAGTATAACATATCTGGACATAACAGTAATAAAAGACAATAACAAACTGCTAGTAAACAACTTCCGCAAACCCTCAGACAGAAATGCATTTTTGCATTATAATAGTTATCACAGCATATCCCTTAAAAATAATCTACCATATGCGCAGATGCTTAGAATCAATCCCCTTACCACGGGACTTCAAACGAAACTTGGAAATACTGGAAAATTTCAACAGGAAGGAGGAAACCATGAAAATGAAATACATCTGGCCACCAGTATTTTAAAAACTCTAAAATCAAGGCAGCAAATAAAGAACAACACTCTGCTAACAAAGGAATTCCAGGCATGAAACAATTAGGGCCAACTAACACCTCCCAACAAAGGATTCCCCCAGGCAGGAAGAAGCCAGACTTTGAAGCTGCAAGACCATTAAATGCTAATCAAGGTGGCCAGTTGCACCATTCACACTTGCCTCAAGCAGACAAGAGTTCTTTCTCCCTCCCTGGACATTCCACAGATATATGAACCCCACTTGCCTGATTTCCAACAGACCTTACAACCTCTGAGGATGTCTGCCATAGATGTGGGCAAAAAGTCAGGAGAGACCGCTTCTGGAACATGACCATATAGCCCAGAAAACTTACAGCAACCCAGCTCTTCCTAATATTCAGGTGGAATCTCCTTTCCGGTAATTTGAACCCATTGCTCTGCATGAGTCTGCATAGAAAGTGGATGGCAGTACATGAGGAATGGGGAGGGATGATGAAACTCAGGGTTTCTAAATATTTCATGATGTTTCCATATATATATATACAGTAGAGTCTCACTAATCCAAGCTAAACGGGCCAGCAGAAGCTTGGATAAGCGAATATCTTGGATTATAAGGACTGATCAAGGAAAAGCCTATTAAACATCAAATTAGGTTATGATTTTACAAATTAAGCACCAAAACTTCATGTTATACAACAAATTTGACAGAAAAAGTAGTTCAATACGCAGTACTGTTATGTTGTAATTACTGTATTTATGAATTTAGCACCAAAATATCACGATGTATTGGAAACATTGACTACAAAAATGGCTTGGATTATCCAGAGGCTTGGATAAGCGAGGCTTGGATTAGTGAGACTCTACTGTGTATGTATGTATATGTATGTGTGTGTGTGTGTGTATGTGTGTGTGTGTGTGTGTGTGTGTGTGTGTGTATATATATATATATAAACATTGCAATTATATAAAGCTTTTTCCCAGTGTGTTGCCTCTAGACTAGCAATTTCCCAACTTTTTCAGCCATGGAGCCTTTCAGAAGACTTTCCCCCCCCATGGAACCCTAATTCTGTCCCTGATTTTCCTGTGGAATTCTGTCCCTAAGCACTATGAACCCATAAAGTTTTTCCTTCTTTCATCTATTCCTATTGATGACCGTCACCCCGACTTTCAAATTGAATTGAAAACGCAGCGGAGAGTTCCGCCGGTCACCCACCAAAGGAACGGAGCGGGACCGCAACAGACTATTATTAAAAGACCTTTTTTTTTCTTCATTTTCCTCTTCCCTGAACTATGTAACAAATCCCCCCAATAAAAGTAACATTTATTTTAACAGTAACACTCTCTATCTGGTTATTTTGTATCTTTCCCTGACTCCTTCCTTCGCATGAAATCTCTCTCTCTCTCCCGTCCCTTTAACTCCGGTTGAGGTTTCTCTGCCATAGATTAACATGGCGGTCGATATAAATTGGCTCATATCTCTATCAAAATTACCCCTAGAACGCTCCTCTTTTAGTCCTAACCCTTTCTAAGGCTCCTGACTCGAAGACAACCAGCAGAACCGGAATCGGTCCAGTTTTCGGCACCTCAACAGCTGACTGTCAAACGGGACCGACGGCTCCTTCCAAGCTAAAATGCTGCCTTATCCCGGATTTTCCTCTCCCCGCGGAAAGGGTTTAAGAGATCCCTAGCCCCTTTCTGTGAATTGGGGATGGGGGGGATCGCTCTCTCGCTGGGGAGACATAGTTCTCCAAGGACCCTCACCCTCTACAGCTGCCAGGGGATGCCCGGACGGGTGCCCTCCATGTTTCATTCATACTTTTCATGATTTTATGAAGGAGAAGAACACTCTTCCCCAGACCTACCCCTGGACTTATGAAATCTTATACTTCCAAAGACTGCAACCCACATGTGCCCCTTCCCATGCCATCTCTATGAATTCCTTATGAACTCTTTTTCCTCATGTATTTGTGAATTTCCATATTCTATGTACTTGGACACTCTCATGACTCACTGTTGTATGAATTTCCATATCGGGTTCCCCAGATGTTGTGAACTTCGTCCTTATCAAATGTTTTCTATTGCTTATATCATTCATGATTCCCCTTTATGCAATGTCACCCACCTTTATGGATTCTCCTTTATTTCCTTGAAATCTATCTATCTGCCTATATGTATTTATACTCTTTGGGATCCCCGGAAAATATGTATTCTTCCCAGCAGGGTTTATGTTCCAACTTTATTTTAATTTTCATTCTATCCCATATAATTATCAAATCATGAAATCTAATGGGAAATATTATGACCCCAACATGAACTCTAGCCCTATGACCCAGACCTCCCTTCCCAAAAACAAAAGGATAATCTGCCACAGTTTAATCCAATCTCATTCCGATCGCATGGACAATATAGGGCGAGTCACCAAATTCCTAAAGGCGACTCGCCCCCAAGGCAAACATTGTCATATCCCAGGCCAGGACGCCGCAGGAAGGCACCCTGTGGGGCCGTCAATGACGGCTCATCACCACCCATCACCACTTCCCGTCTGACACCCCAAAGATATATCTAAAATCTGTGAACGTGACAGGACCCCGGACATCCTTGATGGGTGTCATTAAATCGGCTGGGCCAGAATTAATCTGATATTTCCCGTCCGGTCACCTCATTGTTTCAATAGCTCCCGCCTCCTCCTCTCTGATTGGCCCGAGGGGGGATAAAAAGCGGCTCCCCATTGGGCCAGCAGAGCAAGGCGGGAAACGAAAGCCCGCCTCGTTCAACCTCCCAGCCTATCCACGATCAGATGGGCGGGGAAGCGGGGCGGGAAATTCAAAGGGCTGTCAGACCGAAGCATTGTATAAATATGGCTTTATTTGAAACATATGTTACGCTAGTAGATTGAATGATCGCTATTAGCGTCCTTTTCAGCTGAATTGCTCAATAAAAAACTCCTTGGCGGATTTTCCTTCAACTTGGCGGACCTTCTTCATTTCAGGCTTCAGGTTGTATTGCGGCTTATATTCTTCTTTTGGCTTCGCCAAGGTCCGTTCCCTCAGGACCGGATCGGCTCCCTCCTTAAGGGGCCCGATCCCCCAGAAACGCGGTCGACAACACTATTGCCTGGGGTTTTTGTAGGTTTGGAAAGAAAAAGATTTAAATTTTGTTTTTAAGGCAGAGGTACACTGAATTTCAATAAAATTTTCAAACTCTCGCATTGGATTTTTTTTTAAAAAGAAGGTTTTTAAAGATTTTTCATGGAATCCCAATGATACCTTTGCAGAACCCTAGGGTTCCGCAGAACACAGTTTGAGAATTGGTCTTCCTCGGCGATTAAGCAATTTTATTTGCATTTAATAAATCATCTAGTAAGTGCTCAAGCTCAACCATCATATCTTTGATGTGGAACTGTTACAACTAAGCAATGCAATAAGAACTGATTTTGTTCTGACACGTATAACACAGGCATTACACAGACAGACCCAATGTGAGTGACTTTACCCATTGCTGCTTGTGGGTGTAGTGGAGGGTTTTGCCCCATATAATGGGGTTTTGAGACCACCTCAAAGTTGAAGTAGAAGCTCCAACTATAGCTTTCCTTCAGGCAGTGAAATGTCTTAGGCTGGCCCTTAAACCTTGATCAGTTTGTAATCTCCCCACAACCATGGCTACATTTCAAGGCCAGCAATATATGCATAACCCAAATCCTGCCTCAGTGATTTGAAGGGCTAATATATTTGTTTTCTGTTAACAAACATTCCCCCTCCCCACTCTATCTTTACCAAATCAAAATGCTGAAACATGTTTTTTCATCTCCCTAATCTTTCTAGATCTGCTTTAATGTAGGGTATTAATAGGCCATGGACTTCACCCTGTTATCAGGCTGGCTTTGGTGCTTAGCAACTATCTAATCCACAACATCCACTCACAGGGATGTTGCTTTTCACATTGTGTTTCAAAGATGCATTTGCTCTTTTCTCTGCAACCTGCCATAAAGGAGAGTAGCTATTCCTATCAATCTGAATAGGATTGTGCTTAGCAGGGTTGTTTTGTGTGTACTGTTCCAAATGTTGGCTAGCCAATCTAGAAACCCATGATTATGAAAAGAAAATAAAGCAAAAATGTAGTTTGTGCAAACCTACATCCTTGTGGCTCTGTGCTACACTTACTGGGTGTCAAAATTACTGTGCATTCTTACAAATGACAGGAACACACGCTTATAAATAGTGCCCTACATCACTTGTCATTGTTTCACTAGGGCTCATATTCCATGTGGATTTAACTGTCATTATCCCTCCTACATTTGTGGCTTTGCCTTTTGCAGGTACTGTATGATCATTCACGGATTTCCTCTAAAATGTTCTTTATAGGAATCTTGAGGTCCTCCAGTGTGACTCTATGGTCAACTTTCTCTGATCATGCTGGAGAACCCCGGTTGGGGGCAGAGCAATAGGCAGCATCATCTGATGTCTGCTGTGGGGCTCAATCCCTGAAGAAACATCTAAGCATCCTAGGGCACTTATTTTGAGCAATGTGATTAGGCCCTGTATCTGTTTCACTTTCCCCAGGAGACCTGTGCCTCTAGTGTCAGTGACTGTACAGCACACAAGACACGTGGGAAGTTTTCCAAGCCCAACACTGCCATTGGGGGGCGGGGGTTGTTTCGCTTTTGTTGTCCTTCCTCTAGGCCAGTGGTTCCCAACCTGTGGTCCATGGACCACCAGTGGTCCCCAAAAACTAAAATATGGAATGTGGCCTCACCGTTACTACACCGTTGCAACGAGAGTGACTGGTCCTTCAAAATCTTCTTCTAGTGCCGAGGCAACAGGGATGTTGAGAGAGGAGAGACTGACTACCCACAAAAGGCATGACAATAAGCCTGATGGCTGCTGCTTCTCCTCCTCCTCCCTCCCCCTGAGCAGAGCCATTCCACATGGCTCCTAGGAGTGGGGGTCGCCTTGGTGTCCTCGTTTTTAGGCCTATTCCTGGGGTTATTTGGGGTGCCGATTCAGAAAACTGCATTGGATAGACCACATCAGCTCTAGATGATTAAATATGGTTTTCTGAGGGCATGTAGATGGCGACTTCTGAATAGCATATGTTCTGTATCAGAAACTAGAGCTGATGTGGTCTATCCAATGCAGTTTTCTGAATCAGCACCCCAAATAACCAAAACAAATCTAAAGTTGACCAAAAACTGATTTGTAACCCTTTTGGTACTAATGTCGGAGAGTGGTCCCTGGTCAAGTGGTCCCTGGTCAATGTAGTCCCTGATTAAAGTGGTCCCTGGTTTTAAAAAAAGCTGGGAAGCACTACTTTAGGCTTTGGGGTACCAATGTTGTACAAATACAACATGTTTTCAAATACCCAAGAGCCCTGGAGCCCACTGGGAAGGGAAGGAGATGGGTGCCAAAGCAATCGCAAGTACAAAAATCAAACTTCTTCTCCTAGCGCTACTTGTCCCTGACCTTTGTCTATTATCTGAAGACCTGGAGAAGCATAGTCATTCCCCTAGACTTCAACCAATGCTCCAGTTACCTGAAAATCTATGTTTATCAACTGCGATTTCACACCAGGGTTATGTTATATAATTCTATGCATACTAAGTTATGTATTGATTGTGCTAGTGTTTATTGTGTTATGAAAGACTTTGCACAACCAAATGTACAGATGAATGCACAACCTAGTGTATTAAATCAGTGTGCACACCACATACACAGCTCCACTTCCTTAAAATTGAAATGGATGTGAATATTCTACATTGGACAACCATTTCCCACTGTTCCTGTAGAGGACTAGACTGGAGTATGACACCAACAGCCTTGTAGCCAACATTTTCTGCTGCTGCACAACAGGATATAAGAGCCAACTAACAACAGAGGAAGAAAGAAGCATCATAAATATAACAGAGATTTCTATTCCAAAGGGCAATGCAAACTTATGTTACTGGTGGTGCTATTTGCACAACTTATAACAGAAGTGGATACATGAATCAGACTCCTCTAGAGCATTCAAAAGAACTGAAAGTACATTCCATGCTCATCAGACAACATTTAAGGGACAGTTAAGTGTATAAAACACACACACGCACACACACACTATGTACAGCATGTTTAACTATGAATGAAAACCAGGCAACCGTCCTGGCACACACAACTGTGTCATAACTCCCAAGCTTCTGTCACCAGAAGAAGCTGCATCAATCTACTTGAAAGTAAGTCTAGCTGATGATTATATATTTGTATCGGACTCAGAGAAGTAGCCCTGTATCATTTGATGGGCTCCGGGGGACTCTGCGCCAGAAGCATGCCAGCAGTGCAGAGAAGTGGAGAAAAGTCTCCAAGTGATCAGATCGTATGACTCATAGCTGAGACCACTCAGCAATGAAAAACTCCTGGTTGACGGTGTGTGTTGTGTTTATGTAGTTGATTTTAAATCCTACATCCTAAATCTGACTCACTATGGTAGTGCTAGTGACAATTTCATGGAAAAGAAGATGAAAAAAATCAACTGGAAATAATTCTAGTCTTGTGAGCTATTCCAGATAAGTGCTATCATGCTCATGCAAGTACAGTTTGTCCATATTTTTTCATGGACTTTTATGATTCTTAGATAATTAAATTTGTGAAAAAGTATAACAATACATTTCTGATTTGGTAAGATTTCTTGTTTTAAGTATTTATTTATTTATTTATTTCCGGTATTTCTACCCTGCCCTTCTCCCCTGGGGGACTCAGGGCAGCTTACAAATTGACAACACAGTGCCATCACATCAACAATACAATACAAAAGGCATTAAAAACTAAAAACATTTAAAACATCATAAAAAACAATATACAATAATAAAACATTACCATGCACTGAGGTAATGTCCTTTCATTCACTCTCAAATACAATATAAACAAATAAACTGGCTTAGAGCTAAAGACAAATAGAGTTACAAACATTTACAGGAAAATGTCCTACTTTCTTTTCCGTTCTTTTCTCATCAGAAAGCCTTTCTAGATGATCATGAGAGTGTTATTGGAGCTGGAAGAGATAAAAGGAGGTGAGCACCTTCCTATGGTAAACATAAATTAATTTTCACAATTGTGCAATTCAAGTCATTGCAAAAGAATTATACAGCCGGGTGAGTGAGCGAGGGACGGAGGGCGGGCAAGTGAAGGTAAGCGGCAAAGGCCCTCCCTCGCTCGCTCGTTCTCTTGCTCCTTTGTCAGGCCGGGCCCCGGGGCTGCCGGGACCTGTCCTGGTGAAGGAGCCGAGGGATAGAGGCTGGGCAAGTGAAGGAGGGAGGCAAAGGCCATCCCTTGCTCGCTTGCTTTCTTGCTCCTGTTGAAAGTATTATAATGTTTGCAAAATTATATAGTTCATGTTTAGCCAATAGGTCTGTACCTTTAACTGGTAGTATGCTTGTATTTTGAGCTTTATCAATCAGATACAGGTGGAGCGATGTCTTTCATTTATATATTCTCTGCACTCTGCCTGTTTTTTCTCTCTGAGTTTTTTGTTCCTGCATTATGCTTCTGTTACAGCATTAAAGTAAGTTGACTTTATGCTACAATGTAGTTTTTTATTTGACCACATTACTTCAGGGCTATGTTTCTGTTGCAGCTTTATTCTATTTTTCTTTGATACTCTGCAACCTAAGGTTTTTACCTTTGCTAACAGCTCCTTCACCAGGCCAGGCCCCGGAGCTGCCGGGACCTGATCTGGCAAAGGAGCCGAGGGACAGAGGGCAGGCGAGTGAAGGAGGGCGGCTCACTCTCTCACTCCTTCACCAGGCCAGGCCCTGGGGCTGCCGGGACCTGGCCTGGCAAAGGAGCCAAGGGACGGAGGGTGGGCTAGTGAAGGAGGGCGGAAAAGTCCCTCGCTCTCTCAATCGCTCTTTCCTTCACTAGGCCAGGCCCCAGGGCCTCCCTGAATGGGGCGCTGGGCAGAGGAAAGAGTGCCTTTTCCCTTCACCCAGCGCCTGGCAGCCGTTTGGGGAGACCTCGGTGTGTGTTGCTAGGCAGCAAGCACGCACCGGGGCTTCTCTAAACCGGGCCTCCCTGTTATCCAGGGAGTTCAGTTATCTGAGACTGGGCCTGCCCCATTATCTCGGATAACAATGACTCTACTGTAGAAGATAGAGTGGAGTAGTACTATATGTTAAGGATGTTTACACCTGTGCAGAGATGTAGAACTTCAATACTGACAATCAGATTGAGAACATCTGAATAAAAATTAAGGGAGTGAGAACTGAAAGCTATGTAGTTGAGGGGATCTACTACAGACTTCCAAGCTAGACTGAAGGCCTGGATGAAGCCTTCCTTGAACAGATGAGCAATCATGCAGACAAAAAGATATAGTAGTAATGAGAGATTTCAACTTCTCCGATACTTGTTGGAAAACAAACTCTGCCAAGAATACAAAGGCCAACACATTCCTCACTTGCCTTGTAGCTGATTTTATTGTCCAGAAGGTGGAAGAAGCAACAAAGGGATCAGATATTCTGGATCTGATCCTAATCAACACTGAGGATTTCGTAAATGGGGTGGAAGTGGTGGAATCCTTAGGTGGGATTGACCATTTGCTCCTGGAGTTTGTGATACAGAGAAAAGGGGAAACTAAGTCAGACATGCTTTCTAGATTTTAGGAGAACTGACTTCAGAAAATTTAGGGAAACAGTGAATGATTCCATGGATAGAAATGCTTAAAGAGAAGGGAGTTGATGGTGGATGGGAGTTTCTTAAAGGCAAGATACTGAAAGCACAAATGCAAACAGTGCCAACAAGGAGAAAAAATAAGAGAAGTCTAAATAAACCAGAATAGATGTCCAAAGAACTTTCAACTGAGCAAAGATTTAACAGGAACATGTACAAGAAATGGAAAAGGGGGGAAATCACCAAAGAAGAATTCAAACAAATAACCAACACATGTAGGGAAATGGTCTGAAAGGCTAAAGTGCAAAATGAGCTCAAGCTTGCCAAATGAATTAAGAACAATTAAAAGGGGTTCTCTGGTTATGTCAGTAGAAGAGAAAAGGTAGGGCCTCTGCATGGAGATGGCAGTGAACTGCTAACAGGGGACAAGAAAAAGACAAAACTGGTCATCACCTTCTTTGCCTCAGTCTTCTCCCAGACGGAGATTATTGTTCGACTTGAGCAATATGGAGCAGTCAAAGTAATAGGGGATATGCAACCTGAAATAGGTTAAGAAGTAGTCCAGGAATACCTGGCTACTGTAAATGAATTCAGGTCTCCAGGGCCAAGAGTATTGAAGGAAATAGCAGACGTCATTTCAGAACTATGAGAATGATTGAAGAACAGAAGTCCCAGCAGACTGGAGGAGGGCAAATGCTGTCCCTATCTTCAAGAAGGGGAAAAAACAGGACCCAAATAACTACCATCCAGTCAGACACCAATACCAGGAAAATTCTGGAGCAGATCATTAAGGAGGCAGTCTGCAATCCCTTAGAAAAGAAAATCCCTTTAAAATTATTTCAATTATAGACCAAGATACAGAGCATGACATTTGAAATATTGTCTGGTGATTTCAAATGCTCCAAGCTCATTATAATATTAATTAATTCTGTCTTTTAAAATGGCAATAATTAATTGCTCACTAAAGCAATGTTCTGTAGATAAATAACAGTAACGGAACAGTTTCCAAACTGACCAATTCAATAACTAAATTTGGTAATGTTACCTCTTCTTCTTCTTAAAGAATCAATACTAATAAATGTAGCTGAATAACCAAGAAAGCTAATCCCAAATCCAGATGTAGCAAATACTACCTTTTAACCATGGTTACACACTTTCTGGTTATTTTTTTAACAACAGTGCTGTTCTCTACTGTATAATAAAAAGTAACTTCTGTAAGGCTCCCATGCCAAACATTATAATAAAAGCAACTTTGCATTGTATGTGTGTGTGTGTGTGTTTTATTTAAATAGTAGCTGAAAGGGAGGCAAAATTGACCAAGATTGTTTCTGTAACAGAGATGGTGGTGAGGGGATTCATGTTATGACAAGATTCTCAACTACCTGTCTATTCCCCAATCCTGTTTCCCTCCTATAACTACTGAGTATAACTGAAACTGAATATCTTTGTTGGTCCCACAGCACAGATCTATTGGCCATGCCTACCTTAGGTTAATTCATTTTACTTGTGCACCTACATACATTCGTAAGGATACCAAGATGCTTGTTTATAAAACAACAGTCCTTTCAGCTCTGTTGAACATCAGTGAACACATGGACCATCTACAAAGTTCAGCCTCAACTTCTCGAAAGATTCCATAAAAATCCTGCAAATCTCTTGGGAAAACAGTGGACAACCATCAACATTGTAGAAGAAGCAATGGCCACCAGCATTGAAGTGATAATCCTCCACCATCATGTTGTTCAAATGCCCACTCATTGTCTCCCAAAGCAGTTACTTTACTCTCAGCTCAAAAATGGAAAATAAAACGTTGGCAGACAGAAAAAGAGACTTAGAGATGGGCTTAAAGTAAACCTAAAATAATGTGGAATAAAAACCAAGAACTGGGAAGCCCTGGCCCTTGAGCACTTTAACTCGAGGTTCAGCTTTTACCAACAGCACTGTTGGTTTCGAGGAGCCACAAATAGCACAAGTAAAATGAATTAACCTAAGGTAGGGGTGGCCAATGGATTATGTCTGTTTTAACTTTTATAATTCTATTTCATGTCTATGTTTTATGCCTAAGGCACTATATAAGTGCTGTTTGTAAGCTGTCTTGAGCCTACCTCGGGGTACAGAAAGGCAGGATATAAATAAATAAATAAATAAAATATGGCAAATAAATAAATAAAATAGAGGTGAAAGGAAGAAATGTGCCAAGAGGAAAGCACAGCAAGCCAACCTTTGTCAGGACTACTTTCACTTAAAAAAACCATACGGATCCAGAATAAGTCTCTACAGTCACTTATGGATCTATTGCCAAGATTCTACTTCTGGAAAACAATCCTACTTGGCCATGAGGGATTGTCAATGATGATGATGATGACACATACATAAAAATACATTTCATGCAATATGTGGTTTGGCCCAAAATCTGTATATCCATAACTTGGTTTGCAGGTTCCATTGTATAACTGCCATTGCCATGGATATATACCTCAGTTCCACGAGTATATGATTGCAAAGTATCATGATTGCACCACTTTTTCAGGTTTTCTGAGCTGTGCTTTGGCAAGGTCTAATGGCTTACATCATTCCACTTTGGGAGGACTTTGAAGAAAAGACAAGGAAGCACCTAGTTATGAAATACAGGCTTTGTTGGCACTGATACTTGTCTCAATTCACTTCCAAATTAAAACTGGGCTTTGCAGCCTAATAAGTTTATGCAATATATGATTTTATATTTTTATTACATTCGCTTTTTTGAATTGTGCAACATTTAATGTAGTTTAATGTCTACATTTGTTTTATTGTTCAAATTCTTTTAGTCTTACATTCTAATTGTTTTAATTAATTTTATAGTAAGCTATCCAGAAACATTATAGTGTGAGTTGTTGTTTTTGTTGTGGTGGACCTTCAAGTCAACCTTATCATGTAGCGTTACTGGCAAGATTTATTCAGAGAAGGTTTGCCATTGCTTTCTTTTCAAACTGAGCAAGTAGGACTTTCCCAATGTAATCTTATGAGTTTTTCCATAGCTGTGTGGGGCATCATACCCAAGTTTCCTAGAGCTCTAGTTCAATATTCAAACTACTACATCACATTCCCCTATATGATATGATGTGCCTAAAAATACTGAAAATAAATACATTTCCTATCTGTTCTCAGTGTTGCACCTCAGCACTGGTTCACCTTGCTCTTAACACACACTTCACCACAGCAGGCTAGGTTTAAACAGTTTATTGATAAAAGATTGCAAAGTCTGAATAAAAAACAGTAAGAAGGCAAACATCCAAATGCAATGGCAGTCAGTAGAAAGCAAGATTCAAATGCAAAGACAGTCAGTTAAATAGGCTATAATCCAGGGATAAAAGCAATTTGCAGAATATAGTCCCAAGTCTCTGATATAAGAAATTAGTCCTGAAAACAAGGCAACATGAAACACAGATTCCAGGCATGAACATAAATGAAAATCCTTAGACAAGGCAGGAGATGTGCTTCCAAAAATCAACATTGCTTTGTCTGAAAATCTTTCCCTGTCTCTCCTGTATTTACCCATGTTTACAAGCCAAAAAAGCATTTCTCTGTCCTTGAGTTCCCATGCGTTTGTTAGCGATTCTAAAGGAACGTCTGGGACGATGAACCTTTAACCTTAACCTTGTATTTCTATCTAAGGAGGATTCCTCTGAGTCACTGCCAGAAACACCTGGAACTTATTGATGTTCGAACTCCTGGGAAAGGTCACCCTTATCATTAGTTTCTGTTTCCTCACTAGCCTGTGGCTCCAAGCCAAAGCCTTCAACATTTCCAGCATCAGAGCCTTCGAGATTTCTCTCTTCAGCATTGCTTTGGTCAGCATTGCTTTGGTCTGCTTGCATAAACCCAAATCCCCCTTCATCATCAGAGTGAACCACAATACTCAGGAGCAAAGTGGAAGCTCAGAGAGATTTTACAGGTTAAGCATTACTTATCCAGAATTCTGAAATTCTTTTTTTAATGATTTTTATTGAAATTTTCAAAAGGTGTACATAGTTTAAATGGGGGGGGGTCATTTAGGGGAAGAAAAATGGGTAAAGACAGAAGGGTTCATGTAGCCCGACCTTGTTTTTACTGTTTCTTTGACTTCGTGTTGTAATGTATATTATTATCTATTGTATTGTTTTAATTGTGCTATGATATGTTGTTTTTATATTTTGTTATATTGTATTGCTCTGGGCATGGCCCCATGTAAGCCACCCCGAGTCCCCGTTGGGGAGATGGTGGCGGGGTATAAATAAAGTTTTTTATTATTATTATTATTATTATTATTATTATTATTATTATTATTATTATTAAGATAAATTAAAAGTTAAACAGAGAGGAGAGGTTAGGGGGATTTGGGGGGGAGAAAGAAAAGAAGAGAAGAGGAGGGATTGTATCAAAGGGATAGGGGTGTGTGATAGGGAAGATATGGGGGTAAGGAACGGTGGTCCTTTTAGTTCTTCTACCCTTTTCATCACGGGATTATTATCATTTTTATTCCCCTGTTGTTGTTTCCCTGGTTGTTTTCTTCAGCCTTCATTCCGAGTCCCCACTCTAGTATTCTTCTTCTTTGCACTCTTTCATGTATTTTTCAAACTGTGTCCAGTCTGTTTTTTTTATAGGTTTCCCTCTTTTCTCCTTCAGCAAAAAAGTTTGTCCATGTCATGGATTTCCTCTATTTTTTCCTGCCATTGTTCCTTTGTTGCTATCTCTTCTGTCTTCCACTGTCTTGCAAAAGTTATCCTTGCTGCTGTATTTATATATGTAAATAAAATATCTTCATTTAAATTAAAAATTGTCTCCGAGTCAGTTATTCTGAATATATAATGTTCTGGTTTCATTGGGAAGGGTTTTTTGGGTTTCTCTATGAATTATTTTCCAAAATTTTGTGGTTTCACTACATGTAAAAAGGTATACTACCAGGTATTGTAGTATGAGCCTATATGGCTCTTGCATTTCCAGCAGGTTTTTTTTTTTGAATTTTTGTACATTATGCCTAGTTTTTTTGGAGTTATATACCATCTGTGGAACATTTTCAACCAATTATCTTTCAAATCCATTGCACAGGTATATTTTAGTTTTTTTGTCCATATTTTCCCATTATTCTAAATTCATTGAACGTCCAATGTTTTTTGCCCATTTTATCATACATTTTTGATCTCTTCTGTTACAGTTGACCAATCTAACAATTTATTGTAGATTTTTGTTATCTCCTTTTTCTCATTTTGAAGAATCTTGTCAGTTTGAAGAATCTTCTTTATTCAAGGTTGACCAATCTTTTACCCATGCCAGCGCACAGGCTTCAAAATATAGTTTAAGATTTGGAAGTCCAAAGCGCCCCCCCCCATTTTTTATATCAGTCATTATTACATATTTAATTCTTGGCTTTTTGCCTTTCCATATGAATTTCAAAAGATCTTTGTTCCATTCAATGAACACTTTGGAATTTCTAATTATCGGCAAATGCAAAGCTATATATGCAAAAATTTACTATTTTCTGGCTTATGATCCCTTCACCAGAAATGACACTGACATGACACTATGTAACAAAAGTTTTTTAAAAAATCTGTTCCTGGTTTGAAAGTGTTATTCCTGTTTAATTGTGCGGTCCTGACCTTGAAAGTAAGTTTCTACTCCAGAAACTTTGTTTTTGTGTCCGCCACAAACTGTGTTGAATTGGTTGAGAGTCTATGAGATATTGGGTAGCTGTGAGTTTTTCAAGCTGTATGGCAATGTTCCAGTAGCATTCCCTCCTGATGTTTCACCTGCATCTATGGCTTATGGTCATCTGTCAGGGGTGCTTTGAATGAGATTTCCTGCTTCTTGGCAGGGGGTTGGACTGGATGGCCCATGAGGTCTCTTCCAACTCTACGATTCTATGATTCTATGATTTGAAATAAATATAACATTTTCAGTAATACATTCATCTTTACTACTGCTATTCTCCCCAATAGTGATATATTTAAGTTTATCCATTTCAGCAGATCATTTTATTTCCCTCAATTTCAAATAGTAATTATTCTCTAATAGTTGTGCATTAGGGTTGTCCAAATTTTCGTTATGATTCTCGTTTCGTAATTATTTCAGATTGTTCTCGTTTTTTGAAATGAGTATTGAAATGTTTTCCCTGGGCGCAACTGACAATGTAATTCGAACCATCGTTGGCCCATTCTCTAATTGTTTCTTAAAATTTTCGTTAAATTTGTTCCTTCCAAAAAAAAATTTTAATATTTTTTTCTTTTTTTTCTTTTTTTGGTTTCTGCAACCTAACATGAATGGGAGCCTAGCGCAGCCTAACATGGCTACCGCTCCCTGGCCAATCAGAGACTTCCACGATGGCTGAAAAAGGTGGGGGCTAGCGTCCTCCGCGTCCACGTGGAGGATCTCTATAAAAATCCCCTCCCCAACCGAGCCAAGCCATTCTGGGCTAGGATACCGAGGAGAGAGGGTGGTTCGCGCACGCTGGGAAGCTGCTTGCTTGCTTGCTTGCTTGGGGGAGAGAGGGCTAAGGGACTGTTCTGGCTATAGGGGGTAGTCTGTTGTTGCTGGTTCGATATTGTGTTTTCTTTTGGGAAATTGGCTTGGGGCTTGTGGCAGAGTCCTTGCTGTGGCTTTGGAATTTTTATTTTCCAAAGGACATCTGCGTTCCTGCAAGTGCAGAGCTTGGGGTGCTTTTCTTTTCTACTCCAGAGGGAGACCCTTTGCCTTTCTGTTTTCTTTTTGGGAATTTAGCAATCACCACATCAGCCCTTCTTTGCAATCCTGAAAGGGGTGGGAACTTGAAAATAATAGTTTCCAAAGGATGTCTGCGTTCCTGCAAGTGCATTGCTTCCCTCCCGCTCCGTTTGTAATCCCAAGCCCCCGGGCTGAGTGTTATTGCAGCAATGACAAAGACACACATTGTTTTCAAACCTAAAGAATACATTGGAAGAAATAGTTTCCAAAGAACGTGGGGCACCCGCCAAGGCATTGCTTCCCTCACGCTCCGTTTGTAATCCCAAGCCCCCGGGCTGAGTGTTATTGCAGAAATCACAAAGACACACATTGTTTTCAAACCTAAAGGGTACATTGGAAGAAATAGTTTCCAAAGGATGTGGGGCACCCGCCAAGGCATTGCTTCCCTCACGCTCCATTTCTATTCCCAAGCCTTGGGCTGAGTTTTATTTCTGCAATCACAAAGTCAGACATTGATTTGATTCAATAGAGGGTCCACAGCAATTTATAGTTTCCAAAGGACGTGGGCACTCCTGCCAAGGCATTGCTTCCCTCGTGCTCCATTTCTATTCCCAAGCCTTGGGCTGAGTTTTATTTCTGCAATCACAAAGTCAGACATTGATTTGATTCAATAGAGGGTCCACAGCAATTTATAGTTTCCAAAGGATGTTGCCAATCCTGTCAAGGCATTGCTTGGCGTGTGCTGCATTTCTAATCCAAAGACCTCAGCCAGAGTTTCATTTTTGCAATCACAAGGTGAGCCAGTGGCACCATTGATCAAAAGGTTCAAAGGCAATTTATAGTTTCCAAAGGACAGTGGCACTCCTGCCAAGGCATTGCTTGGCGTGTGCTGTGTTTCTAATCCAAAGTCTACACAAGTAGAAGAGGGACTTTTACAGTGATAAGAACCCAATTGAACAGGAAACAAGACTTTCAAACCAGGAACAGGTTTCTTCAAATATTGAAAAATAGTGTATTATAAAAAGTTATGAAAATTCGCCAAAAATCATAGGAGACAGGAAACGTTCTGCAATTTGTTGAGCAAAGAGTGTTGAATGTGATCTCCCACTGTACCAAATTTGATGAGGATAGCTCAAGAAATGAGGGTGGGAGAGCCCTGTAAAAGTCCCCCCGGTTTCCTTTTTTTTTTTGGCAATTGCGCATGCGCGTCCGCCATTTTAGAAACATTTTGGAAACATTACGAATTTTTGGAAATATCCGAAAATTTTGGGTGAAAAATTCGGAAATAGTTTCTATATCGAAGCGCCAGCACCCCCTACTTTAGAAACGAGAATTGAAACATTTTTTCCATCGATCAGACAAGCCTATTGCGCATTCTTTGCCGTTAGACATATTCCCAGATATTTAACTTTTGTTGTCACTAATCTTATCTTCCAATATCTCCTGGTTCTTTTTTGTCATGTTTTTGTTAATATTTTAGTCTTCTTTTTATTTAGGTAGAACCCTGCAAGTTTGCCGAATTCTTCTATTTTACTTATCCAGTTTTGTATCTGTGATCTTGGTTTCTCAATAATACATATGATGTCATAGCAATGCTCTTATTTTGAATTCCTTGTTGGTGATTTTAGTTCCTTTTAATAGTTTATCTTGATTGATACTTTTTAGTAGGATCGCCAGGGCAAATATAAAGATTGGAGGGGTAGAGGACAACCTTGATGAGTTCCTTTGCCAATCCTAATGTTTTGTGTGTACTGACAATTGATCATTATTTTAGTTCTTTGTTAATCATAAATAGAGCTCACTGCATTCATGAATTGGTAGTCAATATCAATTTCCTTAAATAACAGTTCAAAAAAAGGTCCAATTTAGATTTTTGAAGGCTTTCTCAGCGTCTAAGGATAGCAACGCTACTTCTTTTTGGTGATTAGTTTCATAAAATTCTATAATGTCTAGAATGCATCTAACCTTGTCCTTCATTTTTCTACCTGGTAGAAAGCCCGTTTGTTCCTTCCCAACCAAATTATTTAGAAATTCTTTGAGTCTGTTGGCTAATATATTCATGAAAATTTTATAGTCTGTATTTAGGAGGGATATAGGGCGGTAACTTCGCACACCCGTTGGTTCTGCATTTTCTTTCAGGATAGTGATTGTGTCTGCTTCTCTCCATGAATCCAGAATCTCATTATTGTGTAGCACATTGTTCATAACTCTCTTTAAGTAGTTAGTAATCGCGTCCTGCATTGTCTTATAGAAACTAGCTGGGAATTCATCTGGTCCCAGAGCTTTATTTGACTTCAGTGATTTGATTGCCTTCCTTATTTCATCTTCTGTAATGTCTTTATTGAGGAGGTCTCTTTGAGATTCCGAGATTTTCTCTAATTGAAATTCAAAATACTCCAAAATCTAAAATTGTTTACAGGTTGGCTGAGGTAATTATATCATTGCTTTCTGGTGGTTCAATGCATGCAAAATTTGTTTCATACACAAAATTATTTAAAATATTGTATTAAATTACGTTCAGGCTACGTGCATAAGGTATATATGAAACACTAATGAATGTCATGTTTAGATTTGGCATCCATCTCCAAGAAACCTCATTATGTATATAATTGAGAATATAGGTATTCCAAACCCCCCCCCCCCAAAAAAAATCTGAAATCCAAAACACTTCTGGCCACAAACATTTTAAATATGGGATACTCAATCTGTATGATGTAAAATTCGAGCTCAAGACAGCATAATTAACTCACAGTGCCTAAATTCAACATATAAGTAAGATAGTGCAGATGAGCAGAAACTTTAAATTAATATAGAATAAAATTTCCAAGAGAAAAGGTGGCTACCTTTATGTGTTCCCCATTCGCTATGCAAATCTTCACCACCCTCACCCCACACCATGGGCAAGAACTTGGAAAGGTTTTAAGCTCTAACTCCTTGGCCATTGGCTAGAGTCTAGACCAGTAGTTCCCAGATGTTTTGGCCTTCAATTCCCAGAAATCCTAATAGCTGGTAAACTGGCTGGAATTTTTGGCAGTTGTAGCCAAAACACCTGGGGACTCACAGGTTGAGAACCACTGGTCTGGATTATCTGGAAGATTGTGGAAACTGTAGTATAAAAAAGACAAACTTTTCAGAATTCTGTATTAAGCACATTACCTGGCTCAGCTTTTTGGTAGTCATAGAACAGTGAGGTCATCAGCAGAGGGAAAGCCTTCATGCATGTCAGAGTGTATTCAATCATAATTCTGGCACAATCCAATGACTTAATTGTAGAGATGATTACACGAGAGAAGCCATTGTGCCTGGAGCCTTTCCCCTTGTAGATAACCCCATTACTGTGTGACCATCTGTTAGCCGGATGCTAGAGACAGAACTAAAATGGATATCTTCATTCTCCATTATTCACATTAAATGTACCCATTTGTTTACCTAAGCAGCTATATAATACCCTCCTTTATGCATGACAGTGCTATCTGTGGCTACATATATCCCCTCAGCCCCTGATTCCCCAGGGAAGCCCTGGATGCTTATTTATTTATTTATTTATTTTGCAAGAAAAGAATTAATTGCCTTCCCCTGGAAGCCTCCAGGAGTGGTGATCAGCCTTTTAAATTAGTTGCAGCAGCTCCTTCCCTGTACTCACATGTTTTATAAAGCTCATTTTTCAAAATCAGAAGTAAATTGCTGGGCAGTGTTTCCAGCTGTCTGGGCAGCCCCAAAGTTTCAAGGCAAAAAATTGACCCTTAGACACACTGGCCCACCCTGATTTATGAATACAATCCTTAGCCTGAGTTAATCACAGTTTGCTGTGGCAAATGCTAGCATGCTCCAAGTTACATCTTCAACATTGTATTCTAAGCAAATGAACTGTCCTGGGAAACACTGTTTGACATGTAGAGTGAGACTGAGATCACTGGAAAAGAATAGACTGGTAGAAAGGGCACGGAGAAAAAGTGAACATCAACAACCCCTTCCCCACATACTACTATTCATCAAGCTAGAAGCGAGGACTATTCTCCACTCAAAGGTCCTTAGAACTGAGACCCTATGACAGTGGTTCTCAACCTGTGGGACCCCAGATGTTTTGACACTCAACTCCCAGAAATCTTAACAGCTGGTGAAATGACTAGGATTTCTGGGAGTTGTAGGCCAAAACACCTGGGGACCCACAGGTTGAGAACCACTGCCCTATGAGAAGGTGTGGATGGGAGACAGACTAGATTAATGCCATAGTTATTTTGGTGAAACCAATGTGGCGTAAAGTTGGAAGGTTTAAATCCCCATTTAGCCATAGATACCTTCTACATGACCTCAAGCAAGTCACAGACTCAGAAGAGGGTAATGGTCTCCCCTCTCTAAATAAATCTTGCCAAGAAAACCCCTCATACTTATTCTCTTTTTTTAAATCTATGTATAAGAAAACCCCTAATAAAATTATTTTTTAAAAAAAGGAAAGAAAGAAAAGCCTGGGATTGAGCTACCATAAATTGGAATAGCCCCAAAAGCATCTGACAACAATTGCAGCCACATTGGCTTCAGAGCTAGATAAAGGAGCTTCAAAGAAACAAATAACACTGTGCCAATGGCATTGCTCTTTGTGTACAAAAAAGTGAACTCATGATTTTAGCATTAAACAGGGAAAATGAAATGTTTGCTTCTTCCACAATTCAGCAATGCACGAGTGCCACCTAAAGGTGATACGTATATATTCCAAATTGCAAGATACCTTGAAGGTACATTTTAAGTAAGATGGAACACACAAGGGCAGCAAGAATTTTGTCAACCATTTTCATGATATGCCTATTTATCTCCCAGCAGAATGAAAGCCAACTCCCAGAAATCCTAACAGCTGGTAAACTGGCTGGGATTTCTGAGAAACACTAGTTTAGGGTCTTAAAGTAAAAACAGAAATGTATAGTAATTGGTTTTCTTAAGATCAGGGGAAAAAATCACTGGCAATTTAATAATAATAATAATAATAATAATAATAATAATAATAATAATAATAATAAAAAAAAACTTTATTTATACCCCGCCACCATCTCCCCAACGGGGACTCGGGGCGGCTTACATGGGGCCATGCCCAGGACAATACAATATAGCAAAATATAAAAACAACATATCATAATACAATTACAACAATACAAAAATAATCATGTACAGTACAACACAAAATCAAAAAAGCAATATAACAGGGCGGGCCGCACAAACACTCAGTTAAAACTTGGGGTGAGAAAAAGATAAGAATAAAACCACGGGGAGCAGAGACATAAGATAGCAAACAGTCTGGAGGATAGATGATGGGGGGAGTAACAAAAAAGTGTGTAACAGTTACTCTCCGAAAGCACACCGGAAGAGCCATGTTTTTAAATCTTTCCTAAAGGCTAAAAGAGTGGGGGCTTGCCTGATTTCAATGGGCAGTGAGTTCCACAAACGGGGGGCCACAGCAGAAAAGGCCCTCTCCCTTGTTCCCACAAGGCGGGTCTGGGATACAGGCAGTGGCGACAGGAGGGCCTCCCCTGACGATCGAAGAGATCGGGCAGGTTTATGGTAGGAGATACGGTCACGAAGGTAGGTGGGTCCCAAAGCGTTTAGGGCTTTATATATGATGGTCTGCACCTTGAATTGGGATCGGAAAATGAACGGTAGCCAGTGGAGCTCCTTAAACAGGGGAGTAGATCTCAATTTAACAACAAATGTAATCATTATTCTTTCATTTTGCATCTTATTTACATTTTCAATTTTTTTTTAAAGTGCTTATTATTTGCCATGCATCTAGACCTCATTAAAATATTTCACAATACCTACAGTTATTGTTGGATAAACACTTCTGCATTCCTCCCTCAGTTCATTACTCTGGTCTACATTATACTAATAATTATAGTGTCCAATTAATATTACCTCAACAGGGCTAAAGGGCATGTGTTAATATTGCTAATCAACATTCCCTTAACATTGATAATGGCTGCTTTTCAATAAGAAAAAGAGACAGAGGAAACAGTGGGAAAATATAGAGAACATTAGAAAGGGGAGACAATAACATTTCAGCCTGAGCTTGGAAACATTATTTTTAGGTTATATCTCCCAGAATCGTCCCACCATCCCCATCCACCAAAGTCAGAGTCAGTGTCAGAGGACAGCTTGGAAAAGCTATTTTTGAGGAGCGGAAACACTCAGGATTCTCAGGCCCATATGACCAAAAATATTTATGTTCCCAAGTTCCAATTCACACACAATCATAAACAAGGGATACTAGAAGAAAGAAGAGCTGATCCTAATAGCCTGGCACTTCCTCCATGTTGCCGCCACCACTGCTTCTAGCCTGTCATGGAGCTCTGCCCAAGTGCCTGGCCACTGCAGACACTTCTCCTGATGTCAGAATGGGGTGCCCTCGCATTCAGCAAGAAGGAGGGGTTTTCTGGTCACGTGGACAACTGGTTGTGATTGCAGGTACAAGGGGTACTTGGATGGAGCTCTGTGGCTACCTAGGTGTGATAGCTACATGGGCACAAGTCACCCCTTTCTCTCTGCTGAGCAGCACAAGGAAAGAGGGTAATAGCGATTGTGTTCATCTGGGGTGCATGTACATTGAACATTTAGGTCAGTGTGACAACCAATTTTTTTGGGGGGGGGGCTGAATCATCAACCAAGATTCAGGTTAAACAGAACTGGTCTCAGCTGTCTTGACAGCCATTCAGTCAGACCTGTCCTATCCCCTTCCCCCATGTTGCAGCTGCTATCAACTGTGACACAAGCACCTACCTGTCCTGGGGTGGTCTGTTAGCCATCTGACAGACCTTGGCCTTGCTAAAGAAGCTGAAGTGTATAGGATTTCTACCCTCTCAGCCACCTTAGCCACCAGCGCTCTGGCTGATATCAGCGAGAGCCCCCCAAAGAGACAGGTAAGTAGGGTGTCATAACTGTCACTGTCATAACACTGGGGAGATGACCCCCTTTAGGTCCCTGGCCAGCAGCATCCAACCAGACTCATTGTGGTTGGGTAGTGGCTTAGGGAGTTCCTATCAGGCCACCAATGAAGTTCATCCAGCATCTGTGATGTCGGATTGACCCCACTTCATTTGTCAGTGTAGAACTTCCTCTCGACTGGGCTAAAATGCACGCAATTCAGGTGTCCAAACAGCCCCAAAACCAAGGGGTACTCTGGAGTTTTATCTACACTTGAGTGTTCCCTGATTTTGCCTCACACGTGACAAAGTTGTTTGGAAGGCGAAAGACTCGGGATGCTCATTGGAGGTCAGTGTGTATCATGAAGGTCCATTCATGGTGAATATGGGTTTCCTAGCCAGTGTACATAAGCCCTAAGGCACATCTTCATTTCACCGTTCACTAAATTTTCCAGAACAGTCAATTCACCCCTTAGATTTTTTGGAAGAGGAGGGCTTAGGGCTTGATGAACATAGTTGGGGTGACATGCGCTTCCCATGGCAGTGGTTTGCCCACCGCTGATTTGTCTCATCTACATACATGTGTGTTTGCATATGTATTATTGTGGTACTGTCAGACTGAAATAGTCAATGTTATATTTGGTTGCAATGGCTGAGAGCCAAGACTTTCTTTTAGAAAAAAAATAAGAAAGTAGTTATTTAAAACAGGAGCAATTTTTCAAAACTCCTTTTGCAGGGACAGCTCCTGCCATCATACAAGGGACAATATGCAAAGCCAAGCAATAACAGGTTATGCAAAAGCCATTTTGCTTTTGTAGTATTTATGACTCACAAAGGTGCACTCATGCCTGTTCAAAAGCTGTTTAATCTCCAACACTGCTCAGTCTGAAAGGCAGCGATTTATTACATACTTACAGTGCGTCTGTTTCATGAGATTTATGAAGTCACCATGCTGAACTTATCAGAGCATGTAAACATGATTTTCTACTACAAGTTTTAGATCTAGTTGAAGGCAATTGAACCCCCCCCCCCCCGACTCAAAATAAAGGTCAGCCTGCTTTTGAAACCATTTTTTGGCTCTCTAAAAGTAAAATCGCTAGAAATGAAACGCTTTTAGCCCAGGGTAAACGGTAAGGCTTGATTTTAGTCAACCTTAACACCTGCTGGTTAATTTAACTTTTATTGTGCTTTGAAAAAGCCTGGGAAAATCAGAAAGTAATGGAAAGTATTTTAAACTGTGAAAATGAGCAATCACCCATGAGATATTATAATTATTTATTTAAACTTTTGGAAGTATGTACTTTTAAACAGAGCCAGCCTAGTATAGTGGTCTAGCACTGGACTATGGACCTCATCAGGCAAGGCTTTTCCTCCGTCCCAGGATACTGCCAAGATACAGCCAAGACAGAGCTCGCCAGAGCCCATCACATGACGTCTTCATCTTGGAAAGAAGTGATGAGTGTAGTGCCGCAGGGATCCGTCCTGGGCCCAGTTTGGTTCAACATCTTTATTAACGACTTAGACGAAGGGTTAGAAGGCAGGATCATCAAGTTTGCAGATGACACCAAACTGGGAGGGATAGCTAACACTCCAGAAGACAGGAGCAGAATTCAAAATGATCTTGACAGACTAGAGAGATGGGACGAAACTAACAAAATGAAGTTTAACAGGGACAAATGCAAGATACTTCACTTCGGCAGAAAAAATGGAAATCAAAGATACAGAATGGGGGACGCCTGGCTCGACAGCAGTACGTGTGAAAAAGATCTTGGAGTCCTCGTGGACATAAGCCAACAATGTGATGCAGCTGCTAAGAAAGCCAATGGGATTCTGGCCTGCATCAATAGGGATATAGCATCTAGATCCAGGGAAGTCATGCTCCCCCTCTATTCTGCCTTGGTCAGACCACACCTGGAATACTGTGTCCAATTCTGGGCACTGCAATTGAAGGGAGATGTTGACAAGCTGGAGGAGGGCAACTAAAATGATCGAGGGTCTGGGGAACAAGCCCCATGAGAAGAGCCTTAAAGAACTGGGCATGTTTAGCCTGCAGAAGAGAAGGCTGAGATGAGACATGATAGCCATGTACAAACTACAGGAAAGGAGATTCCACCTGAACATCAGGAAGAACTTCCTCACTGTGAGGGCTGCTCGGCAGCGGAACTCTCTCTCCTGGGCTGTAGTGGAGGCTCCTTCTTTGGAGGCTTTTAAGCAGAGGCTGGATGGCCATCTGTCGGGGGTGCTTTGAATGAGATTTTCCTGCTTTTTGGCAGGGAGTTGGACTGGATGGCCCACAAGGTCTCTTCCAACTCTACAATTCTATGAGACAAAAAAAACCCAAGGAAATTAGGATAGTGATGCAAAAAGAAAAATAATACTATTTTTACAGGACAGAATGAATTGCCTTGTCATCTTCTTTCACTGCCATTTGTTGGGTATAATAGGATTGTGGTTTAGGTATACATGTGGAGTATATCAGGGAAGTGGAAAAAGTTCACAGCAATCCAAATTACATTACTCTCTTAGTTTCTTCAGCAAGCTTGAAAAGTGTCCTTAAAATGTTTTATTTCTATACATGCTGAATTGGCTTAGCAGTGAGGCACAGACCAAAGACTTTAAACAGCTCACAATCCCACCAACAAAATGACTTTTGTTCTTAAATGTATGCATACACGTCACTGCTTTGTTGGATCCATGCCTTAGCCTTCAAAGTTTACTAGACGTTTAAATGAGCATTGTGTTCTGGTACATCACAATCTCCTCCTGACAGATCATGATATAAAACATTTTACGGCACTTCTTACAAATAAACAATGCCAGCAAGTAACTTAGTTATATTATATTGTGTGCTCAACGCTCCCATCTCTCATGACCATGGCCTCTGGAACATTCCAGACTCTCACTAAATCATTCATTTATCCAGCTGAAATTTAACCATCCTATTGCTGATACAGTTCTATATGATGTGAACTAAATGTTAATACTATCAGCCCCCCCCCCCCACACACACACACACACACACATATAGTGCTGTGTTAGCATTATGGGCACAGTCCAGATTCCTGTGGTCCAGTGCCAAATGAATTGGAGAGAGAGAAATGTGTAGATACTCTCAAATGCCAGTTTAATCATTGTATGATATGTTTTGTTCCTTCTTCCCTCCACCCCTAGGACTCAACTGTGGGGGGAAAATCAACATTCAAATCATGGGACAATGTGGATTAAGAAAATGAAATTTTAGAGTCTTGCTTTGAATTTGTTTGCACAAAATACATCTGGATGTTTATTCCAGCATTTATAGAAGCTAGTCCTAGGTGATGGGAAAAAGAAATGTTTTTTCTTGGGGTAATGAAGCATAGATATTGGAAATGTGACAAATGCAGACCCATTTACCTACTTAAGAATTTACAAAATTGGTAATAGCTCTATTGTAAATATAATAACCCTGGTTTAGAATTTGAATTCATTGTACAGAATGGAAATAGGTTAAGGTAACTTTCCCCAGTCTTCTGACTGTATTAGACTAGAACTACCATTGGGCATTCCTACCACAGCCAAATGTCTGTTATGATGGGAGTTGTCATCTGACACATCCTGAAAAGTGCCAAGCGGGAGGTGTTTGCATCCAAAAGACTTTAAATGTGCTGCACTTCGGTCAATCTGCAATCATCAATGACTGGGAAATATCTACAATAGCAGAAATTTTCTTCTTCTGAGTTCAAGAATAACTTTTCCATTCCAGTGGAATTCAAGAGAGGGAGGGAAAAACAACAGGGACTGGGTAACCATCATTCATAGAAGGACAAAAGACATGGTGTTCTAACACAGAGGTGCCTCCAGGTGATTTCTTTTTCATTCCCTCCCCATACTCACTTCTCAGTTGGAAATTATAGGTGTAAAAATTATCAGATGTGCCAGTCACAAATCCTATTCCATGAAACATCCTGCTTGCTATGGGAAGGGCATGGGAGTCTCTCCAGTAATAACTTTTCACTACCTCAACAAAGAGAAGCAATGGATTCATGATGGTGAGAATGCTAGGTGGAGGGGGGAAAGCTAACAAACACTGTATGTGAAATTATATCCATCACATCTGATAACTAATTTTCAGGATCATAATGAGCTGACAAGGAAGATCAAGCCGTTATGTGTGAAATAAGCAGTAATATCAGGCCCAAGTACAATGTTCAAATAACAACCCTTCCTTTCATATATAAGCCATTCTAAAAAGTATATTTTTAGTTCTGGAATTACCATTACATTTTGGAAAACCTCTGCCTTTGCTATTTTTGCCTGGGAGTCCTATACATTTATTAACTAATTTATTCGTTTCTCAATAATAAAGAGATTGTTTTGTCAATGTTTTGATTTTTTTTGTTACACTTAATGGACTTACTTGGCTGAAAATATTTGGTCAATTAAGTTTAACACATCAGCTTTCTGATGTTTCCTTGCAAACATCCTGAGTTAGCTCCCAGTCCCATCAATTTCTTTTGAAAATTCCCATCCAAATAGATGGAATGGTTGGGTGGCTTAGCTTAGCTATTTTTCTTTGTTGTAGACTTTTTGATAACAATTGCCCTGTTTTCTTTGTTGCCTGCCCTTTTTGATAACAATTGGCCTGTTGCTTTGTCTTTCAGCTTCTGCCACAATCTCTGGCAATGTGCAAAAAAAAAATTAGCTCTATACACTTCACTGAAAATGAGATAGATTTCTTTCTTATAAGTCTCATTTACTGTATATACTCATTACAAGTCAGGGTCATATTTTGGGGCCCAAAATACGGATTTTATATGACCCATGAATAAGACTAGGGTCATTCTGCAGAGAGAGAAATGTGCCAGTGCCAGCTCAGGGGGCCAGCCAGCCCTGGTGCCCATAGCCACTCTTTCCCTACCGAGGCATTAAAAAAGACCAGAAGCAGTACCATGGCAGAGAGAGTAGAGGTAGTCCTTTTTTAAAGGTTCCCTTGGGACAGACTAAGCCTTTGCCTTTCACTAGTCTATTCAGAGTAGGAGATGGTTCCTTTTTTCATAAGAGTTAAGGTACAGTACTCACATTGACCTGTGAATAGGTCGAGCCAGTTTTTTGGGTCAATTTCTGACCAAAACTTCTAGATGTATACATGAGTATGTAGAGTAATAGTATAAGTGTAGTAGTTCATATTATTTTCCTAAATTAGACCTTAAATGAAAGGAAAAAGGAAGAGAGGCCGACAAAGGGCAAGATGGATGGATGGAATCCTTGAAGTGACTGGCTTGACCTTGAAGGAGCTGCGGGTGACGGCAGCCAACAGGGAGCTCTGGCGTCGACTGAACGAATAAACAACCAATACCTTAAATGAGTGAAGGGGTTAGTGACAATACAGGGTGTTTGAAAAAGAACTCCCTATTCACCATTTAAATTAAATGGTGAATAGGGAGTTATTTTTCATACACTCTGTATTTCACAAAGAACTTTTTTTCTGAAAGTTCTGTAGAACATTGTATAATAAGTATTGAGAAGCCTCTACTACCTCTCAAATATCTGGAGATACATTTTAGGACTGAATGGAATGTAGAAGAAATATAATTGTTGAGAATAATAGAATCATAGATTCTAAACAATTATATTTACTTTGAAACCATGCATAAAGTCTACCTTTAAAAAAAAGGCATTAAGCACAAAAATGTTTCTTTCCACATTGCCCCATCAGCCTCAAGGAATTGGTAGGAAGTGGCCTTTTTCACTTTAGGAGCCACTTTCATGGATGCAGCCTCTTCTTGCCTTCTCTCTCATTCAAGGCTATTGATTAGTTTTCATTTGTTTTGTCACAGGAGGAAAGTCTCCACTCTGGAAAATGCTAGTTAACAGAAGCCCCTGTGCTGATGGTGGCAAAAGGTTGCCCTGCTTGGTGTGTCCTTTGAGTCCCCTGCAAGTCACTTTGAATCCCCTTTGAGAGAGATAAAATTAATTAAATAAATAGAATAATAATAATATTTTGAAACCACACCTCTTGAAGGGGGGGGAGTAGTTCTAAGGGGATTCAGATGTGCTATGCTATCTATATGTGCATTCAAGTTTTCAGTATATGGTGTCCATAAGACAAACCCATTGCAGGGTTTCAAACCCAGTGGCAAGATTTCACATTGCTTTCCTTTGATGCTGTAAAAGTGCAACTTGCCCAAGAGCACCCAGCTGGTTTTTATGTCTGTGTAAAGATTTGAACCCTGTTTTCCTCCAGCCGTAATCCAACATTCAAACCCCTGTGCCATGCTGGCTCCAGACTACTCTTGCCCAAGTACATGCCTATTCCATGTTCATGCTTTATGTACTTTCCATTCACTCAGGCCCGTAGCCAGGATTTTGATTTGGGGAGGGGGGGAGGGTTGAGCCTGAGAGAGAGAGAGTCTACCCTAGCAAACCCTTTGTATCATTATCCCAATACCCCCATGCATATGGGATATATTGAACATGGTGATCAGATCATGATACGAATAAACATAACAGTTTAAATAATACCAGTAAGGCCTTCTCGCGGACCACCCTGAGAATTTCCGGGGGGGGGGGGGGAGTTGAAGCCCCTCAAGCTCCCCCCCCCCCCCCCCCCCGGCTACATGCCTGCATTCACTCCTTTCTGCTTTTTAAAGTCATATTTTTAATCCATTTTTAAAAAGAGAGGCTGTGCAATGTGTATGTCTTTCTCTTTTTTGAAAAAAATGAATTTCCTATGATCTGGGAAAAAGGGAAGAAACACAGAGGAAACATAAAACACAGAAGGTCAAGGATTAGATGTGATTTCAAGATGTCCCATAAAATGTAAGTCCAGAAAGCATAGCAATTTCAGACTGCGTGTGAGAGCAAACCCCCCATCTGTTTGTTTACACAATTTCATCCTAATATTTTACTAGCTTTCTTTACATTTTCAGCATTGTTTTTAAACATTCAGCTTTATGACCTTAGTTCATTGGCAGAGAACAAGCTTTGATGTCAAAATAAGTATATGATCATGACCATATGGAGACTTGGAGTAGTGCAGTAGTTTGAGCATTGGGCTACAATTTTGAAGACCTGGGTTCAAATCCCCACTCAGACATGAAATCAGCTAGATGACTTTGGGCAGGTCATATTCTCCAAGCAAAAGATTTTCCCTAATGCTGCCATGAGTCCAAAATGTTGTGTGACAGCACACAACAAACGTCATCATGTAAGTAGTAAAAAGGGAAGGTATTCATGAGTTGGTATTAATAACACACACACATATCTTTTGTGTGTCCGACTGTGGTGATAATAGCACTGACATTGTATTAGCAAAGTAAATATGGAAATACCCATAATATAAGTTCTTTTATCTTACTATTAATATATTTCTAAGTTTATTCTGAAGTGAAATGTTGTTGTAAAAACGTCCTCCTTCTCTGTTTACAAGAAAGAGGGAAAGGGGAGAGGGAAAGAGTGATACAATTGTATATTTTTGTGTTCCCCATCTTTATCTAGTTCTTTTCTTCCTAGCTTGGAAATCAATATGTCTACATATCTCAAAATGTCATTGAGTGGGTGGGAAAGGGCTGAAAATGCTAGTGCAGGATTTAGCATTGATAAATGCCAATAGTACTGTTAATGAGAACTGAATAACAGGACATTACATTTTCCTGGATGATATAATCTAGCTATTGGAATAGTTTTAATAATGTGATCTACAATTCTCAACTACTAATGTTCAAGAAACTTGGTGGAATATTTGGTGTAATATATCAATGTGTCAAATCTGGATGCTGTCGCTGAATTCATTACTCTTATTCTGAATGTCTTGCTCTCTTTTTATCCTTGTTCAGTATAAACAGGAACCTTGATCAAGACTTTAAAATATTATGTTTGTTTAATTATAGTTCCCATACTCAGGGCAAATTTACCAAATGGTAAATTTTCCAAGTTCTGCACGCAGTACAGTGAGCTTGACACCTTTCCCAACTATTTGCTGGACAAATAGGAAGTTAGCATTTTGAAAATATTAATGACTTGTGGCAACCAGCTGGTTATTATATTCTGACCACAAGCTGAGTATCCTTATCCAAAATTCTTGAAACCAGAAGTAATTTGGATTTAATATTTTTTCCAGATTTTGGAATACCTTTCTCTGCATATACATTCATAATGATATATCCTGGAGATGGAACCCAAGTCTAAAACATGAAATTCATTTATATTTCATATACAGTTAACTCTCCATATCTATGAATGGATTCAACCATACACAACTTGAAAACACTCCAAATTCCAAAAAGCAAATCTTGATTTTGCCATTCTATATAAGGGATGCCATTTTACTGCATCATTGTATATAATAGGACTTGAACATCCATTAATTTTGGTATCCATAGGGGGTCCTGGAACCAAACCCAAGTGGATACCAAGGGCCCACTGCACACTTGATATCCTGAAGGTAATTCTATACAATATTTTTAAATTTTTTGTACAAAGTTTGTGTACATGAAAGCACCAGAAAACTAAGCTGTCACTATCTCAGCAATCAATGGAGACAATCTAAGGTTTTGGAGTATTTTGGAATTCTGGATATGGGATTAATTTTAAGAAGTTAGTCTCAAATCCAATGGCTATAATCCAGTATTGATTCAATAATGAATTTATTCAGTAATGAATACATTACTGAATAGTAAATCAACAATGCATATCTTACAAATGAAAGGATCTGCTCAAATTGGAATTACCAGTTGGATGCAGGCTCTAAGTTTAAAAGACTTTCCCCTGATAACATAAAAATGCCTCTCTGTTGATTGTTTGAAGCCATTTGCAGCAGGAAGAACTTACTAAGTGGAAGGAAACTGATAGCCTTTCCTCATTTGTAAACAGGAGCAGAGACACTTCAGTGTGATTTTATATGCTCTATGTGAAGGCACAGAGATTGAAAAGCACTTTCTGTTCCAAGCAGCAACCCAGTTCATCCTGATCTTGGCCGTGTTGGTTAGTGTTGATGGGAGATGGAATCTATAAGCTACCCTGGCACAGACATCAAATTTTGGTACTTGTACATAAACTAGATCCATAAAACAAACAAAATTTATGTCAACAGCACGTGAATATAATGTGTACAACATATTTTCGCAGGGCTGAAGATCACTCAAAATGAGGCAATCCCTATCTATCTATGATGACCTAATATTCTTCACATTTCTGTCCTGGATGATATCCTGTCTGTGAATTTAGCTTCAGAAAGCCACTCACACCTGCCACTAATCTCCATTTTCTTTAGTTTATTGATGGAAAGCCAATAGCAAAGAACTCTGGCGTTCCCTGGATGATCATAGTTATGGGCATGTCGGTCATAAAGCTGCTTAGCTACAAATTGTTGGGGACATTTCATTTGTTGTTTTCATTAGCCAGGCAACCATTCCCCAAGAGACAGGAGGGACTCCTTCAATGTGTTTAATGGAATCTCTGTGATGTAATTGTCAAAATCCTGGTTGCTATATATGGCAATTATTTCAGACAGATTAGATGACACAGAACAGATGGGCTGCTTGCCTGCTCTCTTCAGGCCCCCAACACTACTTTTTTTTTCATATTTAGCATTGTGCAGTGAAACACTTCGACCTAATTTAGTATGACTACAGTTCTTAGATCTTTACACAACTGATTGGGGGATTGGAATGGAAACTGATGAATAATTTCCTCATATGTTCTTTGGAGCTAAAAAGGTTCTAAAACTGATTAATGACTCTTGTTTCACTATGAAAGCCTACATTAACCATCAACAGCCAGGGAGAAATGAAGTCTACCATCTATGACTATACTAACTTGCCCAACTCTCATTCTTCCAACAAGAGTTATCTGATCATTTTTAAGATGAGAATTCAGACTCCATCATTTATCTGCTGGTAATAATATCTCGTACATGTCCCTAGTTTATACCTTTGAAATAAGTATTATATTTACTGGAGAATGGGAAGATGCATGAAAATAAGTCTCAAGTATCATTGTTTTGTATTTGGTTAATATAAGCTGCCTGTGCTGTGATGACTTGGTTAGTTTTGTGGTGTCTTCTTGGTTCTGCAAACTTAAAGGGACACTTTTCTGAAGCTCATTGTTTTGATAGTTAATGTCCTAGCTATAATTCATTCAAACATTCATGTGCACCACAGTGACTCAATACACAATCACAGATTAAGATGTGTATAGTCTCCAGTCTGAAGAACTGTGTTTAAGGCAGTCGTAGCAAGAAAGCATGTATAATCTGTATTTTGCCCAGGTAAGAACCCAGGTAAGAGCCCCGGTGGCAAAGTGTGTTAAAGCACTGAGCTGGAGACCGAAAGGTCCCAGGTTCAAACCCTGGGAGCGGCATCAGCAGCCGCTGTTAGCTCCAGCTCCTGCCAACCTAGCAGTTCGAAAACATGCCAATGTGAGTAGATCAATAGGTACATCTCTGGAGGGAAGGTAACGGTGCTCCATGCAGTCATGCCGGCCACATGACCTTGAAGGTGTCTACAGACAACGCCGGCTCTTTGACTTAGAAATGGAAATGAGCACCAACCCCCAGAGTCAGACATGACTGGACTTAACGTCAGGGGAAACCTTTACCTTTACCTTAAGAACCCATTAATGTTGCACTTACCATGTGATTAACACGATTAAGAGAAGTATTTTTTTTTTTAAAAAAAGTTACACCTCCATATCAAAGATATGAATTGTATGGTCTTCCAGATGTTGCTGACTTCAGCTTACAAAATTCCTTACTCCTGACTCTATTGAGTAGAACTGCCTAGGCTTCAAGTTCAACATGATTCCACATGATTCATACCCTTGTACCGTATGAATGAAAGACTTTGCTACTTTGGAAGCTTTCAGCCCTTCCTTGTAAATATGCCTTCTCAACATTGCAGGAGCCTCACAAATAGTTCAATAAATTTTCTCTTATTTATTCTGGAACTGCACCTAAATCACAATAAGTTGTCCAACATTTGGATGCCAGACCAGATAAAATATAACTCTTACCATCAACACAGTCTGTTTTCAAGGCCAATATAAACTAAAGGACAACATTAAAAGATACAATAGACTTCTATATACAGGGACGTCATCTTTCACTTCTTCTAGAACAAAATATTCTGTACACAATAACATTCATTGTACATATTCTATATGTCTTGGCTTTTTTTCGGCGTGTTTGTTACATTACTGGCAGGACATTCAAATGGTGAGCCATAATTCCTAATTGGCCCATAGTCAGGATTACAGAACTGCTGAGACAGAAAATATACCCTTATTATCTTTCTAATAAAAATATATTTCTCAATATTCATGTCCTTCCAGTCCCATCACATGAGTTTATATCTTCAATGTAAATATACATTCCGATGTCTGTTTCATGATTTGGCACTTTCCCAAGCATTGTCATTGTTCACACACTCTATGTAGCTTGCAAATGAAATCCATATTAATGATCCTGTGTGCGAGTGTGCTGTTGAAAGGCTACCCTGGTGTCCATTGTTGCCACTGGGAGCTGTGCTGCTGAGCTCACGTCCCTTTCACTTGTTCTGCTGCAGCAAACTTTTTTCCTCCTCCTACGAGTTGCATTCCTCACAATGGCACGAGAGGATGTAACGGTAGGTAGCGGTGAGCCTCATGCCACCTGAGCAGCGCAACCTCATGGCCTTCAGTTTGGAAGTCTGTGGCCGGCAGCAGTGGCACGTGGATCGGAAAGGTTGTTTCAGGACTGTACTGAAGGACACCATTGGCTCAGAGCGCGATGTCTGAGTGCAGCGTCCCTCGCAGCGAGCCAGGAGCACCATCTGGAAAGGAGGACAGCAAACAGATCAAGAAAGGTAGCCCTAGAATAGGATCAATATGTGACCCCAGAAGAAGAATGGGCCATGTCATAACTGACTCGTTTCTACATTATATCTAATTATTTTATCATAATTTCCATATAAAGAAAAATACAGGGGGTTTCACTGTTGTGAATTTGGTTATTCATGAATTTGATTTAAATGTTCCCTCAAGGAATCTTTAGATCCTCCAGTGTGATTCTCTACTGTCAACTTCTGGAGAGTCTGAAAGGTTTCTCTGGAGTTAAAAAAGTTTTTGTGGCTTTTTTTCACTTTGGAAGGGGCCTGCACCCTAAGATTTCCATCTACACATGTGTAATATTAACTGTCTATTCCCTATTCCTCAAAAACCAAGTCCATTTTATGTTCAGACATAGTAAAGTAATAAACAGAAACCACTAGGGGAAAATGAAGTGAGGGAGAGCAAGATAAAAATTCGAATCACCTCAATGCAAAGTAATAGGCTGGATTACTTTTCTATCTTGCCTTCCTAAAAAACTGCACTGCCATTGTGTGCATGTGTACACATTACACATATGTATATTCAAGTTATCTTTCTACACATGGAGATCCCATGAATTTCACACGGTTTTCTCAGTCAAGGAATGCTCAGTGGAGTTTAGTCAGTTTCTTCCTCTGAAACGTAGCCTACAATCATTATTTATCCATAAATATATCACTGCAGATTTCACAATAACAGTATTTTTATAAACTGATTATTTGGGGAATATCACCTTTCTCTTTGACTCTGTCTTTCAGTTGCTCAGTTTTACTTAGCATAATCCACTATCATAGTCTTTCTCACTGCCCAGCAGACTGCTAGGAAAAAGATAAATGGCTCTTGTCAAGACATCTGAACTGGCTGATAGCAAGGAAGTTCAGAAATCTGACCAAGGACCACATGATATTAGGTACACGGCTACAAATATTTCTAGGTGGTTGGTTACCCACTCATGACTTAAAACTTAATGGATGTGTTGTGGCATTTGATGCACTAGTTTGTGAGATAGCATGTCATAATGCATTTGCTAGCTTTTAGAATTTTTTGCTGCAGCAGACGAGAGCCTGGCTGCACCCCTGGAAACTCCTAAATTTGTGCAATGCTGGTACCCCTTGTTCGTGTTTTTCATTTTTTCTTCAAGTAGAGCAGAAGGGACCTAATTCATATTTCAAGATATAACAGTCTTGTCCTTGTCCACATTCTGAGTTTTTTCTAGCTAGAAAACTAGGGTAAGGCCAAAATAGTCGGCGGCGGCGGCAGCAGGTGTCAGAGTTGCAATGGATGCTGCTCTCACACTTTCTCCCCTTCCACCCAACAGGACACAGTAGAAAACCCAACAGCTGCTATTAAGCCATACTGAATATTTCCAAGCACAACATTTCAAACAAAAACACTTTTTTGGCATTTTCTCATGTTTCTAAATGAAAAGGAAAGGTTGGCCAAAAATCACTTGAAACCATATGTAAACCACATTTACTGCTTTTGGCTCAAATGAAAATGAGGTTTGATGCATTCATGAATGACGGATGTGGATAAGCCTCATAGATGTGAGTAAAACACATATCCCTCGACAACTGCAAGAATTTTACCTAGATTTTGTTACCAACAGGAATAGAAAAATAAGAAGAGACCATATATCAAGTCATCCCATCACACTGGCCCATTTAGCACAGTATTGTCTCCAACAGCCCTTCCAAAGTCCACCTTGAAAATCCTAAGCACAGGACCTGGGCCTTCCTCTAAAATATTCTTTCATCTAATTTAAGGAAGTTTCATTTCCAGAGTTTCAATTTTTATGTAATTATTTTTTCAGTAACATGTCCATTTCATAAGTAGGTAGCCAAGATAGATTTTTAAATACGTATTTATTTACTTATTGTATATACTCGAGTATAAGCCTAATTTTTCAGCCCTTTTTTAGGACTGAAAAAGCTCCCCTCGGCTTATACTCGAGTGAGGGTCCTGGTCAGCTTCTATTCAGGTCGGCTTATACTTGAGTATATAGGTATTCAGAGTTGGACAGTCTTATCTTATTAAAGTCTTATTATTATCTTAAATCACAGTTTTATAAAAAATATTCAAAAACATTTAACCTACTGATGCCTCAAATAATGCAATTTTATTAATATCTATTTTTATTTTTGAATTTGACCCATAGCTGCTGCATTTCCCACCCTCGTCTTATACTCAAGACAATAAGTTTTCCTAGTTTTTGTGGTAAAATTAGGTGCCTCGGCTTATATTCGGGTCAGCTTATACTCAAGTATATACGGTACTTTGTTTAATATGCCACCCTCTTTCTCTCTCTGAGAGACTCAGAGCAGCTATTATTACATGACTTTGTAGTTAATATTTAGAATGGATACATATTACATGTTTAACTAAGAGAAATAGAGCCAGCCCTGCTCATTCATTGGCATTAGTGGTAGAGGACCCCCACAAAAGTGAGGAAACCATACAAAAAACTCTACTTTTTCACCAAAGGGAACACCTCTTTGAGGAATCACTAGCTTCTCCATAATGACTGTATGGCCAATTTTTGCCTGTAGTTGATTATATAATTGCACTGGAGGACCAAGAGATTCCGAGAGATAATATTTTAATCAAATCTGCAAATAATCTGCAAAGGTCAAACTCATAAATGTGGAGAGCCAACAATACTTTCTCAGGTCAAAACATTCTAAGGCCCAAAGATAACCAGCAAGGTATTTATGCAATATCACACTGGTAGTTGATCATCTGCTGAGGTATTTCTGATTCCTATATGTGGTTGCAAAAGCTGGACAGTAAATAAAGCTGTAAGGAAGAGAATAAAATCTGGTTCTATGGTCAAAATACCCAATAAATGGGTGCAAACCATGACAGAATTCTCCCTAGAAGCCAAAATGGCCAAACTGTTGTATTATGGACATATTGCAAAGAGACATTAATGCCAGATAAAGTGAAAGGCAATAGGGGAAAAGGGGAAGACCAGATTACAGGTAGATAGATGCCATCAATGAAGCTGTGAACCCAAGCCTAATTTGAGCAGGATGGTGAATGACTTAGAGATCTCCCATTTGGCAACTCCTGTAGAGTTGCCATAAGTTGGAGATGATATGAAAGCAATTAACAAGTCAATCTTCCCGCCTCACTCCAAAGTGAAGAAAAACACTTTTTCGTTTGGGTTTTTTCCTGCTTTTTTCCTTCTTTTTTGGTGACCAAAATTGTGTTCTGCAGAGAAAATAGTTTTCCTGTCTTAGAAATTTTGTGTCATATGCAGGAAACACTGCACAAGAGCTCCTTGGCAACACTTGAGAAAATTCAAATATGGGGTGAATGCTGTATCTTCTCATTTTCTCTTGCACCAGAAAGGAAACAGCCATAATTATTTCTTCTCATATGAAAGGACAAACTAGTCAAGATTTGTTTCGTACATGAAGTCTAAAAATTTTGGTAAATGCACCCCCATGAGTACAATTTTACCCATAAAATGTGCTTTGTTGCAATTTTTAGCAATCCACCCCTCCTGTCTATCCAAGTTATACTTTATTCAGCAGGATCCCTGACCCTTTTATATAGGATTTTGAGAACACTGAAAAATTTGGCACAGTATGGCTAATTTCCTCAGTTGTAGAGCTTCAGCACAAGAAAATTCAGGCTATTTATACCTTTACCAATATAGTAGAAACTTTAGTATTTTGCCTCAAGTGTTTACTGTAAAATTGTTTTTAGACTGCTTAAGACTGTCAATTTTATACTATTATTTTGTCAATACATGGTCCCTACTGAGCTGAAACGAAATGTACAATTTTAATACAGTAATTTAAAAATAAATATTTCCCTATATTATTTGCACATATTCATTAGTTGCTTACTTGTAGTTGGTCAGGTATGTGCCTTCAAGTCGCCTGTTGACTTATGACAGACCCATGAATTTCATAGGGTTTTCTTTGGCAAGGAATACTCAGAGGTAGCGTATACATTTTCTTCAAGCCTTTTTGCTGTCATATCACATTTTCAGATCCATAAACATTCAAACCAATTGCAACTTGAAACATCGAGGCAGTTCACACATTCCACTTTGTGTCTACACAGGTAGTCTAGGTCCTTATCCAAGAAAGCTAATGTGTGACCAAAGATATGTCAGCAAAAATTTTTGTCACAGTTATGGTTGGAAAAAATTTAACCACATTCAAGGGAAGTGCAGCTGAATAAATGAGTAATGGGCCAATTTATACATTTCTTCATGCATGCATGTACCTAGAGAAACAAAAATTATACTGCCTTAACCAGCAATCTGTAAAACTATTATGAAAGCGTTTCTTCAGCATCAGGTTCTAGAAAGTCTTCCTGTTTCTGGAAACTTCACAGTCAGAATCAAAAGAAATGTATAACTACCATAGTCCTGCATACTGAACTGGGCTTTGGGTCTTGTGTTTCTTGAAAAGCATGCTTATTACAAATTTCTTTTCAAAATAAGGAACCAAAACAGTTTTCAACAGGCCATTTGTAAATCTGATAGAGGAAGAGCATTCCTAGTCTTGTTTGTAAGGCATCATTTTAGCATTCACTTCAGATGCTAAAAGATCTGGCCTCTCACTAGGAATTACCCCATAATTATAATGTTTATTTTAATAGAAGCTGGACTGGACTTTTCAAGAATCTATCAGAGCTGTCACAGAAGACTTTTTGCCTGTTTCTGTACAAGCAACACTTAACATCTTTTTGTATGTGACAGCCTCACATTTTTGAATCCCTGTTATTTCAGCTCTCAACTTTATTACGTTGTGGTATTTCTGCATGGGATTAGGGCGTAAGATTTTTCCTCATTTCAAAACTTGGTAATGTTACTTTTGTAGAATTCCCCACCAAACATCTGGAAATGGTAGTAAAAAAGGAACTTTTTCAAAGGGTTGCTTGATTTGGATGCAAGTACAGTCACGGTCACCAAGGAAGCTGTCTTCTATTTCTCATAGACATTGTTCCAACATTTTAACACAAATTGGAACGTTGCTATAGGCTTAGTGAGTAGATTTGCTCTGGTGCAAACTCTTTTTGATCTAGGCAGAACAGTTCTCTCCATCCCAGTAATGGATGAGACACATAATGTTTGTATTAATATAAAAAGTTTTTGACTATAGTGTCAGCCATCTCAATAAGATTACAATGTGGGTTGAATTTTATCACAGAATGCAAAAAAAAGGTCTTGTTGGTTCCTTTTAATACCCCCCTCCCTATAACAACAGAATACATTCAGATGCACAAGTCAAAAACTGACCCTAAAAATGTAGGTTGGCTTTTCCATGGGTCAATATAAGTACTGTGCATCAACTCTTATTTTAAAAGGAAGTATTCCCTCTTTTGAGTACAGTGACGAAAAGGCAAGGGGGCCCTTAAGAAGTACTGATGTCCTGTTTTCCATTCAATATAATGCTGCTTCTTACCCTTTGGAATGACCAAGTAGGAAAAAAGTGGCAGCAGTCAGGAGTGACTGGCCTACTGAGAAGGCTCTGGCTCTTTCTCCTTTCAGTGGAATGACTCTTGACCAATTCACAAGTCACATCAAAATCCATAATTTTGGCCCCAAAACCTGCCCTCAACTAATACTTGAGGTTTACTCATATATATATGGTAATGCAGCATAACCACATTTGATGAAATCTCTGGCATGAGTTGCATGTTGGAAACCATCTATGACATTTCCAAAATGGCACTAAGCCCCATTCTGATGTACAGCATGATGTATCTTTCTTGTCCACAGATTTGAAACCCATGGTTTCACTTAACCAAACTCCAAAAAATCTTCCCCTCATTCTGCCCTGGAAATGTTTGTAGGCATCTCTGGATCCTCCAGTGCAACTCTATAGTATGATTCTGACTCAAGTATACTCACAATATTACTATTTTCCACAGTTTCAGGTATCCACAGGGGGTCTTGTAATGTATTCCCCATGGATACAGGGTTGTACATTATTTTTATGGTGCTTACATGGATATAGCTGAAGCTGAGAGATTTTCCACGCACGTACCTTTGAACTGCACTTGTACAAAGGGTGGCTGATTGAATCAACGTAGTGATGCCTCATGCAGCGGCCTGGATCCGAATCCATCATGAAAGTGCTGTCAGTTTTACTATCCGTGTCTCCCATTATTGCCAAAAGGGACAGCACAGAAATCGAGGCGGCTAGTACATGATTTCCCATCATTGAAGAACTTCTCAGGAGAAACAGTAGAGGGCGGTAGAGTATCAAAAGAACTCTAAAGGCCGAGATCCAGTCCTTTTTGAGGGAAGTGAAGGGTCTGTTGTAAGTCTTTGGGTTGTCATTGCTGGTTTTGGGTCCCACCGTTGTTGAAGTTATAATCCATCAAAACATCTCCTGTATGGCTGGAATAATATAGTAAGTAAAAATAAAAATAAATTATGATCCTGAACTAGGACAACAAAATTGTCTCTAGAGGAAAATTGGCATAAATAAGAACAAGGTTGGAAAGGGTCGTGTTATCCAAGAAATAACTCACTGAGCAAACATAGTCCTCTAGTAGGTGTAATGAAAGAAGAGTTCAAAGCCTTGCCATGTTTCAGATCTCTTCTATCAACACTTTAATAATGAAGACATTAGCTTTTAATATTGGGAGAAAAGTTTCCATGAGATGAAAGACCCCAGTGACATTCATTTCAGTATGAATTATTTAGAATTGCACCTGAGAATTTCTGAACATTAAAAGGAGTGCACATTCACATGAAATACCAAAAAGCAATTAAAGAGAATTATTGTTACCATAAAGATGGAATGTTTCTCTCAGGAAGGAAGAGAAGAGAAATTCACAAGTTCATCCCATTCCCTTGTGCACTGCCTTGTTGTTGCCTTGAAAGTTATTTCTGATTTAGGACGGCCATAAGATAACCCTATTGTGAAGATTTGCCTTTGTCTTTGCCTTTCTCTGAAGCTGAGAAAATGTGATTTGCCCATAGTTACCCAGTGGGTTTCGATGGCCAAAGGTGGGTTTAAAACCTAATCTCCAGGGTCATAGTCCAACCACTATATGACACGGGCTTATGTAAACTGCAGACATTATGGATCAGTAATTGTTCTACTTAATCCAGAGCTTGAAAGTATTTAGTGAGATAATTATTATTTCATATATTGTTGTTGCTGTTGTTGTTGTTGTTGTTGTGTGCTTTCAAGTCATTGTTGACTTATGGTGACCATATCAAGAAGGTTTTCTTAGCAAGACTGTTCAGAGCAGATTTGCCATTGCCATCTTCTGAGGCTAAGAGAGTATGAGTAGCCCAAGGTCACCCGATTGGTTTTCATGGCTGAGCAGGGATTCAGACCGTGGTCTCCCAGAGGTCTAGTCCAATAATGGTTCTCCCAGTGTGTTGATCCATTCTCAAACATCTAAAATACATGTCATGATTAGTCTAACAAAGGTTAAATCTACTACTATTGTGATGTAGCTTAAGTTTTCGATAGGTATGAGGTATGACTCTAAAATGTTGGTTAGTATTACTTCCACTACATGTCTGGAAAACCCATATAGAAGAACTGACTTCCCCTTGCAGAAGAAGGTCCTCAAAGGTTTATTTTGGGGGGGGGGGGGCGTGTTCTAGTTCTGGTACAAGCAAATAGCATTTTGCAAACAAATTTTGAATATCAAAATGAGTGACAGTTTTTTTAAAAGAAAAACTTTGCAGTCTGGACTAGATTAGAAGTGAATTGACTTCAGAATAAGATCTATCAATCTATCTACAATCTATCTTTCCATAAGAATGTGTGTGGTCTGCCGCTTTGCTTTAACTTTCTTAACAGTGAAAGGCAAATGTTACAGAAAGGACAATCCAGCTTTTTTAAAAAAAATAATTCCAATAACTAGAAAACAGCAATATACAACAGGCTGGTTACTCCCTGGGTTAGACCACACTGCTATACATGGATTCCTGCTGGTTTTTCAACCAGTAGAAGCGATGCAGCAGCATAATAAGGTAGGCAGGCTTAAGACACAGGGTAGGATGATAGGTATAGCATTACATTCACAAGATTAGATATAACATAAACAATCAGTACATAAAAGATGGAAATGCACATGTGTCAGGAGCCTTCCTGTTACTTATATGGTAAAATAAAAATCTCTGGGTACATTTTTCACTGTCAACCATCATTGTAAGCCACCATTTTGTTTTGTTTTTTAATCATTGTCAAATGTTGCTTTCAAGAACAATAATGAGGTGTAAAAGCTGAGTATCATTCCCACATATCCAAGATTCAGACTTATTTACTGCATTATGCTTTTATTTATATACTGTATTATTCTTTCAAAGTATTTTTTTTCTATATATGAAATACAGGACATTCTAGCCATTGTGATTCAGTCCTAAAGACCCTGGGGTGGATAGCCACAGAGGGGCTGGAGGTTGCACACACTTATTTTCCAGACTTCCAGGCTTCTGCAAGTTACATCTACCCATTTTTCAAAACTAAAACTGACCAAATGGTTTGAGGTCCAAAAGACTTAGAGGAACAATAGCCTTAACATGGAGGATCATACTCCTGTATATCTCTAGAAGCCCCATTCTCCACTTTGGGAGGAACGTGCATCTTCGTAAGTGGATTTACATGTGTGGGAATTAGAACAGTGCAGTTGCATAACATCCATGTCCAATAGAGGGCTGACATTATGCTACTTTTCAGCAGGCTTTCGGAGATACAGTCATTAATTAATCAGCCCCAGAGGGTTTTTAATAATCTATCCTGTATTTATTATGGTCTTGCCTTTTATGTGTTTTTAATGTAATTTTTTATCCTGTATTGTTGTTTTAATTGATATATTGCATTACTGTTTTATCTGTTTTATACTGTGATTGTATTATGTTGTTTATATTTTGTCCTTGTGTTGTTTGGGCCTCTGCCCCATGTAAGCCTCCCCGAGTCCCCACGGGGAGATGGTGGCGGGGTATAAATAAAGTTTATTATTATTTATTATTACTTTTTAGCAGAGCCTTCAAAATACCAGATGGGCATTGATGCCTGATATACAACGGGACCAAAGCACTATGAGACAAATGCTTTTGTCTTGCTATACATCAGATTGGTATTGCTTCGCACTGGATACCAATGTAATTGGGCACTCTTGCTGGTATCCCATTACGCATTTTAGCAAAAGGATTTTCATAGTTATATTTAACTATAGCTTTATTTATATCTCTGGGTATAAGATAAAGGTAAACGTTTTCCCCTGACATTAAGTCTAGTCATGTCCAACTCTGCGGGTTGGTGCTCATCTCCATTTCTAAGCCGAAGTGCCGGCGTTATCCATAGACACCTCCAAAGTCATGTGGCCAGCATGACTGCATGGAGCACTGTTATCTTCCAGCTGAAGCAGTATTTATTAATCTACTCACATTGGCATGTTTTCAAACTGCTAGGTTGGCAAAAGCTGGGGCTAACAGCAGGAGCTCATCCAGCTCCATGGATTCGAACCGCCGGCTTTTAGGTCAGCAAGTTCAGCAGCTTAGTGGTTTAACCCGCTACGCCACTGGGGGACTCTGCATATCTAGGTATATATAAAGTTCTATAACATAACAGATCATGTAAGATTCCAGTACATAATTCCATCTATCATCAATCTATCTATCTCTCTATCCAGGCAATGAAGGACTCGGGGTCCTTTATGAATCACTGTTTACACAGTACCCACTGCTCTTCTAGACCAATTAGCTAACACTTTAGCCTGATGTGTTCTACTTGTTGAGAGCAGTTCTCTACTTGAAGAGATGTCACAAGACAACCCTGTTTTTGAGGCTGACATCTGTCTCAAGTGCCGTCCAGCCCGAATTTGTTGTAAAGCAAAAGAATGAGGGGGAGGAACAAGGGCTTTCAATTTGTTCAACAATACAGATCCCTGGACAGGAGGCAGAACAGGCATACAGTTCATTTCATTCCAGTCTCCCCACTCCCATGGCAGGACTTAACATTTAAATAGTAAAATTTGTATCCAAAAAAATGGAAATTTTATGCAGTGTAAAATATAATATATGCTCTTTGAGCACTTATCTGATTTGGAAGAGTTTATTTTGGGATGATAGATTCTGGAGGCTCTTGCCCCATGGTCTATCAATCTGGCAATTATTAGCATATTGTTCAAAAATAGATTGCTGTGCAAACAAATGATAGCCATATCTTAGACTTTCTGATCTCTGCAGATTGGTTCCCTGTAATACTGTGTGACCTTCATATATGTTGCATCTGTACATGCAAATATATGCTATTGGACAAGATGCCTACCAATTTATGTGTTTGGCTACAAAACTTCTCTTTTAGCATTTTACCTGTCTGCCATGAAATACTAGATGAACCTGGGGGGAAACACCTACTTTTCCCTCCTATCAACAGAGTGTTGGGGCAAACACAGCTATTGAAGGATCTTAGCAGGATAACAGGCTAAAGTCAAATGTAGGTATATTAAACTGGGCAGGTGGAAGTATATTTCTCTTGCCCTCTCTCCCCACCTCAGACTTTCTTCTGGCCCCTGAGAATGCTATAGGAAGAATTGAGTGGCAATGCTGATGAACAAACTTGGTTGTGGGGCCAGGCTTTCGAATAACAATTAGCAGCACTAATTATTATTATGTATGCTGGAACTCAATTGACAGACCCAGTCTTTTAGACTCAAACATGTCCATCTGTATTTTATAAGTGTTTTTATGAATGTCTGATGTAATTTAATAACTTTTTAATTGATTCACAATGTATTGTACAATTTTATATATGTGTTTTATTGTAAGCTGACCTGAGTCCCCTATTGGGTGAGAAGGGCGGGATATAAATATTGTAATAAATAAATAAATAAATAACAAGTGTTCAAGGGAAAGTGATCCCAAAATCAGGTCTGCAGACTTCCCTCCCCAGGTCCAACTCAGTGTATGTGAAGCATTCTGAACATGCTAAAGCAGTAAATATAATTTACTTAAGTATTTGTACCTTATTGTTCAACTCAAATATAAAATTAAAAGTCCAGAATAAAACTAGAATTATAACAACAGCTGTCTGCTATAGTGATAGCTTGGCTTGGGGAGAGAATATTCTCTTCATTTTGGTGAGCAGAAATTTGCCTGTTGGACATCATCACAGCTGTCCTATGTGTTTCTGTGTGTCTTTATCTATAAACATCAGAGTTTGGAAAGTTACTTTCAGATTGCAGGCCCCAGTCTCAGAATTCTGGGAGTTGTCTTAAAAGGTAACCCCTTTTAATCTCTTGTACATACTTGCATGTCACAAGGAGCCTGTGATTCCTGGTCACATGAAGCAGAATTGTTAAAGGTAGCAACCTCAGATGCCTAGTAATTGCTAGTTTGTATGTGTTTTAAAGAGTTTAAGCACAGTTTACCATTTCCTGATTGTCACTCTTAGCCAAAATTTCTTTCTTCCTACCTCAATTAATCTGCAGTAAGAGTCCAATATTCAATAATCTGTAGTTCTTTCTGTCTCCTCCACATTTGAAGAGCTCATATTACAGAGCTTCTCACCATGAGATTTTATAAAAAATATTCAGTGTTCTTAAATAAACCTGCTTAGTATGTTTTTCCCCAAAGAAGGCTAACTTTCTTTATTTCTCTTTTAAACCTTTCTGTCAGTGGTAATGATGTGGGAATGGTTGTGGCTCTCCTTCTGCTTGCAGACACTAATTATTCTGCTTGTGAGAGATACTACTGTCTCTGACATTCCTGAACAAGAACATGTACCAAGCTGAGATATGAGGATTACCAGAAGATGCATAATGATCAGTTGTATGGCCAACAAACATTGTGTTGCCTTTTCCCTCCCATACTCATACTCACATGTACAGGGCTACAAGACATCAAATGAGGCGTAATGGTCCACTCTCAGATGTAGTGGAAGTGTCCTGGAGTCATTTGAAATGGCATGAGGCAGCAAAGAAAGGATGTGTATGATACAGTATGGCCCCCATATCTATGAGTTCCTTGACTTACTATGAAAACATGAATATGCACACAATAGTGAATCCTATTGAAATGAATTTCTTTTGTCAGAAGCATACCATAGAATCATGCTGGAGGACTTACAAAATTCTTAGGAAGAATACCTCTCTAGCAATATAGGGCCCCCAGCATGACTTTTGGCAGAAGCATACCATAGAATTGCACTAGAGGTCCTAGAAAAGGCCTAAAGAAAACATATTTTTTTCAGATTTCAAAGTCTAAAATATTTTTTTCTGAATTAGGATTAAATTGAACACTGAAAAGTTTCCTTTTGAAACACCTGCTACCTTTCCCCAACATATCTCCTTTGGACAATGAGGACTACATGGGCTCTTATTCCTTTACAACTCATACAAGAATAACTAAGATATCATGCCACCTCAGCAAAGGACCTACTTCCTTATGTAATGCCTTCTTTTTTATGTCATTGTTCAACTTCTGAAAGGACACTTTCACACATTGCTGATAAATGCTAGGCAAATAAAATACCTAGTGAAGTAAGCCTATGTTAGGGAAATGGAAGGGAAGGGAATCTAAAATCAATAGCTGGCCAGTATGGTATCTTTCTTAAGATCAACATTTTTTAGTTACTGCCCAATTATTTTGCAGAATATATATATTTATTTTTTTTTTGGAAAGGATGGGAGAAGGAAAGTAGAAGCCAGATGTTGGGATTCATACCCAAGGTATAGGATGTGGACTGGATTAATCACAGGTAAGTATTTCTAAGATTATCCTGAGACAAAGTAGTAATGGCTGCTCCCCTTTCAGAAGCGAAACATACAGGACATGAGCAGAAAGCAGAGATAAAGAAAAAGTATATACCAAGACTGCTTTGTCTATGACTGGAGACTGGATTTCACATGTATTTATCTCCACACACTGCACAACCAGTTTTCCCAGTTATCTTTGGAGTGTGAGGGGGAAATCATAGTGACATACATTTGGCTTCTGATATAATGAGTACTGAGCCTATAGTACTTTCTTCTTTCTTGCTTATTTGTTTGGAACTGTTCCCCAACAACAGTTAGAACAGCCAAACCAGAATTGCAAGGAATTTTGAACACAACTCAAGTAGGTTCCAGGCAAAGGTCTTTCCTACTCTTGCTCAGTAAAGTCCCTTCCAGCATCTATAAATGAATCAATCTGAAGTTTGAACTGCAACAACCTTTCCTAGGGCAGATCTATACGGATTCATTATTCCAGAGCTGATTTGGTGTGGCATATGGCAGATCGTCCCATAGTGCCCCCCCCACTGCTGCAGAGGTAGAAGGGGGTCTGAGCTGCCCAGAGGTGCTTAACTCAATTGTGCACTACCAGACTGCCACTCTTACTGCCTCCCCCCATTCTCTGTGTTGTGTTATAAGCCCTACCAGTTTGTCGTTGCCTACAGTAACATTGACCAGGGCAATGTGGTGATGACAGAAGGGGAGAGGAGAAATTGCCCACTTTTCACCCCCCCCCCCACCCGATTGTCCTGTCACCCTGGCTGACATTACTGCAGACTCATGTCATACCCAGAGAAGTCCACAATACTGTGAACAGGAGGGAACGCTAAGTGCCAACCCTTGTTCCCAAAGTATCTGAACCCTGGAAACATAGGATAGCAGTAAAAACATTTGTGACCGGTTTCATCTCAAAATCAGGCCAACTGTTTGTAGGGGCCCAAAATCAGGGAATACTCTGAATTCTGGGTCAGAATTTTGACTCTCCTCAGCTTTTGGTTAACATGAGGCAAGGTCTTGTTAAGGTGGCCTTGCCTAACACTCTGGATCAGCCCTCCGTAGTGCTTGGCCTCCTCAGAGCTGATCTGCAGCCTTTCCACATTGTGTGATCAGTGCAAATATGGCCATAAGGAACTCTGGGGTCAAAGAGATATTAAAAGGAATATATCATTTCCTATCATTAACATGCTCCTCTCCCCCCAGTAATGGGATTTCCTCAGAAATACATTAAGCCTTTTCCATTAAACTAGTGTTTATCCACCAATTGGCAATCACAAAATTTATTTATTTATTTGCGATATTTATATACTGCCCTTCTCAACTCCGAAGGGGACTCAGGGCGGTTCACAGTGTTGGCCACAATTCAATGCCCTCGATAAAAAACAGCATAAAACATCAAAGTTGACCCTCCCCTAATAAAACATTAAAAATTATTAAACTCATCACATAAAATAATATCATTTATCACACAAAGACATAGCCGTTGTCCTGGGCCATTGCACTTTCAACTTTAACTTTAACTTTAAATATTCCACAGTACTTTTGCCATGAAAACTACATGGATCAGTACAACCAGAGAAATGTCAGTATACCATCGGAAGATAGGACTCCCAGGTCGGAAGATGGTCAAAATGCTACTGGGGAGGATCAGAGGACTAGTCCAACTAGCCCCAGATGTGATGACGCAGTTAGCTCAAAGCTGAAAGGAAGGCTAACGGCCAACGATGCTGGAGGTGAATGACAAATCCGATGTTCTAAAGATCAACACACTATAAGAACCTGGAATGTAAGATCTATAAGCCAGGGAAAACTGGACATGGTTATTGGTGAGATGTCGAGATTAAGGATAGACATTCTGGGAGTCAGTGAACTGAAATGGACTGGAATGGGCCACTTCAGAAAAGATGACCACCAGATCTACTACTGCAGACAAGAGGAACACCGAAGAAATGGAGTAGCCTTCATAGTTAATAATAAAGTTGTGAAAGCAGTGATTGGATACAACCCAAAAAATGACAGAATGATCTCAATTCGAGTTCAAGGCAAGCCGTTTTACATCACAGTGATCCAAATATACGCCCCAACCACAGCTGCTGAAGAAGCAGAATTAGATAAGTTCTGTAAGGATATGCAGCACCTACTGGATAACACACCAAAAAGAGACATTCTCATCACAGGAGATTGGAATGCTAATATGGGCAGTCAAATGATATCTGGGTTCACAGGCAAGCATGATCTGGGACAACCAAACAACGCAGGACGTAGGCTGATAGAATTTTGCCAGGAAAACTCATTGTGCATAACAAACACTCTCTTCCAACAACCTAAAAAATTGCTTTATACATGGACTTCACCAGATGGTCAACACCGAAATCAGATTGACTACATCCTTTGCAGCAAAGGTGGCGGACATCCATCCAGTCGGTGAAAACAAGACCTGGAGCTGACTGGAGTTCAAATCACAAACTTCTTATTGCAAAATTTAGAATCAGACTAAAGAGAATGGAGAAAATACACAGACCAATTAGATATGATCTCACAAATATTCCTAGTGAATATGCAGTAGGGATGAAAATAGATTTCAGGGACCAGATTTAATAAATAGAGTCCCAGAAGAACTATGGACAGAAGTCCACAACATTGTTCAGGGGGCAGCAACAAAGTAAGTCCCAAAGAAAAAGAAAACCCAGAAGGCAAGATGGTTGTCTGCTGAGACACTACAAGTAGCCCAAGAAAGAAGGAAGGTGAAAGGAAACAGCAATAGGGGGAGATATGCCCAACTAAACACACAATTCCAGAGGTTAGACAAAGAACTATTTTTAAACAAGAAATACATGGAAGTGGAAGAAGACAATAGAATAGGAAGGACGAGAGACCTCTTCCAGAAAATCAGAAGCATTGGAGGCAAATTTCAGGCAAAAATGGGCATGATCAAAAACAAAGATGGCAGGGACCTAACAGAAGCTGAAGAGATCAAGCAAGGGTGGTGAGAATATACAGAAGATCTGTATAGGAAGGATAATAATATAGAGGATAGCTTTGATGGTGTGGTGAGTGAATTAGAACCAGATATCCTGAGGAGTGAGATTGAATGGGCCTTAAGAAGCATTGCTAATAACAAGGCAGCAGGAGACAACGGGATCCCAGCTAAGTTGTTAAAATCTTGGAAGGTGGTGCTGTCAGGGTGATGCATGCCATATGCCAACAAATATGGAAAACATAAGATTGGCCATCAGATTGGAAAAAATCAATTTTTATCTCCATACCAAAAAAGGGAAATGCTAAAGAATGCTCAAACTTCTGTACAGTGGCACTTATTTCCCATGCCAGTAAGGTAATGCTCAAGATCCTGCAAGGCAGACTCCAGCAATACATGGAGCGAGAGCTGCCAGATGTCTAAGCTGGGTTCAGAAAAGGCAGAGGAACAAGAGACCAAATTGCCAATATCCGCTGGATAATGGAGGAAGCCAGGGAGTTTCAGAAAAAACACATCTACTTCTGCTTTATTGACTATTCTAAAGCCTTCGACTGTGTGGATCATAATAAACTGTGGCATGTTCTTGGTGGTATGGGGATACCAAGTCACCTTGTCTGTCTCCTGAGAAATCTGTATAAAGACCAAGTAGCCACAGTAAGAACAGATCATATAACAACAGACTGGTTCAAGATTGGGAAAGGAGTACGGCAGGGCTGTATACTTTCACCCTCCCTATTCAACTTGTACGCAGAACACATCATGCAACGTGCGGGGCTTGACGATTCCAAGTGCGGAGTTAAAATTGCTGGAAGAAACATTAACAACCTTAGGTATGCAGATGATACCACTCTGATGGCTGAAAGTGAGGAAGAACTGAGGAGCCTTATCACCAAAGTGAAAGAAGAAAGTGCAAAAGCTGGGTTGCAGTTAAACATCAAGAAAACCAAGATCATGGCAACTACACCTATTGATAACTGGCAAATAGGAGAAAATGTGAAGGCAGTGACAGTCTTTATATTTCTAGGTGCAAAGATCACTGCAGATGCAGACTGCAGTCAGGAAATCAGAAGACGTTTACTTCTTGGGAGGAGAGCAATGGCCAACCTTAATAAAACAGTGAAGAGCAGAGACATCACACTGGCAACGAAGGTCCGCATAGTCAAAGCAATGGTATTCTCCATAGTAACATATGGTTGCGAGAGCTGGACCATAAGGAAGGCTGAGTGGAGGAAGATAGACGCTTTCGAACTCTGGTGCTGGAGGAAAACCTGAGAGTGCCTTGGACCGCAAGAAAATCCAACCAGTCCATCCTCCAGGAAATAATGCTCAGCTGCTCACTGGAGGGAAGGATACTAGAGGCAAAGATGAAGTATTTTGGCCACATCATGAGAAGACAAGAAAGCTTGGAAAAGATCATGATGCTGAGGGAAATGGAAGGAAAAAGGAAGAGAGGCCGACCAAGGGCGAGATGGATGGACGGTATCCTTGAAGTGACTGGCTTGACCTTGAAGGAACTGGGGGCGGCTATGGCCGCCAGGAAGCTCTGGCATGGATTGGTCCATGAGGTCACGAAGAGTCGGAAACAACTATGTGACTGAGCAGCAGCAAAGGTCAGGAGGGAGGGACCCAACCTGATCTCACTTGGGAAGAAGTTCCAGGACCTCCCCGGAAGATCTTAATCTATGAACTGGTTAACAGAGGGTGATACATTCGGACAGGTAAGTTGGACTGGAGCTGCTTAAGGCTTTATAGGCTAAAGCCAGCACTTTGAATCATGCTCGGTAGCTAATAGGCAGCTAGTGGAGTTGCCGCAACAGGCAACTCCAAAATGAGAGAGTTAATGCAAAATAAATTGGAAGGAAAAACACGTATCATTATAAAAAGACATTTTTCACTACTTGAAGGAGCACCTTTTCCAAATGCATACATTATTATTATTATTATTATTATTATTATTATTATTATTATTATTATTATTATGTTTATGTTTATTTATACCCCGCTTTATCTCTCCCGAAGGAGATTCAAAGCATATGAATAACTTCTAAAAGGCTTCTAAAATACAAAGTACTTCTGACTAAGGGCAAAGTGCAGCAATGTTTCTGATGAATAAGGTTTTTCAGAAAGCATTCCATCCATTTCACATACAATCTCTTGTGGGTTTTGTGCACAGTCATCACATTTATATCATCCCTCCAGGCAAAATTCCCACACATTCCCAAAAATTCCCGAACTTATAGATTATTAGTATGACAAAAAATATGGAAGAATGCTGGAGTACATTATTACAACTGCTAGACTACTTTGTGCACGAAGTGGAAAGTTACAGCCATTCTATCTCAAGAAGATTGATGCTGAAAATGTGTGACCCGGCAGAAATGGGAAAATGGGTGACACTAATCAAAAATAAATCATTAACTGTAAGCAAGCCTGGCAACCATTCATTGTATTTTTAAGAAACTACTGGGAGAAATTATCACTATTTGAATTTAAAGAATAGTAGTTGCATATAAATAAAATAATAATGATGCTAAGTAGAAAAATTGAGAAAGTAGGATATGGGTTTAATAAATGCCATCAACTGGATAATTGGAAATTATGTCTTATTTTCCTTCATATTTTTTGTATTTTAGATTTTAGCCAAAATGACTGAACTGAAGCTATCATAATTTGGACAAATAATGAGATGAAATAACTTAGGAAAAATTATAATATTTAGTAAAGTAAAAGATATGGTTAGAAAATAGTAAGACCAGGTGATCTTGCATTTACAGAACTGGAGCAGGGCTGTTGATGACATGACATATTTTATAGAAGTGTGTTTTAATATGTGTATTTGTGGTGTTTTTGCTGTCCTTGTGTGTTTTAATTGTTCTGTAACCCACCTCAAGCCATGAGGAGAGGCGGGTAAGAAATAAAATTATTATTATTATTATCGTCATAATCTTAAGAATCCTCTCATTCATAGGGTCACTATAAGTTGAAGATGACTTGACAGAAGTTAACAACAAATCTGGATACCATCTGGAGCCTTCTTTGGAAGAATGAAGGGATATAATTATAGTGAAAGAATAACTATATTAAAATAATATCTATTATGATTACTGCCATTTATTGTTTTACTGCCAAGAAAGAGGAGAGGCACTTATGACATTTCCCTGCCTCAACTGCCAAAATAACTTGACTCTGTGTTGACATTTTGGACAGGGAAGACACTAGTTGATCTGCTTTAGACAACAAAATGCTTTGGGCTGGCCTTGGAAAAGGTTTGGTGTGAATTACACACGTCTTTTCATTGCTGTGTGGTGAGAAAAAAAGAACTTGGTCACTTTTGCCCTTTGTCTGCTGTAAATAAACATTACTGCTATGGGTTTGTCTGCCTACCCCCTCCCTTCATGTTTCCTTATTTAAGTATTTCTGCCTTACTGATGACTGGGCAGACAATAATGCGAGTGCATTTGAAACTCTTGCTCGACATTGTCATCCAACTTTAAAATGCCCGTTGAAGTCATAAAACAGCTGTGATCAACTCAGAGGGAAACTGGTGAAAAAAGAGAAATGAAGCAGCTTAGAAAATATTCAGAGGGATCACATCCCACAACCCAACACATGTATGAAGATCAAATTCAACATGTGTGGCTAAGAAGCTGCTCCATGTAAATTAGCACTGAAGTCAATGAAACACATTTGCATCTGTTGCAGTTCTGGCCCACAATTTACACGTTAATCCAATATTATATAAACAACATTTGGCACAAGAGCAAGTATGGTTTTGGACAAGCTGTCCAAATGTTCAGGGTGGGTCTGCTCACTTTTTGCTCCTCTATTTTCTGTGCCGGCCCCATTCTGACTGATGAGGAGCTCTACAAAGACAGAATCCACCTGTCATATTCTTCAGTGTGGCCCTGTAATTTTGTGGGGAAGTTGAAGGCATTGTAATTTCCTTGAGAGTCACTTTACTTGGATTGGGTGTAAAATTTATTATCACTTTAGGTTTTTTCCTAAGAAAGGAGAATAGCTTAAAATAGACTTAACCTAAAAATAAAAACTAGGTAGACATGGTCATGGCCTTTTTATAAAAGCGCAATAATCTCTGCAATTTTGTTTTTTATATTCACTGGAGTCAAAAAGAGAAAAGATTTCTGAATAACCAGAAATCTGAATGTATTTTAATGGTCAACACAAGAGGAGTGGGCACAGAGCTGTGAGTGGTTTGGTACCTTGCAATTTGTTATCTTTCTGTTTAAGGTTATGTGAGGGTTCATCCGGCTGGAGCAGCGTTCTTTCGTCCCTGGCTGCAGGGGAGCAGCCAGAACAACATGACAGGCCTGGAGCAAGGGTCCAGCAGGCGCTGGTAGGGAAGGGTTGCAAGGGGGAGAAAGGCCACATAATAATTAAAATAATGTTTAAATATACCCCCGTTTCCCCGCGAAACAGCGAGTCCACGAAAAGTAAACCGTGAAGTAGCGGGGGAACACTGTACTGCTCTATCTCCCTGAAGGGACTTCAGGGCGGTTTCCAACATAGGCAAAACATTCAATTACCATAGATAAACACCCTCCATGCAGAAAAGTGGTGATGTGTAATGAGACTACAAGGAAGCAAAGAATAACCATTTACATTGGCTGGGAAAAGAATGAAAAAGGGGACAGGCTTTCCACAGGATCAATGAGATTGAGCCTAAGAGTTCCTATTCCATCCATGGAACATATTTATGTGAGTCCTGTCTGTGCTGCCACAGAAAATGAAGACACCTTCCCCTCAAGCATCATTACACCAATGGCACACTATCCCTAAAAATCCACATTCATAAGGCATGTTTGGGAAACACAAAACTTTGGGATTAAAATCCTGGCTTGACATGCCTCTGGAAAAGGTTATTTTTCTGGAATACATGTTCAAGAATTTCTCAGCTCATACTGACTAGGGATTCTGGCAACTGATTTTCTACCTGGTATGCTTTGGGAATTCTAGTTGGAAAAATTATTTCTTTTCAAAGCTTTATATTAAGCCAGGAAAGGGCCTAAATATACCCTTGCCTTAACTGCACACAGAGAATGTTGGAAATTGAAACCATGATAAGCAAGCTGTCTCCGGTGAAGGAGGAACTTACAGATTTCCCTCTTCGCAGACAGACTTCTCTGGGTTCTTTCAGAGAGATGTCCTCAGTATCTTATGGTTCAAAGGCTGTTGGGGCTGCACCGTACATTTTTTTAAAGTGGAGACATAGTTATTTTCAAGTCTTTTAGGCATTATTATTATTATTTAAAAAGTCATGATTTAGAAACTAAATTTTCAAGCCAAATGTTTTTTGGTCCACCAGTGGAAGTGCCATCATCTATATGACATAACCCCCATTGAAGGATAGGAGCTTTGCAATGGTTAGAGTTGTAATCAGGATAGGCAGACCCAAGCACTCTAATAATAGAATCACCCATGAGAGGAGATGCAAAACACCAGACTAAATTGGAAGATTTTTTTTTAAAAAAAAGAGCAATAGTTGAGTTCAAGTTTGCAAAAATGGAAGGGATCTCCTCCTTACTCCAACTCACTCTGCAGACTACCCTATCCCCACATTCATTTGACACTTCTGTTACCTCCCATGAAGTCTAACCCTCCCTTCAGAATCTGAGTGTTGAGCTGGCAACAATGCTTTAGGAATGCAGTCTAAAAATAGTGGTGTGTAGGTATCATTGCTTTGCATGTCTAGAGGGCAAATATAGAAAAATCACAGGTATATATTGATACATGTGAGTAGACATGAAACTGACAGTAAGGTAAGATCCTTTTTAGGACCAACTAAGATAAAAAAGCAAGGAGACCATATTCCATTTCCTCAGAACACTATTAGAATCTGGATTTAAGAATTCCAATAAATTTGAAAACTTTCTTTCTACGTCCTACATTCTGACATTTGAATGCTAATGAATATATGAGCCAACTCTCTGTGGTAAGTATTTTTAACAGACCAAGGTAACTACATAAATTCTGATAAGATTTGATAAATATAAAATTTAACTATTAAGGGAAGAAATCGTAAAATAGGATGAAGATGAATTTCTATTATCTAAAGATTGGATATAATTTTGGTGTGGGGAATCAAATGCCCTTTGTATTGTGGCTGCTCCTACCTCACCTGTACTTCCATGGGGTCTTCCCCTAGATCTAAAATCTATTCTGTTAATTTAACTATGAAGCTTCTGTTCACTTTTCTTTAGGCTTGTCCATCTGTCTCATCAAGAACACCTGCACTTTAAGAAACATTTTCATTAATAGAATGTGAAGTGAGAGTATGAAAATCAGTTTAGGCAATAATACAGTATGACCGTCATATCAGCAGGAGGGTATGTTCTCAGATTTCACGTGGGTACAGAAAACCATGCAAAATAACAAACCCTATTGAAATGAAGGACCTCCAACCCAAGAATACCATAGAATCATGTTAGGGGGGAGGGCAAAAAAAGCACCTAGGACCTCATTACATTGTCTTATACTCTGTCTCTGAGTCTTTTGCATGCAATTACCAATGGTTCTGTTCACATGACATTTGTCCTCTTTCATCAGCAACCCATTGGAAACCATCTGCAAAAGATCTCAGACACAAGGTAATTGAGCACGGAATTGAAATTGTGTTTTTACCTCAGAGAAATTCAGAGGTCTAACTTTTTCTTTGTGATTCTACATCCCATATCTATCTCATCAGTTGTGTCATGACATCTCCTTGAGGGTGGATTTGGGGGCGATTCTGCTGACTCTGGGGATTTTTCATGATAGAAGCAGGCATCATTTCTCTTTTGGTGATTGACAGAGAAAGACATCCAAAAAGGCTGTTTAGTAATTAATAATTTTCTTTTATTTCTTTTAAGTTTTTAAATTTATTTATTTTTATTTATTTACAGTATTTATATTCCGCCCTTCTCACCCCGAAGGGGACTCAGGGCGGATCACATTATAACACACATAGGGCAAACATTCAATGCCCATAAACACATCAAACAGAGACTGAGAGACACACACGCAGAGGCAAGTTAACTTCCTTCTGAGGGGATGTTCGATTCTGGCCACAGGGGGAGCAGCTGCTTCATCATCCACACTGACGGCACTTCCTCATACCAGGTCGTAAATTAGTTAATCTTGCCTCCCCACTTTTTTATTAGTGGTACCTTATCTCCTACTTGATAGATGCAACTATCTTTCGGGTTGCTAGGTCAGCAACGAGCAGGGGCTATTTTTTTTTTTTAATTGACGGGTGCTCACCCCGCCACGGGCTGGCCTCGAACTCATGACCTCATGGTCAGAGTGATTTAAGGCAGCTGCTCAACAGCTGCGCCACAGCCCGGCCCCAAATCCTGAATATGTGTGATTTTTGAGATTTCTAGTACTGCATAACTGCACAGATGAAAGATCTTCCAAAATCTCATGATAATGCTACTTTGAGACTTCCAGGCTACATAACCATGCAATATTTACCCAAAGAACTTTTTTTAAAATCAAAGGAGTGTCATCAGGGAACATCAAACGGATTGGGAGGAGCAACCCACCTATGGTGCAATGAGTCAAGGCATACTATTTTCAAAACATAGAAATCAGGTATGATTTGTACACATCCCGTGTGTATAGAGTATTCATCCAGCCTTTATAAACAACAAGGTAAATACAGATGTAGTGTTTCTCAATGTGAATGTGATGAGGCCCTTAGAAAGGATACATTTTGTCCATCATGATGTTGCTGTATAATTGATGACTCTATGATGTTAAATGTATTGATTGGGCCTGGTCCCCATGTGAGCCACACCGAGTCCCTGCTGGGGGAGATGGAGGTGGCATACCAATATAAAATTATTATTATTATCATCATCATCATCATCATGGATGAATGAAATGGCAGATACAAGTCCCATAGATATGAAGTCATACTGTATGCACATCGTAAATTGTCATTTGTAGACTGAAACTAAAGAAGAATGGGAAGAAAAATAATCCTAACTATGCTTTTTATGCTTTTAAATTCTGTTCAGCTCTCACCAGAGCCTTAGTGCAAAAGCAATTAGACTAGTCTAATTCATTTTTTAAACTTTTTGGAAATTATTGGACAGCAGTAGTCCTAGACACTAAACAGCAACTGATTGTTATTAATTTATTACCTCTAGAGCAGAGTTTCTCAAATTGTGTTCCTACAGATGTTCTGGATTTCAGCTCCCACAATTCCAAACAGCTAGTAAGCTGGCTGGGATTTCTGGGAGCTGAAGTCCAAAACACTTGGAGTAACACAGTTTGAGAAACACTGCTCTAGGGAAACAATATTATGTTCCCATTTTAGGACATCACTTGGAAATTTCATGAAATGGCACAAATAACCCAAAAAAAGTTTTAAAACCCCTTTGCATTGCATTGTGTACCCTGCCTGAAGTTAAGCCTTTTACATATTAATAGTAAAATTGTTTGAATACACTTGTAACTTCTTTGAAGGCTGGTCCTAGGAAAGCAGAGATCAAAGACCTACAAATATCAATTTATTTATTTTACCAAGGGAAACTGTATCCTTTCTCAGCTCCCATTCAGTCTGAGTCTCAATGCTATGGCAAAGATGTACATGTCACTGTCATGGTATGTTTAACCTTTGCCAAATCAGGAGTATTAACTCCAATCCTAAACTTGCAGGTCCTAAAGGGCAACATAACCCTTTCCACCTTCAACAATGCCAAGCCAAAGTGGATTAAAGCCTGGTTATAATAAGCATGAAAACCTTATCAGCAGCAGACTCCCTGACAATGATTGTTGTTGTTGAGGATGAGGTGGTGTTGGCAGAGGTTTTTTTTGGTGGTCACTAAAATAATATTGATCTAGCTAAATTCCTGGTGGCTCAGACATCCCCTTGGTATCAGCTGGCCAGAGTGTTTGATGGACAAATGGTGAGAACATTCAGGGGAAAGAATACACTGTCTGCCATTTATAAAGTAGCTGCACAATGAAATTCCAGCACACGGAACGAGAGGCGGTGGAGCTTGGAGGTGGTATTGCCAATGCTACCCGAATTCTATTCTGAATTAGATTATGTGAAGGGGGGAAAAACAGAGAGAGAATATATAGACAACCAGCTGCTCCAAGGCTTACTCCAACCTTGCTTTTATTGTTCTGCTAAGTTAGAGGTGGGGCATCAGAAGGATTCCATGCATACCGTCACTGAGAAATTTTAATATGTTCCACACTGACACATATAAAAAGGAAATAACAGCTGATCATAAGTCAGACCAGGCAACAGCATCCCTCTCTCCCTTCTTCCCTCTTTCTCCCATGCGAGAGCAGAACTGCAGGTCCTTATTGCACTCCACATCCTAGTCTGCAGAGACCCGAGACATCTAGCTCATATAATCTGAGCAACGTTTCTAGGAAATTGAATGTGGACACTACAAACACCATGGACTGCAATCCACAAAGGCATTACTCAGAGATAATGAGTTGCAATGACAAGGCTTTGAAAAACATCCTTTCCCCAGTTCTCATATTACAAAATCAAGTCAATGTCAGAGACAGCAATTGCTGGAGAACTGCTATTGTAGAATACTTTCTCTTTGCATGATCCTGTGGAACTCACAGCCAGAAATTTTTTCCTAGATCAAGAGGCTTTGAAAAGCAACAAGAGTGTTATATAGGAAGTATGAATGCAAAACTTTATATCAGTGGTTCTCAGCATTCCTAATACCGCGACCCTTTAATACAGTTCCCCAACCATAAAATTATTTTTGTTGCTACTTCATAACTGTAATTTTGCTACTGTTATGAATCGTAATGTAAATATCTGATATGAAGGATGTATCTTCATTGTTACAAATTGAAGAAAATTAAAGCATAGTGATCAATCACAAAAACAATATGTAATTATGTATTGTGAAATAATTATTTCTAATTACAAATAAATGAAATTTTCTCTGGAAGCATGATGTAGCATGGGTAATAGCCTTAATATAACAACAGTAAACTACATTGCTACATTTTGTGACAGTATGTGTAAAAGGGCAATAGCAGTGCGAGAATTGAAATTTCTTCTCTCTCACCAGATCAGAAATTATTGGGGCAGTCAGGTACTCTTTCTTACTCAGTTTCTAGAAAATGTGGTCTCATTTACACTAACCAGCAGCCAGCAGGTGATTCCCGTGTCCAGCAAATAGCTTCAAATACACCCCAGGTTTGGATCTCAACTTCACAGGAAGTATCCAGGGTGCTGAATAAGTTTTGGAGACTAGGCTTGCTACTTTGGATAGTTTTTTCAAAGTTTAGACTGAATCTGGGAGTGAAGTCAACAGTCATGCATGGATGGATCTTCATCTCTCTCTTCATTTGTCCATATAGTCCTGCTTCCCTTGTTTCTCACTTTTAGATTGGAATAGAATAGTCTTATGAAAATGGCTTTATACCTGGTCAGAGTCAGAGCTTGGAAAGATTACTTTCTGCACAGCAACTCTCATAATGCCCCACAGCTGGCAAGCTAAGCCAACCAGGGGATTCTGGAAGTTGTCCAAAGAAGCAATGCTTACAGTGTTCAAACTGTCAGTCAACCAATGCTTTGACAGGACTCTTCAGAAAGAAACTGTCTTAACCATCTGATATTTTAACTGAAGAAGCTTAAGGATGAATTTCAGACTTTTGAATGTGTATTCTAACATAGAGAAAAGCTCCCTTCTCCCAATTTAATCATAAGCCATGGGAGAAGAAAGTAATGGGTCCTTGATTCCTTCCATTGAGAGCTGAAATGATCTAGCTAAATGGGATGACCAAATCTTCAAGGAAGTGTGCTAAATTGAGCCCTAAAAATATCAGACATCTATTTCCTTTGAGCCATTTCAGAAAGAATAAATTTTGCCAGTAATCTAGTCAAACATATTTGGGAGAAAGCTATGCAGAACACATGAAAGGCATTTCCAAGTGCATGTTGTGCTTGTAATAGTCTATTTATTTATTTATTTATTTCAATATTTGTATCCCACCCTTCTCACCCAACAGGGGACTCAGGGCGGCTTACAATAAAACACACATATATAAAAATATAAAATACAGTGCAAATATGTTTAAAGATGTTTGAATGATAAAGGATGGGGAGAGAGCAATTGGCTCTCCCTGTGCATGTACCTAGAAGTACAGGGATCGTTGAAGAGTTTTTAAGGAATTTTTCCCCTCTCAAGAGCCAGCATGATATAGAGATTTCAGCTTTGGACTATGACTTTGAGGACCGGGATTCAAATCCTCACTCAGTCATGGAAACCCACTGAACAAAGTCACATTCTCTCAGCCTCAGAGGAAGGCACAGGCAACCCTCCTCTGAACAAATCTTGCCAAGACAATCCCATGATAGGCTTGCCTTAGGGTTGCCATAAGTCAGAAATGCCTTCAAAATGCACAACAACCAACCTCTCAAGACTGGTAAAAGGTAATTAAGATTGTTTGTGCATACTTAATTAATTTTACAAAGCAGTAACAATATTGAATGCAGTGAAGAATAAAAATACCCACCAACCAAAGCACTTAATATACCATTAAGGCATGGTAAGGCAATTTAAAAAAATATTTAAAGCATGTCTATGTCAAGGAAAGGGGAAATGTATAAGACCCAAAATTGGGCAACCCTAACCATAAAAACAGCTTCAAGACCCCTGTTTTGCTGCCTGTGTTGTGTGCAACTGCAGAATGACAAGCTCTGTAGTTTCCCCTACTCTACAATTTGATTTTTGCATGGGATTACAAATTGAGAGTTAAGGAAAAAGTAGTCTTATTGCCCTTTCCTGAAAATTGCAGACATTTTGCTGCTAACAGCAAATGGCACTCCTTCCTATATGTACACATTGTCCAAGTTCAAGTGTAAATTTTCCAAGTATATCTAGAAGAAAAGAAGGAAAGAATTCAACTGCAAATTAAATAACTATTTGCTGCTCTTTTATGATATCTCAAATCTCAGTCTACTTGTCCCAGAAATGCTCACAGGTCTTTCCAAGTATCTTAACATTTGTGTAGGTTCATGTAGCTTTTATGAGTTGTTTGTTTGGCCCAGTGGGTGGAAAAACCCTGAGGAAGAAGTTGAATTTTCTGGATGGGTTTAGAAGGAAAGAGAGAAATGGCAAAGAGTAGCAGCTACCGGGCCCTCTTCACTTTGAGCAAGGTATTTTCCATTGAACATTCAGGGGAGAACAAACAGGTAAATTCTTTGTCATATATTTTTTGTATTGAATTTGCTTTTATTCTGCCTTTTTTTTTCTTTTTTTTATTTAAGACTTTATGCTTGGCTAAGAAGTTACCACAAAGTGGCACTAGAGGACTTAGTAAATTCCTGGAGACGATACCTCCAGGGCAACTCTATGGTGTGCTGAGATCAGAAGTCAGGCATTAATGGCATTTGGTCATATGTATGGTTTCAGCCAGCAGCGAATTGGCAGGGAACATATTCTCTGCAGATGCAAGGGTCTATGTCTTTGAACAATATTCAATTATAGTTGGTCCCATCGAGCCCAGAAAGAGATACATTTACATACTTGGGAATAGGCAACAAGACGAGCACATTGCTAATATTTTGGGACTACATGAGGAAATCCTTTCTCTTTCTCACTTTCACACACTAAGATATAAGAGCTGGAAAGAGAAACTTACATGGACCAAAGCCTCCATGTTCACTAAAGAAGGATACTTCCTGTCTTTCAGGAACAACAGAAGACTCCTTTCTCAATGTCTTCAGGCTATGTATAAGATTAATAGGATTCTGAGTGATAATAGAATAGCTGATGAAATCAAGGTAAATGATTACATGCTTGATCATACGGAAGTATAAATATTCAATAGTATTCCTGTACCTTCATATTACGTAAGGAGAAGTCAAGGGTGGGGGTTCATGGGTGGGAATGGGGAGGTGGCGAGACTGGGGAAAAATACTTATATTTTGATTGTGGAATATCAAGATTGTATGTTTCTGTGTGTGTGCATGCATGTGTGTGTGTGTGTGTGTGTATACACAAACACACACACATACACACATATATTCCACAATAAAATAATAATAATAAATTTTAAAATGTCTACAGGAAAATCATTCCCCTGTCAGACACATTTGCATCCCACTTCAAATGATATGAAACAAAACATGAACATCTTTAGTGCTCAGTGCCTCTCAAGTCCTGAGGAATTCTCCATCCAGCAGAAAGACTGATCTAAAGAGAGCAGATGAAGAGGAGTTGCTTTTCGCTGTTTCCTCATAGTCTTTGCTTATAGGAGCAGAGTTCTGAAGGGTGGCCAGCAAGTCGACTTGAGCACACTGAGCGTATGCTTTGAGAGCCAGGCAGCTGTCCTCACCCTGACAATGTGCAAATTGTATTGCATTAGAAGCAGGCAGCTTGGATAGCTTTGTATTAGCACTCCAACATGGTGGTTATACTACCTGAAGTCAGAGTAGCCTTTGATTCAATCTTTCAAGGGGAGATGTACAAGTGATTCTGATTAAAAACTCTGCACCAGGAAGTCAGTGTGATGTGGATTTCTGAAAGAGTTATGGAAATGCGCATATTCATTTACTAAGTCTTTAATTCTGTTGCTGATATTTGTAGGGGCAGCCAGATAAGGAGTCTGAGAAGTAGTCAAACATTCACATACAAAGAAAAATTGGCCCAATTATTTTTCTGGTCTCCAAGATTTCAGGTACAAAACAGCCCTGCTATGCTCTTGTTTTGGAGATGTCCTCACAGCATTTCCACACTGCACTATCTTTTGAGTCTTTCAACAATAATGGTTAGAAACATGCTTTTGAAAGACAAAAGAAACAAATAAGCACTGAGATTGACAGACTGTTGAATTGTTCGTTCTGAATTCCCTGCCAACTGTAACAATCTAGCATCCATACCATTCTGCTTTATAAATCTTTTGAATCACTAAAGCTAACAGCCTCTACGAGATACTTTGACTAATGTTTCCTACAAGAATATGTGTGCCCCCCCCCAAAAAAAATCCACTGAATGGTGCTTATACTAGTTTAAGAGAATTCTGTATCCCCAGCCCTCTCACTAGACGTATTCTTTAAAATCTCACATAGTTTGTTCAGCAAAGGCAGCTAACACCATGATGCATCTGTGAAGCTGCCTAGATATAGAGGGGGGTGCAGCCAGTTTCAGCCAATGTGATAACTCAGAGGAAAGACTCTGTGAATGAGAAGTGAGGCTTACAACGAATATGATTAGATTTGTTGTAGAGAATCTGGGGCTTCCTATAGCTGTATATCTATCTGTTAATATGATATTTATAATTGTTTATATTTAAATAAAACAGCTATATGATGTGTAGTATGACCCACTTAAATGTGGGGATATGTTTCCAGGTTTCGTGTAGATATGTCAAATATTGGATAAAAGAGAAGCCTATTGAAATGAAGGACTTCTGTTCCAGTAATACCAGAGTCACCCAAGGACCTAGAAAATGCCTAAAGATAACATATTTTGTCAGATACACATAAATGAACCTGAGGATATTAGCAACATAGATAAAGAGGTCATACTGTAGTTCATTTGATATACAATAAGCCATTTGGGGCAAAAATTACAATTTGTATGGAGTTAATATGCAGTTGAAAATAAAACAATAAGAACCTATGGCCCTGTAAGAACTAATCAATTCATTATATTATAAGTTTACAGTCTGCTCCATTCATGCATAAAATATTACCCAGAATTTCAGATATACAAACACAGTAAACATAGTTGGATATGGAATTATAGACAGTTGAGGTCAGGGGAAAATGTATGCACAAGTACTGACAGCTGTGTGTTTGATTGAGTAGTCTAATGTTTCCCAAATCTCATGCCGTAATAAATGTGTAAGACTTCAAGACCTATCACTTTCCGACACACCACTGTCAATACTTTCCATTTTTTGGAATACATTGTTACATTTGTTGTATCAGATTAAAATTATCTCTTCTTTGGAAATTAGCAAAACTAGTTCTTAAGCACAATAGCTCAGTGATGGGGCAAATGTATTAATGGTTTGATTTGTACATCTGTAGGTAGGTTAAAAAAGAAGACAAATTGAGTGAGCTGTTGTCACTCCATGTGCAGACAATACCGGGCTAGATGAACAAATTGTTTAATCCATCATAAGACAGCTTTTTAGGGCAGGGGGGTATCTCCACTGCATTAGCACTTTGAGTCCCTCCTCTTGAGCTCTTTGGACTACATAAAGAGTTGGTCCTATACTTGCCTACTATAATGCAAGCCCCATAAAATTCTATAGTTATTCCTGGCTAAACTTGTATAAGATTGCAGCCCTTGCTGTTCTACAGCCTGTGAACTTGAGGAAATGCACATGTCCCTTCTGTCTAAATACATGGATGGTAATAGGAGCAATTGTACCCTGTTTCCCCGAAAATAAGACATCCCCAAAAAATAAGACCTAGCAGAAGTTTTGCTGAATTGCTAAATATAAGGCCTCCCCCGAAAGTAAGACCTAGCAAAATTTTTGTTTGGAAACATGCCCAGTACCTGCCAAAAAGAACACCAGAGCATGCAGGATTGGTAAATGTACATATCAGTTGTACATGGAAATAATGGTAGTAACAAGAAATTCTTGATAGGATTCAGTTTGTCTGGTTATGTTGGTTTGTGATGACAACTACTGTACAGTATATAATAAATGTTCATTTTTTGTTCAACAATAAATGTGAATTCTTCTTCATAGAAAAATAAGACATCCCCTGAAAATAAGACCTAGAACATATTTGGGAGCAAAAATTAATATAAGACACTGTCTTATTTTCGGGGAAACACGGTAACTAACCTCTGTAATGACATGTCCCATTTGAGGGAAGGCTTTGTCTGCATGGGTTCTAGATGAAGCTATGAAAGAGAAGGGCAGGGAAGTCTTGGCCTCTAGGCAACACCCAGAAGCCCCAGTCAGAATGGTTAATACTAAGGGACATTTTGGCAGTTGTAGTCCCAAAAACACCTGAAAGGGCAATACTTCTCCAGCTGTATTGTGCAATTCCCATATCCACAGGACTGGTAGCCGTAGTTTCAATTATCTATATCCAGCAAAATATGTCATCTCTAAACAAAATAGGTCATCTCTAGACAAAATATGTCATCTTACAGACCTATGATATTATTGGGCTGGAAGTCCTTAATTTCAATGGACTTTTGTATTAACTGTGGTGTTGCGTATACACACAAAGTCCAGGAATGTATCTCCAATGGACACAGGCTTTGAACTGTATACTTTTATATAAATTTTGCATGCCATCTTTCCTGATAATATCATTCATCTAACAGAATCAATAGGTAGCAATCACAAAGATCCTGCAACATAAAAACAAAGGGGGACATCCTATGAAAATGATCCTTCAGCTGTCCTCAACTTGCAGATATGAAGCATCTTTTCTAAGGCCATTTTAGAATAATACAACTCATTTCAGTTTGCCTTGCTAGGGCTCAAAGACATCTAATATTTCAAATAAGACTAGAAGGATGTCATCTCTGAAATAATCTTTTATCTTTCCTTCAGAAAAAAAAATGTTGGAAGAGTTTGCTTCCTAAAGCAAGACTATTTTCTTTTTTTCTAATACTTCTATCTCTAAAATTCAGGTACAGCCTATAAAGAATAGTTTAACACCAATATTCTTATCCTATAAGGTATTACATTTAAAAGTTTATCACTAGCTAGACTCTGTCATTTACTTCAATATCTAGTGGCACGAAGTGTCTTTAATCATGTTTTCTTTAAGGATTAATCCAAGACTTTGATATATACGTTCCTCTATCACTTCTCACACTGGTACATTTACATTACAATTCTATTATTCAATCCAGCCTTTAATCAATTTTGCTGTTTATTGACTGTCATTTTTATGGTTTTGGAATTACCTAAACCATTAAGGAGCCCCCAGTGGTGCAGTGGGTTAAACTGCTGAGCGGTTTGAATCCGGGGAGCAGGGTGAGCTCCCACTGTTAGCCCAAGCTTCTGCCAACCTAGCAGTTTGAAAACATGCAAATGTGAGTAGAGCAATAGGTACCACTGTGGCGGGAAGGTAACAGTGCTCCATGCAGTCATGCTGGCCACATGACTTTAGAGTTGTCTACAGACAACGCTGGCTTTTCGACTTAGAAATGAAGATGAGCACCAACCCCAGAGATGGGCACGACTAGACTTAATGTCAGGGGAAAACCTTTACCTTTACCCTATTATCTAAAGTACTGTTTCTCTCCTTTTCCTTTGTGAAACAAGTAATTGAGTAAGTATGTGCATGCACACATGTGTGTTCCAAATTGCCAATCAACTCATGACAATCCCAAGAATTTAATAGAATTCTCTTAGATAAGGAATATGTGTCTAAGAAAATAAGAAAGAAATAGTTTTGGAAGTCGCTTCTTCTGAAATATGGACACAGAGACACACATATACAACAAGATAAAATAACTTTTTTCAATAGGTAGCACTCAAGGCCTGGCACCTTATTTCTGAATGTAATTCTCTGCCTGAGCATCTCTCGGTGTCATCTGCCCAACAGACATCCCAATGGCATTATCGGCTGTACTGGAGGGGTGAGCCGGCTGCTCAATATATCTCCTCTGTTCTGCAGCCAAAACAAACACAGTAGATTTCCTCACCATTTTTAACCAATCAAACACACATTAAATCCCCCCTAATCCATAATCAGTGCTGTGCAGTCCAGTCCATGGCTCAACTTCCCAGGAGTTTGGATAAAAGCTAAAGTTTTAAAAAGGGAAGGGGGGAGGGAAAGCGGAGAGCTCCAACCAAACCTAAGAGTATTCCCTGAAAATCATGACACACATGGCTGGAAATAAATGTTGCCTATTGTTTCAAATTATTCTAAGCACTTCAATAGATGGCCTAACAGGGGATAGCATATATAAGTTATAATGAAAGTAAACATATCCATTTTAAATCTCCACTTTGCCTGTGTTCATACTGTCCCACTGCAATGAGACAAAGGCAGTGATGGAGATGCCCATAGCTCCCTTTTAAATCCATATAATGTTTCAGCATTTCTCTGTTCTATTTCAGCTTCTGGTACAAATGAGAGACAGTGAAAAGCCACAAACAAAAAGCCACCAGATAAGACATAAAAGTACAATCATTTTAAAGACGGTGATGTTGTTGGTTTCCAATTGAAAGCCCATTGGCATCATCTTGAGAAGGTACACACTTAAAGATTGGCTGGCAATAAAAAGGTGCAGGCAGTAAATCTTTAAACCTAGAATGCATTAACAGTAAAAAAGAAACTGTTTAAAGAAAATGGGGCAGTCAAAGAAACCAATTGTTCTCATTTAGGATCTGGATTATTGTGGGTTCTGTACAAAAACCCTTGCATGCTTGCTTACCTTTGCAAAATGTGCTGCTCGTCCTTCCCTCTTCTGGACTCCTAAAGCAAGAGCTAAAAAGAGGTCTTGTTACTTCCAAATGCTTTTGTTCTTCTGTCCCCCGTCACATGGCTTGCCTTTTATATTTGCAACACACAAAAGTTAGGGCTGTTGTTTAAGAGAGAGTGAAAGAGAGACAGAGAGGGAGGGAGAATGTCAAATGGAAAAGTGCCATTGCAGTCATATATCAATCAGGCTCGCAGCGGCAGCAGCTCACAAGCAAATGGGAATTCCACAGAAACGCAAAGCTCTTGTTATCTGAGAAATCACTAAACACCACCAGTCGAGCTCCCTTCTGCAGGGACTTCTCATTGGAGAGCTGAAACCCTGGATGCAAATACACAGAGATTCAGGATGTCTCCTTTTTATGGCAAGCAAGGCTCCAGCATTCAGGTCCAAATTCAATTCTGCCACAAATAAAAAGGGATTTCAGGCCAGATAACTGGACCACCATAGGGCAGCCTCATTCAAGCTCCTGCTAACCATGTGAAATGTCAAAGGAAAAAGGGGATAAGCCTATCTCTCTATCTCTGGCACAGCTTCTTTCACACAGGCATTATTCACATTTATGGGACAAGTCAGGTTTTGTCTAAAGAACGACTGGGGTGATTTTCACTGGATTTATGGCTTGGATTCTAAATGTGAGGTGCCCTGACTTACTACAGTTCATCAGACAAGATATATGATGTTGCCCCATCATCAAACCTGAATGAATAGCTGTGCATTTTCAAGTTACCTAAATGCTTCTCCCTGCCAGTTTGAATGTTCGTTTTATTAAAATCAAAACAACAAAGTTGATTCACTGGAATTAATGTCTGTTTGTCTATGCAAACATTTTGTTTCTAATATTTTCCCTCATCTGCACTCTCTCTATTAAATATAGAAGCATTAATTATTTTCTCTTTTCTTGCTTAAATATTATTATACAAAATTACCAAGATCTATTTTCAATGCTAATGAAATTGAAATGTAGAAAATGTCCCAGATACAGCAAATCTTTTAATTTACATTTATTTATCCACCAGTGTGTTTGAGTACCGTGTGTGTATTTCTTGCCCCTTCGCTTTCTTTTCAGTACAACTCTATGAGGTAGGTCAGGCAGGGGGGGGGGGGGGGGAGTGACTGGCTGAGACATCGGCCAAGAAGTTACGTTCAGAAAAATTTGCTGTTGGTAAGAACTGCTTGATGGTGGAATACTCTGCTACTTCAGATGTTGGTGGAGTCCCTTCTTGGAAGATATAAATAACGGCTGGATGGCCATTTGTCAGGAGTGCTTTGATTGTGTATTTCTGCATAGTAGGGGGTTGGACTGGATGGCCCTGGGGATCTCTTCCAACCTGATCATCTTTGATTATATGGCTTAGTTGGGATCTAAAACATGTATGCCTGTATGTCTATGCAACTTCTGAGATTGTGAAGGAATTATAAAATCATGCTCTTTACTCCCACTTGTCAAATCACAGATAGGATAGTCTTTGTTTTACTGTCTCAGTCTATTCACTTCCCCCAGCATAGTAGAGGATCAATGATACCCCACAAATGACAACAAAGCAATATAGTGAATTAAAAGCAAAAATTTGGGCTCGAGGCTAAAGAACAAGGAGGAAATCTTTCAATTCACAAGTACTATATGAGTAGAAAGTTGGACTCCTAACCAGACAGACATCCTGAGTCAATGCCATCATAAGCCCCTTTAGAGCTGGACAGCCTGGGTGTTGTTAATATCGAAGCCTCTTATGTGGTAAAAGATCAAAAGACAGATGGAAATGATGCTATAAAAATAGACTCCTCTGAAAGGGGAATGGCGTGTAGATGAGTAAGCATGGTGCACACAACAAAGGAAACATATTTTGGCTTGATCTGTACAGTCTGATTTGCCTGGAAGGGAAGCAAGTGGGCTACTCCAGCGTTAGTATGAGAGACTGAGCCGTTTATTCCACTCAAGGAGGTCTTTGCGAAATGTTTAGTACATTGTTTTGCCTTTCTTTTGGACCCCAGTTCCCAGAATCCTGCAGACAGAATGCTGATTTGAAGAATCTGCAAGTTGTATTCTTCCCAAAACTGTAAGATCTTTTAGTTACAAATCTGAGATCTCTCTCCCTCTTTCCATTTCATTGGAGGCTTATTAATTCTACCCAAATATTAAGTAGAATTTCCTGATGGTTAAAAGTGTTTGCAAATGAAATGGACTACTGGATGGCGATCTCTCAGGAATACATTTTTCTATACCATTCCAATTAATCCTCTGCTGCCCCATTTACTTAGCTGCTTTTAATATGTTCCAATTTCTCTCTCCTCCTCTCATTTTCCTCCTTTAACCTCAACTTGCTTCAATTGCTGCAAACTGAACTCAAAGTGCAAATTAGCTTTCACTCAATCAACACAACAGGAGGGAAGGGGCAGAGTCCTTCCCTCCTGTTGGGTTTTTTCCAGGCCTTCCTAAATTCAGTACATAAACTCCAAGATTCCTTTGAGTAAAACAGCAGCTTTCTGTGTTCTTCCCTATTACTAATTTTTGCTTTCGTGTTGCCTGGCCAAAATCTTTTGATCACAGTCTGATGTTGCTTGGCCACAGTGCATCCCAGTTTTCATTTGCAAAATGTTGGCAGGTATAACCCTTGAAGTCTTCCAACTCTGATCTTATGATTCCAGAAGTGAAGATGAGTAAGAGATGCTACCCAGAACCATATCCATTTGGCTCTGCATTCAATGCAGCATGTGTGGAAGTGCAATATACATAATTCACAATCTAAGAGAAGGGATCATGACAATTGGAAGCAACTTAGTGTTCAACATTGAAATGTAGCCAGATTTTCTTTAGATGTACACCAGAGTACAAAGCAAGTATAATCTGGATAAACAGTCATTTGGGCTAGAGTAATAGAATCAAAGCAATAGGCAATTATGACAAGCAGAGCCAATGACAGCATTTACTCCTACTTTTCTGTTGTGTCTGAGCTTTGCTAAAATCCTTAGAGTAGAAATGGAAGGTGAATTAATTTCCCAGGAAAAATGTATTTTTGTAAATTATTCCTACTTTAATGCAATTGATTTACAGGTGGCAAAGACAGGTATTAGACTATGAGTCAACTCCATTATTGACATTTTTGGGTTCTCCATATAAGCGTGGCCATCAGGACTTTCCAGATGAGTCCCCACATTTCAATATTTATCATGACACCACAGATTAAATTGTGCCAAATTGAATGGAATTGTCTTGCAAGAACATGTACCAAGATTAGTCATGTACCAAGACTAATTTTCATGTTAACTAAGATTTCCTTTTTCATTCTTAGCATCTAGGGTTGTTGCCAACTCAAAGTATAGCTGCTGCATAACAATAGGAAGAAGGAGGAGGAGGAGGAGGAGGAGGAGGAGGAGGAGGAGGAGGAGGAGGAGGAGAAGAAGAAGAAGGAATGACAATCAAAAAAAGGAGGAAAAATCACACTGCCAGTAAATAAAGTTAAATTTCCATGTGCATCCAAGTCACCTGTCAATGTATGGTGACTCCATTAATTTCCTAGGGTTTTCCTAGGGAGGCAATACTTGCTTTCCTTTTACATTTATTTTATTTATTTATTTACAGTATTTATATTCTGCCCTTCTCACCCTGAAGGGCAGATTACAATGCACATATACATGGGAAACATTCAATGCCATTAGACATATGACATATATAGACAGACACAGAAGCAATTTAACATTTTCCAGCTTCTGGCTTCATGAGGGTATGCTTGATTCCAGCCACAGGGGGAGTTGCCGCTTCACCATCCACTTGTGAAATATAGCCTGCAGCACCAGGTATTCATTGGTGGTCTCCAATCCAAGTATTAACCAGGACTGACCCTGCCTGTCTTCCAAGATCAGACAGGATCCGGGTGTTAGGAGTACTTAGTAGTCTCGTCCATTTGTATGGAATCGCTGTCCATTTCTGTTTGTCCCTTTTGGATAGCCCCATTTCCATCTGCCGCATCTGGAAACGGGTGCCTATCCAAGCGTGCCACACCCCCTGCGCCCGACACTCAGCTATATGCCCTGAAAGCCAGGGCCTGCCTGCCAGCCGGGCCTACAAGCATCAAGCAGTCGGTGCTCAGCTGTAGGACCTGCAAGCCAGGGCCTGCCAGTTGGGCCTACAAGAGTTGAGTGATCGGTGCTCGGCTGTAGGCCCTGCCAGCACACTGAAAATCAGCCAGCCAAACAGCTACCATTTCCACTTTTTTCCGTTTTATTGATATTTCCGTTCCAGAAGGAGGGTGCCGTTTCATGCATTCCAAATAAACGGCACAAAACAAAAACACAAATTAAACAAATTAGACAAATTATGGGCCCATGACTAGTGTTTAAACCCCTAATAAAGTTAAATATACAGTAGAGTATATTGCTGTCTCAATGCCCTAGACAAGATGCCAATTTTAAAAATATTAAATATATTGATAAAATATTACCTTCAAGATGTGACAGGCATTTCAGTGCATTAAGACATGTGTCAAGAAATTAACAACCACTGTAAGAATTCTTGCCTGCTGTGTAAGATTGAGGCAATAGACTTGTTCCACAATTTGAGCAAAATGCATAAACTAATTCTGCATAAACCTACCCCCTTTTCCTTTGCAGTGCAAAGCCCAAACAGAAAGTGCAAATACGGAAGGGCTATTTTCACGGATGTTGCTCTAGGGTTGATGGGGCAGATAATAAAACAAGTCCTGCCGAATAAAAATTCTTTCCAGAAATGAAAAATGTTGGTCTGTAGATTTCTAACATTTCAATGATTTCAAGATTTCAGAGAAGCATTTAGAAATACAGTTTAAGCCATCCAAAAAAAGAGATTTGCAAAGTTCTTCTCGGCAGTGGCCCCCCGGCTCTGGAACTCTCTCCCTAAGGAGATTAGGTTAGCTCCTTCCCTGCCCATTTTCCACCGGGAATTGAAAACATGGTTGTTCCAGAGCGTGTTTGAATGAATAGGCCCAATAGAGTTGTCATCAGAATACTTCTTTATGTTTTAAAAGTGTATGGCACTTTATCACTGTTACTCATTTCCATGATACAGCACTTTATGAAACCTGTCCCCGCTGGTTTGCTTTTAATTACTCTGATTTTATCTGCTTGGATTTTAATGTATTGTCCATTATTTTATTTTGTGTATCATTGAATGTTTTAAGTTTTTGTCAAATACGTTGTGTTGTTGTTTCGGGCTTGTCCCTGTTGTGAGCCGCCCCAAGTCCCTTCGGGGAGATGGGCGGGATATAAAAATAAAGATTATTATTATTATTATTATTATTATTATTATTATTATTATTATTATTATTATCAAGCAATACAAATACAGCAAATAGAAGAGTTCTGTCTCTTCAAGAAAATAGCAAGGAAAGTTAATGAAATATAAAAAATATAGACATCTGATTTCCAACTTTCCTCATTACAATAATATAGACAATATAGGTGTGTAAAATGCCAAAAATCCACTTCATTTTGAAATATGAAATTTGTATAGCTCTCTATCAGCATCAGAGAACTGATTTTAAGCACTCCAAAACCTATAGTTTTAACTAAGCCATCAAAAGCAGGAGGAAAAAATACCCTAAGCCTTGGCTTTTATAATTTCTATAAAGGGAACTAATACATTTTCCTCCCAGAAAAAGGAAATAATTTTGTAAAATTATAATTGAACCAAATATATTTTAATATAGCAAAGGAAAGGTAGAGGTTGGTACTTGGTAGTACTAGAACTGACACAAAATATTTCTAATATGGCAAAGGAAAGGAACAGATTGGTTGGTAGAATTATCAATTGGCCCCACAATACTTTTAAGATGGCACTATTGCTTTATGCCAGGTAAGGGATGATTTTTTCCTCCCTCAAAAAGAAAATAAAGAAAGAACTTTATTTTTAATTAAATAAATCCAAAGGGGGGGATCTAATTAGTTTCCAAATCAAAAATGAATCCTCAGTAAATGGAAAAAAGCCCCAAAATTAATCCTTAGTAAATGGGAAAACCCCATACACATAAAGACAATGATCCCAAATAGATCCTAAGTTGTGACTGGCAGTGGCAGATTGCTGGCTGCTGCTAGGCTAAATAAAATGATCCTAAAGGGATCCTAAGCTATGGCTGGTAGATGACTGCTACTGCTAGGCTAAAAAGCTGACTATGGCTGCAAAAGTATTGGAGAACAGACCAAAAATGAGCTCCTGATAGCTCGATCTCCCTCTCAGAATGGTGAGAAAGACAACAATTTAGGAGAAACATAAGCAGTTGGGGCTCTGCCTGCTCTCTTCCCCTCTCCCTCAGCCATAATAGGCTGAGGAGAGCATGTGACAGAGCAATCCATATTAATTATATAATAATATGCGTCTCCCAGGAGAGTTGGCTTGCGCTTCAAAAACATGCTGACTCATGGAGACTTACGAAAATAAACGAACTTCTTCCAAAAGTTTTGGAAATGTGAGTTTCGATTAATCTAAGCTTGACAGGGTGAGGGGGGACGGCTCTGGATTTGTAAGTCGTATCATAAGTACGAATTTTGCCAAAATACTTACAATTTACAAATACGTCTGAATTTTTGCAAAACTCTAAGAACCTTATCACATTTGGAAATACTCAATTTCTGTGAGTGTCTGAGAATAATTTTGAACGAGTCCCATCACATGACATTTGCCCATCCCATCAGTATTTTGTCTGAATCTGTCTGCAAAGTGTCGCAGAAAGTGATTATGTGCAGACAGAATTCTAACCGTGTTTTTTGAAATGCTATGGATTCTTCTGTTGCTGAAGCGTTGTTTTTGTGTGTGATAGGAAAATCTGTATACATCCCATCAATAATGATGATTTTCAATATCTCACTTTGTAAAATGCTAGAATTTTGGGACTGGGGAAAATTTTCATTTGGTGGGGCAGAATTTTTATGGGGTGGAATACCCTCTTTGCTCCCAACTCAAATAGCTGCACTCATAGCTGACTGCTTTATTGATCTAAAAAAAACCACACAAACCAAACATCTATTTTTTAATTTATTTATTTTGACAATAAACACCATGCTGTCAGAATGTGTAAATTATCCCGCATTTCCATAAGTGCTAACAGAATCAATGTCTAAGGATTAACTACAGGTTCACTGTAATTGAGGTGTGGTAGCAGAGTGCTGAGTGCAGAGTGTTGCATATAAGTTTGTAGTAATCCTGTGTTGATTTGATGAAGGCTGGAGGTTGGTGGGTGAAGATAGTTTGTACATACTGTGTTAGTATATCAACTATTTGTACTATTACTGCAACTTAAGAAAGAAAAGCCTTCTGGTTGGAATGAACAGCTTTGTGTCTGTGTGTTGTTTTTGTTCCTGAGGAGACTACTTCACTGCAAGAAGGTATTTGGTTCCCTAACAGGAGTGAAGAGTCCCTTCTGCTATACAACACTTCTGGGATACTTGCTTTACCTCTCAGTTCTGTTACTCTAGAGGAGACCCAAGGCACCATTCTTAAGAACCGCCATCCCTCCACCTTACTGAAATAATACAACATGGGTGAATCTGCCATATCCCATCCCAGGTGATTTTAAGTACTTTCTCCCATTTCCAGGCACATGAGAAGCTCAGAAGACAATTTCTAGTGGCTTCAATTCCCACTGTTTCTCCATACTTCTGACACAGTTCACTGACTGATGACAGGCGGTAGTCTGCCTGCATCATATGATGGGCTCTATGGTCTTTACTGTTTTAGAAGTATGTGGAAATGGGGAGGGGTGGGATAGCACTTGTATGTGATGTAGTCCTATGTCAGCCTTTCAGTGGAGGTCAGTATTATTATGTCCATTTTGTTTTTTCCCATTAGATGGCTCTATGGTAATCCTGCAGTTTAGTCCATTGTTGCTGATCAGTTTCCAGATGTTTTGCATTTAGAAAAGAAATAGAGAACCCATGGAATTGATTATTCAGGAAGAGGCAATTTTTTCCCTGCATGCACAAAATGTTCCATTGAAAAACAGTTGTTTAGGCCAAGAGTCAAGTAATGCAAAAGTTCTGTCATGTTAGTTGGTGTCAAGAGTGGCTGATGACGATGTGAAAAAGAAAGTGAATAGTCCTCTAGTACTCCCAAATCTGATCAAGAATAGTCATTTCTCCTTCCTCTGCCAAATATAATCCCTGCAGACTCTCACCACTACTTTACAAGGAGGGTTTGTCAGTGTTGCCAAGGTGAAGTACATCAACCTAGAACCCAGGGACCCTTTCCCTGACAAGTCTTGTGAAGATGTCAATGTTACGTGATGTCAGCACACACCCAGTATGTTCTTCTATACTTGGTTTTATTTGAAATGTTCTTCACACCACATAAATGTGAGGAGTTCATTCTGTCTCTAGGATTTTGCATATATTTCAAATTCCAAACTATTTCACTCCCACTGTTTCTAGGCATCTACTCTGTTTCCCTGAAAATAAGACATCCCCAAAAAACAAGACCTAGCAGAGGTTTTGCTGAATTGCTAAATATAAGGCCTCCCCCGAAAGTAAGACCTAGCAAAGGTTTTGTTTGGAAGCATGCCCGGCGGCCGCCAAACAAAACACAATAGCATGCAGGATTGGTAAATGTACATACCAGTTGTACATGGAAATAATGGTAGTAACAAGAAATTCTTGACAGGAGTCACAGTTTGTCGGGTTTAGTTATATTGGTTTGTGATGACAACTACTGTACAGTATAGAATAAATGTTCTTCACAATAAATGTGAATTCTTCTTCATGGAAAAATAAGACATCCCCTGAAAATAAGACCTAGCACATCTTTGGGAGCAAAAATTAATATAAGACACTGTCTTATTTTCGGGGAAACACGGTATGTGCCACTGAATGAGATGCTAAGGAGGAAGAGGAGAAGATTCCTGCCATTCCATTTTAAATCCTGGAGCTGCCCAGAGCTTGGGGGATTGCGACATTGGGGGATTGAGCACAAAGAGAAGCACCTTTCCATCATTATAATGGCTTTTTGTTTTTGAATGGGAATAATGGAAAATAATTGGATAGAGGCAACCCAATCCATTTCCAAACACAGTGAGATTGCTATCTCCACAATCACCACAACCTCATTGGGTATAGGTGGCTTTTGGTTGTGCCTAGCATATGTTTGTGTTTTCCAGAGCATACCAACTCTGGAAAAAGTTAAAGCAAATGATGCCATCAGATTAAATTATGGCCAAGTGAGATTCTTTCAGAAGTGTTCTAATACAAATATATGTTACTATAAGACATTCTCTGCTTTCTGGGATCCAAATAGCATCTGCTGTATAGTAAGAGAGGATTAAAAGAATAGGATTTCAACCAAGCACAGCTCCATTGTGCACCCATGGTTGCTAGGTCAGGATTATCCCAGGTCCAGAAATTTCGGGACCAACTTCACACCCAGAAAGGATCCCCTTGTGATGTCAAAGGAATCCAGCTTGAAAATGTTACTGAGGTAATACTGAAGGGCCAGACCATAGTTCCACAGAGTATGTCATTTAAAAATCAAGTGTAACACATACATACTTTTCAACATAGTGCTGTAGCCCTGATATTCCTCCCCCTCACCCAGAGGACCAGAGAAAAGAGTCCATATCGCGAGATCTGGGAATAATTCTTGCAGACATTCTTATAATCATCTAAAGCCAATGATAGTGTGTCTGACTCTTCCCTCTGCAATATGGCGTGCTTTGAAGCTTTCATAAATTATATGGTACTTCTTGATAATGGTAAAACCCTGTGCCTATTTGTGTGCAATTCTATTCTGCAGTTCTGTATCTACTTACCAGGGACTGATCCTCACTCAACTAAATGGAAATTCTGAAGAAATGTATGAAATGGAACTGGATTTCATACAATAAATACAAGAAAATACAGACAGATAGAGCCTTGTCCACCAACCACTCTTTTGCTAGAATGGGTCGCATTTGATGGCTGTCCACATCCATAATCTGTACTATATTGTTGGAATTAGCAATTTTTTCATGCCTTTTTTCACAAATTGCTAGTATGCAGATTTTCTATTTGCTTTGATATACCCACTCTCCTTCCTCATCTCCTCTAACCTGAAGCAAATTCAAATTTTGCTATTCTGCATTTCATTAAACTGCATATTTGATGGTGGAGAAATAAAGTTATTTTATTTATTTCCATTGCCCCCCCCCAAAAAAAAATTATGCATTTTTATCTGCTTGTTGATGCATGGGACTTGTTATTGTTCAGCTTCTGCCTTGCCAATTTGATTACAATTTGATCAACTACTATTTCTCTCATTTGTCAACATGTGAGCTTGACGTGAGACTTCTTTTAAAAATACAGACCAAGGATGGAAATTACATGGGCCTCTAGATCTTTTAAAGATGATTTCCCCAATATTCTGCACCATTAGCTGGGCTGCAAGGGCTGCTTGAAGTTCCGGTCCAAAAAGATCTGGAGGCCCACGCAGTTCCCACCCCAATATAAATAGATGGCCTATACACACATAATTTCTGAAGTCTATACTGATTTGTCTGGAATTTGACAGTCATCATCCACTCAGAAGGAACAATGATTCCTGCAAATTTAATCCAATTTTGTCCCTCTGGGCTTTTTTCCTCCCATCTAGAGGCATTTGCTGGTTCCCCAAGTATAGTCAATATCTGAAGCTTTGGAAAATGAGGTAAGGTTGCAATTTGGATCCCTGCCAAAGCAGCACGTCATGCCATGAATCTGAGCCAAAGCAGGCCTCTCTCCATGTTGACAAGTTTGGGCTCTATAATGAATTCCCTGCCCCTGCCTCACTCTCATATACAGCCTTATTGATTATTTTGCTTTGTCCACATTTTGCTTTTACAGTAGAGTCTCACTTATCCAAGATAAACGGGCCGGCAGAACCTTGGATAAGCGAAAATCTTGGATAATAAGGAGGGATTAAGAAAAAAGCCTATTAAACATAAAATTACATTATGATTTTACAAATTAAGCACCAAAACATCATGTTTTACAAGAAATTGACAGAAAAAGCAGTTCAATACACAGTAATGTTATGTAGTAATTACTGTATTTATGAATTTAGCACCAAAACATTGCAACATTTACTACAAAAACAATGACTACTAAAAGGCAGATAATACAGAACCTTGGATAAGTGAAGCTTGGATAAGTGAGACTCTACTGTATTTATATTCAGTCAATATTGTTTTCAGTCTGTGCCATGGATATTTTTTAAAAATTCCTTACTTTGTAGATCTTTAGATCAAAAAGATACAAATTCATAAATAAAACATCCAGTCACAAAAGAACAAAAACAAGGTTTGACCTGTGAAGTTATTGTCCATAGCTTTACTATTTTGGTGCATGAAATCTATGAATAAAATATTCTGAATCAATAGAAGGAGCTAAGAACTATGCTTTTTGTTCTTTCTTTGTCTACTATGTATTTTTAAATTAATTCTGGCTTATGGCAGCCCATTTTAGCTTCTAAGGAGAAATCAGGCTTGATTTGCTTCATGTTCTCTGTTTTCAAGCTACAGTAGAGTCTCACTTATCCAACATAAACGGGCCAGTAGAATGTTGGATAAGCGGATATGTTGGATAATAAGGAGGCATTAAGGAAATGCCTATTAAACATCGAATTAGGTTATGATTTTACAAATTAAGCACCAAAACATCATGTTATACAACAAATATGACAGAAAAAGTAGTTCAATATGCAGTAATGCTATGTAGTAATTACTGTATTTACGAATTTAGCACCAAAATATCATGATGTATTGAAAACATTGACTACAAAAATGCGTTGGATAATCCAGAACGTTGGATAAGCGAGTGTTGGATAAGTGAGACTCTACTGTATTTCTAAATTAGGGTGACCCTAAGGTAAACTTATCATGGTGTTTCCTTAGCAAGTTTTATTCAAAGTAGGGTTGCCACTGTTCCTCTAAGGCCAACAGTGCATCTACATTGCAGAATTAGTGTAGTTTAACATTTCTTGAACTGCTCTGACTCAATGCTATCAAACATTGGTAGCTAAAGTTTTACAAGGTCTTTGAACTGCATTGAACTGCCTTATATGGGTCTACACCAGTGGTTCCCAACTTTTGGTTCTGTAGTGTTTTGGACTTCAGCTCCCACAACTCCTAACAGTTGGTAAACTGGCTGGGATTTCTGGGAACTGAAGTACAAAACACCCAGAGGACAAAGGTTGGGAACCACTGGTCTACATTAACTATCTAATGCAGTCTCAGTCTGACATTCAGATCATTACACATGCTGGCTACTTGCATCAGTAGAAATCTCTGTGTGGGCTTCACCCTGAATATGTGCTGCTGTGCAGTTGGCTCATGTGGTGTGATCTGGGCTGTAGGTTAAGATGAGAAAATCTCTCTGTCTTTGGATTGTTGGTCTCTCCAAATCCTACTCACATCCCTGCCCAACCACCACCCCATCTTATCTTTAATTCTAAGACTTTATGGGGATCTTTGTATGGAAATTTGTGCATGTATTTTTAAAACGTCAGAACACACATGGATTTTAACACATTTTTGGTATGTATTTTCCAGATATATTTTGAGTTGTATAGTTTCAAAAAGAAAAAAAAACCCTGATTTTGATTTGCCACTTCATCACAAGGGGAAAATTTACCCATTGATGCTTTCAACATGGTTCGGAGATGAAGCCTGTTGGATTCCAACAAATGACACACAGCTGTTTCCAGTGGGGCTCTGTCTCCAAACTGTGCTAAATGTATCCTACAACAGAGGCTTCCTCTGTTCTCGTTGCCTGCAATGGGGCAAGCACACGGAGAAGCCGGGCAGCGACTGGTGCTGCGATCAATGCAGGGTATGAGGTGACGAATTCCCCTGCTGCCCCAGAGATTCGCCGTGATGCTCAGCAAATCCTCCCACTTCTGGAACATGGCCACATAGGCCAAAAGACATACAACAACCCTGCAATCCTCCCACTGTCACCCATGTTAGGGCAACTAATGTGATGATGTCCTTAGTTTCTTCCCAATAATGGGAGAGTAGAACATCAAAAATAGAATCATAGAGCTGAAAAAGACAGAAGGGCTATCCATTCCAATCCCCTGCCATGCAAGAACGCACAATCAAAGCACTCCCAACAAATGGCCATCCAGCATCTATTAAAAACCTCCAGAGAAGTAGACTCCACAACATTGCAGGGCAGAGTAATCGACTGTTGACCAACTCTTATTTTCAAGAAGGGCTTCCTAATGTTTAGGTGGAATCTCTTTTCCTGCAATCTAAATCCATTGCTTTTTGTCCAAGTCTCTATAGCAGAAAAAAACAAGCTTGCCTCCTCCTCAAAGTGACATTCTTTCAACTATATGACTATGGTCATCATGTTCCTCTCAACCTTATCTTTTCCAGGCTAAAAATACATATATACAAATTACTACCAAAAAGCTTCAAGTTTACAAATTGAGCAAATTTGATTTTTAAAGAATAAACATAGATTTATTCTTTTACAGCTCTAGGTGTAGGACAGATGAACAAAGATCTTGGGACTTGAGGGTCAGTAAAGGTACAGTACCAGAAGCTTTGTTATCCATTGCTCCATGCCAATTCTCCTCATTCACTATTTTCATTTCATTTAGTGCAAGACATTTTTTGAATGAAGTCTTAATCTCTGATTGCTAGATGAAAATCACTTTGGCTGTCAACCCAGTGGCTTCAATCTGGCCCTTCAGAAGAACTACAACATTCATAGTCAAGTGAATGAGGTGTGCAACCTTTGTTTTCTCTGAGCTGATTTCTCTAATTCATTGCATCTATACTGAGGCATTACTAACTATAGACACCAGTCTGAATACAAAGGTTCCCTCACTCTTTTTTTCCCCTTGAGAGCTTGTTATAATGTGATTCATCTGCTTCCTGTCTCAGACTTCTTAGTTCAGTAGACTATAACCATTTACTATAGACTGTACTACCTGTCATGCGACACTGGTCTTATTCCAGATTACACCAAAATGGCATTCCAAGGCTCCAAACCTTTAGACAACAGGTGGAGCATTGGTGGCCCTTCAGAAGCTGTCATATTACAACTTCTATCAGTGAAAGTGGCTATTATTATACAGGAACCCATAATAAATTTACAATTTCTCCAAACTAAAGGACATTGAGAAGTTAAACCACACCCTAACTTTACATAATATGCTTGCTTGTAGTAACTACAGATTTAACTTCACATAGGAGCCCCCAGTGGCATAGTTGGTTAAAGCCCTGTGACTTGAAGGTTGGGTTGCTGACTTGAAGGCTGCCAGGTTCAAATCCAACCTGTGGAGAGCACAGATGAGTTCCCTCTATCAGCTCCAGCTCCATGTGGGGACATGAGAGAAGCCTCCCACAAGGATGGTAAAAACATCAAAACATCCGGGCATCCCCTGGGCAACATCCTTGCAGATGGCCAATTCTCTCACACCAGAAGCGGCTTGCAGTTTCCCAAGTTGCGCCTGACATGAAAAAAAAACTTCACATTTTCTATTAGTTTGGGGTAAAGCTATGTCTACTGTGGTTTCAATCCCAGGATGCATCAGCCTGGATGTGTATAGAATCCATCTCTTTGTTTCCAGTCTCACACATCTTGCTTACCCCCTGCATCTTTGTGGAAAGCTTGTGTCAGAGATGCCACTATGGGAAAGCCTTTCCTTCAACCTATCAGAAACATAAAATCAGGCAAATCTTGGCACTGCTTCTGCTGGATCCCTCCCTGTGAGGAGCTAGATTTAGAAACCATGACATACCATCACCCAAATCCTGTTTGTTACCTCTTTTGTTCTTTTAATGCTGCAGAGTCATTAGCCTTAGCAACTGAATAACATCCTTATTCCATGACTGACCAGCATGTCTTGGTTCCTCATTGGTTGCCCTGGGCTATATAAAACGGCACAGAGAAAGTAAGAAATGTTTAAGCCACATGACAGCTGCGGTGCTTGTTTGTTGCTCAGATGCCAGACTGGTTTATGCTCTCACCTTGCCCCGTCCTTGCTCCTGCTTTTGAACTTGCCTTTTGTGAGTGTTCCCACAACTGTCTGGCTCCGGCTTTTCTTTTGTTTGGGAGCTGCTGAATTCTTGGTCCTATCCAGGTACAATGGCTTGTCTGTGACCCCTGGTTTTCCCTTTGTGGGCAGTCATTGATTTGTTGCTTTGACTATTCTTGCCCTTCAAAGCTGGCAGCTGACATGAAAAGGCATGGGCAAGAGTTTTAGTACTGTGTCAGCACAGGGGTATACATGTACACACATGAATACAATACATCACAGATGTTAATCTCAATGTTGGAAGCTTTAAAACCTCTCTTCCCTGCCTATTAAATATGAAGTACTACATTTAAAAAGGAAAAACAAAATACACAAATACGGGATGTGTGACACCTGTGAAAGAGTTATAGAGGTTTTAGTAGATCACATGTTAAGCATGAATTAACAGTGTAATATGGACACCAAAAATAAATACAATTCTAGGCTGTATCAACAGAAATATAGCATCCAAATTGATGAAAGTAACCGTGTCATTTTATTCAGCTTTGGTTAGACCTTACTGGCATTACACTGTCCAGTTCTTGAGAAACATAATTCAGGATATATCAATAAAAAAGAGACCAGGATGGTAAAAGTTCTGGAAACCAAACTCTGTGAAGAATAGCTTAGGGAGCTGGGCATATTCATCTTGCAGAGGCAACCTTTGGGTCTCCATATGTTAGAAATGACTTGAAGGCTCATAACATTAAGAAATGATATGACAGCCATCTTTAAGTATGTGGAAAGATGTCACGTAGAAGATAGAGAAATCTCTTTTTCAGTTTTTCCAGAGGCTAGGACATGAATCAATGGGCACCACTTACAAGAAAAAATATTCTATTTTACCATCAGAAAAATCTTTCTGAGGGTAGGAACTGTTTAATTGCACAGTGGCCTGTCTTATAGAGTGGCTGTCTACCTTTTTAAAAAGGTCTTTAGATACAGGTTTGATAGCCACCTTTCGGGAATATTTTAGTTGTATATTTCTGTATGACGTTGGACTACATGGCCATTGAATTCCAAGTATATAATTCTAGGCTATAATTAGTTGTTGCGTTGTGTGCTGTTAGGTCATTTCTGACTTATGATAACCCTAAGGCAGACTTAACATGGAAGTTTCTGGATAGCATTTGTTCAATGGTGGTTTGCTCTTGCCTTTCTCTGATGCCGAGAGACTGCAACATGCCCACGGTTTTCATGACAAACCAAGAATTCAAACCTTTGCCTCCCAGCATCCTGGTCCAAAACTCAAACTGTGACACCAGATGGGAAGGAAAACTATCTCCTAATTCCATCCAATCTCTACAGTAATTTTACCATTGGTACTAGTGGTCTCAGAGATCAGGGCATAGCATTTTCATACCAATGAGCCATTCTTTCCCCATCTTTTTCCAGCAACACATCCAACAGGGCTATCTAGATAGCCCAAGACCTTTTCCTACTTCAGGCAAAGAACAAGATGCAACCATCTTCTCTAGAGGAGAGAATCATATTGTACACCAGAGGTACTTGACTAATTTGATATAACTTACATTGTTTTCTCTTCCAACAAAGGAAACAGATGGAAAATTCAGGAGTATCATCCAAGAAGCATCCACTGCTGTCCCCAGCATCTACCATGAAGCTGTTGCCTTAACCTTCTTAATGGTAGGGATAGCACTGACTTTTAGAGGAGTGGAATATCTTTTGTTGAATATTGGCTTCAAGTCATCTTGGCCATAGGCAGAAGAAAATATCAAAGAGAGCCAGCTTTTCCAGACATTTGTATTCTTTTACTTCCCCTTTCCTCCTCTTCTTTTTTAACCAGTTGTTATGAACCTTCAAGTTATTTCTGGTATATGGAGACCTTAAGGCTGCCTCTGCATTGTAGAATGAATGCAGTTTGACACCATTTGATTTCCTCTGTGACAGGGGTGTGACTTGACCAGGTTTCCATGGTTGAACAGGAATTAGAACTCTGGTCTCCACAGTTGTAGTCCAATGCTCAAAGCACTACACAACACTGGCTCTTTTAAAGCATCCAACATGCTTTATATTTCTTTTCTAGTAATTGCTTAATATCAGACATTATTCCTATCCCCTTTCCTAATATTTAGAGGAGACATTTCTTTTGTATTTCATTGTAGACTGTCTTCATAACCTGATGAGTTTAATTATTGTGCATTGCAAAAGAAACCCAAAACAATGGAGTAAGTGGGAGTCATTGCTCTGGCTCAGCTCAGCAATAGCTTATTTTGACCCCTCCAGTAATTTTTGCAAGGTTCTTCAAAGAAACCACATTTTATTTTAATAACACAAAGCATCCTTCAAACTTCAAACATTAATCAGATAGTGGATTTATGGAAAGAATGGAATAAAGTCCCACTAAGTTATAAATCTGCGCATCTTTGAACTTTAGTGGAAAAATACACCCCTTCCATTTTAAAACAAAGCCAAATTACTACTTACTTGGAAAGGGGGAGTATTTCCTTGTTGATCCATTTTTGTCTTTCTGTGGATCTCGTTCAGCTTCATCAGTGAGAGCCAATACTCTTCAGCACCACCCAGGAGGCAGTGAGCCGTAGTGTTTGGTCCATATCTCATTAGCATTAGATGCGGCAAAAAGGTCCATGGGAAAATGGTCATCCATCCATGAATTTGGCACTGCCAAGCAGCAAACTCCTTTACTTCTGTGTTTCAGGACAAATAGGCTAATCCTCCACTGTCATTCTGTTCAACTGCCTGGAGAATATACCCACCCTTCTGTCTTACAATGGAGAGTTGGGGACACACGTAGAATGGCTCAATAGTTTGATAATAATTCCAAATATTTTTCCAAATAAAGTGTGGAGTACAAAGAGTCAAAAGTAAAATGAATTGGATCCATTCTTTCTTTTTCTTTGTTTCCTTCCTCATAAGACTTTAAGGTGCTCAGCCCTTTGCAATTAAACTTCTTTTTTTAAAATGTTCTGATATTCTTCCAAAAATAACTTATCTAACCAAACAATCTTGCTTCCATATGCAGTTTTAGCCAGGAGATTTTCACAGAATAAAACTAATTACTATTATGTAGTAATTATTCAAGCCTAGGAATAAAGGATCAGACCTGGGAGTGAAAGCTCAGAAGTGGGAGCATGGATGGATGGAGTTGAAGTTTCTCTTCATTCTCAGCCAATATACTGTGTAATTATCATTAATCCCAAACAGAATTCACTAAAAATTCCACAAAAATGCAATTGTATTTTCTGGTGACTTTTTTCCTACAGCAATCCATTCTAAATAGAATATATTTTTGATACCTTGCTTAGCCACTTGGCAAGTGGATGATTAGCTCAGAAGATGCAGTTATAGTGCTAAGAAGAAACAATTGAAGTTGCCAGGTTTCCAGACACTAACTAGAGTCTCACAAAGTTGTTAGGCCTCAACAAGTGAAGAGACAAATCAGAAAAGAGGCACTGAAGTGGGAAGGATTGATTTTTAGATGTGATGTGTCTTGAAAGCCTAGACACACATCTATATCAATTGGTGTGTTGGTTCAGCAGACCAAAGTCAAGAGCAAGGGAAGGGGGTGGGGAGAACACTTGGGTTTTTATTGCACAAACCTGCTAGGTCATTGAAATTAGACACATACAGGTTTGAACACCACCAATGTCACACCTCACTTTGCACAATTATGCTAATTAGACAATTCATGGTCCCCATGATCATACTTCCACATACCCCAGTAACCTTACCTAAGCTACTGATAGGTTTTTGCTTGTCAATAGCAAAGAACAAAGGAATCATGGGGAGGGGCAGATCAGCAACCAAATGCTCATGGCACGGTGCAGTATTTTATTTATTTACAGCATTTTTACCCCGCCTTTCTCACCCAAGGGGTGAGAAAGGTGATGATCTAGCTTCAATGCCAGTTGGCCTGCTTTCATGCAACAAAGTCCCAAGATGTGTGATTGCACTCCTTGTGTCATTTGTGTCCAGCAAGGAGGTAGGAGGCAAGCAATATGGTTTGTGAGCCTTCTTGTTGTTCAAGATGAAAGTAGAAGTGTAACAATTTAGGAAAGAATAAGATTCCACAAGGGCTAGTGGTGAAATTTTCATAAGCCCCATCTCATTTAGAGCCCCGGGTATCAAGTGAGCTTGAAGGAAGGCTACATGGAGTATAAGTCTTACAATCTCATTGTATGGGCTGCTGGAATCACCACACATCATGGCGGTGCCCATCAGGGGTGCGAGGAGCTCCGCGTTGCCTGATGTACCCATTGCCACATTTCACAGGTGGGAAGTGTCAGCTGCCTGGCTTCCCCCCATTGATCCAATACAACATGGGAAGCCTCCCGTGTTGCTGCTGTGGGGGCATGTGCTGGTTCAGTTTTACTTTTGTGACAGAGCCCTGCCAGAAGTAGCTCTAAATTGGGGGATGGGAGCCGGCATGCTGCCGAAAAGTACCCCGTCTCATGAGGTCATAAGTGGGAATGGTGCCAGTGCTCTCCCCCTCCCACAAGTCTCTGGGTTGCCATATTAACAGGTTGTCTGGCATGTATCTACATTCCAGGTTCATTTACTTGGATTGCTGTCATGGCTGTTTCCGCAATGCAAAAGCACACTCCCAACCCTTGTCTACACCACTTCTATGACATTACAAGGACCCAGCCCAATGACATCGCAAGGTGCTGCTCCACAACATCCTATGATTCTACTCCTGGGATCTCCATTTTTGGCCCAGGAACCAAGCCACAGGAAACTAATGAACTGGCATCACTACAGACGATATCATATATCATGGGTGTAACAGGAACTTGTCTAAGATTCAACTTTTGGGGAAGAGTGATTTATAACTTGGTAATAAAACCATATTTCCAAAACTGAATTTATTTGTTTTCCCCTTAAGATTTGAAATGTAGCCTGCATTTACATTGCAAGTTGTCAAATCCTACTCATCATACCCAATTTATTTCAGAAGCACTATTTGAAAAGTACAGCTACTAGTCTTCATATGGAGTTGCCATCTATTTTATCTCCATTTTGTACACTGTATAGGGTGTGCCCTCCTAAAAGAAAGAATGAGGCAGCAATTTCAGGCCACAAATATTGATTGGGGGGGCAGCAATGATAGTCCCCCTTTTTAATGGAGGACAAGAGCACTGTATTCAAATCAGCTTTCTCCAATCCATAAACCAGGGGTGGGGAAAATGACACAATTGGATTATGTGTGACATCGCTCAGGTCAAATATTTTGGGTGGGGGGAGAAACTATCTTCTCCAGGAAAAAGACTAGGTGAAGAAATTCATCTAAAATGCCCTTAAGTTACCTTTTTCATTTTCTGTCTAGATAAAAGCTTTCTTCTGGGCATAAATCAGCCCAGAAAAACCAGGAGACTGATGAAATTTTACCTTATGGCATTAGGTAGGGAAGGGGACAATTTGGAGTGAAAATGGTGAAAATTGGCCATGAAGTCATGTTGGAGGATCTTGAGATTCACAAAAAGGTTTTGTCCAAATAAAAATAGATTTTTAATTCATGTTTTTCCCCATGTTTTGAAGGGGTTTTGTGCCTCAAACCCCCACAAAAGTGGAGAGCCTACTGTAGTCTGAATGTATTTATAAAGTAGTAAGTATGCCCCTTGCCAAAACAAAGTGCCAAATAGAATTTATATGGAGCAGGCATAAAATAGCTGACTGGATTCAGCCAAGATTTCCCATGGTTATTTTCCACTAAAATTGGAAGCATATGCTTCTCTGGAAAGAGATAATGAAACAGTTATAAAAAACAAGGTGAAGTGATACTGAACAAACTGTTAAGAGCTTGCTGAAAATACAAATAGCAAACAATGGTCTCAGTATTATCAATCTCTCAGTGGAACGTGAGAACAAAGTTCATCTGGAAATTCAATATAATTCTTCAGATTAGCATCAAAGTGCCAATTTGGGTAAGAGGAACCATGTAAACAACTGATGGCTTGACAATACTCTGTGAGTTCCATATTATTACTAGCAGTGGCCTCTAGACAAAATAGGACATTGCATGCAAACTATAAAAAATAATGAAAACAAGCAAGCAAAAATGGTTTTGATACAAATCCAGATTATTTGAAAAACAAGACAAGGCCACATAAATAAATAACATAAAGCTTTTAGAGGAAACAGAGAATATTTTGGGGTGGGGTGAGGGGTTCAAAAGACATGGTGAACACTTTACCTTTTCTTCCATTTCACAAGTATTATTGTTTCTAAAATATTCATAAGGATTCTGAAGAAGTCTAAGTATAGAAATTCCATTACAGTAAGGAATAAATGTGAGGCGTAGATCGAATTGTTAGGACTTCATCACATGAATCAGGCAAACCAATGTTCTCTACAATGTGCAAAGAGGCATGACACCGTCACATCCTGCTGTCAATCTGCCTCCTCTCCATGATTATCCTGTCTCTAGCTATTATTCGGTGAAGTTTCTCAATCCTGTAATATTTCCATTGCTTGATCCCTTCTGCTTTTGTGATAGCAGAGTGAGGACAGTGAGCGGGATTATCCTCCTCTCCTCTTCGTTCCTCCCACTCACTGCACAAGATTATGCAGAATTACGGTCCTGAAACTATGAATTGCCAAACTGGTGGCATTGTGCAAAAAAGAGAGATGCAATATCAAAAATGTTTAACCTGGTATGTATTTGCTATCAATGATAGTGTGACTGTAGTAGAATAGTAGTTTCATGTTCTAAACTAAATTAGACTCATCAACTCAACAGAACAAATATAAATATTAATTTAGCAAGATCCAATGGATTCAGTGAATCTTCTCCAACAAGTACTAACAACTAGATTTTGGCTAGACTATCTCCCATCATTTTTAATGACTCAAACACAGAGTCAAAATTGGCTCAGAGCAATATCATCAGATAGCAGCAGCAGAATTTCATCAGGAGCAGATTTTGAGAGCAAATGAAAAACAACAAGTGGCTAATTCTGCACAAGAAGTATAAGGGGTCTTGAGCCTTCTAAAGTTAGGCTCAGAGCTCTGAACTTCCCTCTGAAATAGTCAAACATGAGCCGAGTCCCATGAGGAACTATCAGAAGTGTCCCAGTATATTGCCATCATTTTTGTTCCCCTGGTAAGAGTCTTCTATACTTTAACTTTTCCTTGATATACTGATTTTGTTTCAGACAGTTGTATAATGCTCCCTTTATTATTTTGTCATTATTTTCATAGTAGTAGCATTGTTAACTGCTTTCACTGGTTTTATTTTCATCATCATTGTATTACTCTTTCTTGTATTCTGTGATTTTGTAAAAACCAGTAGGTACACAAAATTCATAATGACTGCCAATCTTGTGCAGGCATACCTTACCATAAAAATAGTTCCAGGATCCCTGGTTATGCAGCACTTCAGTAAAGTATGCCCCAGATGACCTGAGCAAATTGCAAACTACCCTCCAACATTTCACAGATAATGGGTAGCCAAGCAACATCAGGCTGTGGTCAAGGTGGCATCATGTACTGTATTCATGAGGAAGAACACACTAGCTAGAAAAAGCTTCCTGAGTCTGCAGGAAAGGGCAACATTCTGCCCTTTTTCTCTCCACTGCTGAGTTAACTGAGTGCAAACTACTTCTGTATTTTGAATTTAGTGTTCAACAATTGGAGTGAGCTAAAAACAAAAGGGGAAACTGAGGAAAGAGAGAGAAACTGGGATATTTTACCTGCATCTGAAAAAGTAGGATGACAAAGAGGATTAATTGAGACTATCCCTGCCAAATTGGGACAGTTGGAGGATACAAAACTGCCCAATTTTAAAAGAATTTGGAATAGCTTTAGAGCCTTAGTTCCAGACATTATTGCAAGAAAAATATCTCTCTGAACAGCCCCTCAAACAAATGGAATAAGTTGACACAGGGTTGATAAATGATAGACACAAGAAGCTATATAGAAAGAAATCACATGGCCAATCTTGAAGTCCCTTTGCATGATTTTAAAATAAAAAATCTATTGTTTTTCCCCTCAAACTCAAGGGAAACTTTATGATCTGGAGGAGAAAAATTCAACTCCTTTCCAGGAGATCCCTACATCATTTCTGGATATTTGTTTTCTTTTGCTTTTTAAAGATTTGGCACAGAAGGAATATTATTGAGTCCATAGAAAAAGTGGTATCCATAGATGATGTTCTGTACAAATTGAAAAGTATATGTTATTACTGGACAAATAAGAGGACACGATTACATCTGTCAACATAGCTTCAACTGCAAGTTCCAAATCAGCATGGATTTGAGCAATATTCTTATCTGCAATGATATAGACATATAACAAGCCAATTTTCTAACATTATATACAGCTAATAAAGATGTGCCATCAATTGCCAATGAACATGTATACTGGATAAAATGAGGCTTGCTACTGGCTGGAGATAATATGGGCTGTACTCTACATTTCCCACCCATAAAAAAACCAGATCAGTTGCCAGAACCATACAAATAAAGTGATAGTAAAGAAAGAGGCTAAAGCAGGCATGGGCAAACTTTGGCCCTCCAGGTGTTTTGAACTTCAACTCCCACAATTCCTAATCGTCTACTGGCTGTTAGGAGTGATGGGAGTTGGAGTGCAAAACACCTGGAGGGCTGAAGTTTGCCCATGCCTGGGCTAAAGCAACACATAACTCTCCAGCTACTCCAGCTACTGTCAGTACAGAGAAAAGTAAAAACTCCAAAACTTGCATTTTAAAAGACATATAGCAGGAGACATTCCAGTCGCCAGATGAATGTTTATGTAGAAACAATATTATCTTCTGTAAGACTAATCATTACAATATAACCTATGAGAATAATTTTAGTCATTTGGAAACAGGATTTCAAGAATCAATTTGTTTCAGTTCCCAAAATTGTTTCCTCTGGGAAGTCACATTACATCTTATGTGTCCTGTAATTTAAAGTGCTTTTGAACTCTTTCCGCTGGCAAGTATGATTGTGTGGAAGAGAGAAATATAGTTCTACATACTGAAGCAGTGGGCTTTTGCATTGATTTATGACTGTGTAGGAAGGTAGATTTACAACTGTTTTTCTGCCTTCTGGTGATTTTTGTGTCACTTCTGAACAGAAGAGGATTGATACGTATTCTTTTATTTCCCCCTCCACACACACACACACACACACACACACTGCTTGCATGTCTCCCTGAAAAATTGTATTTATTTGGAATGTTTTAAAAAGACAGTCTTGACCTTTCTGCCCTGTACAGTAGTATTTCTTTGATCACCGGCTGCAGGTGTTGTAGGCTTGAAGTTTAGCAATAAGAAAGCACAACTGCAAGAAATGCAGATAGGGGTTTTAACTTTTATTTTAACTGTGTATCTTATTGTATGTCTTTCATTAGTGTTTTATCTCTTGTTTTAAGCTGCAGGGAGAGGCAGGTAATAAATGTATGATGATGATGATGATGATGATGATGATGATGATGATGATGATGATGATGATGATGATGATGATGATGATTATGTGAAGCACCTTATTTGATGGCCAATTTACACATGTATAGAATCACACAAATTCACATTGTTCAATAATTTATTGAAAAATGTTGTGTTTGAGTTCATGTGGAAATCTCTGCCCAAGTTTTTTGCTCTTCAGTGGCTGATTTTATAAAGAGAATTAATGAGCTGATGTTCCAGGTACTTAATGATGAATGTGAATGTGGGAAGACATTCTTCAAGATACATGCTTTTCTGTGGGTGCATGTTAGAGGCAAATCAAAGGGAAGAATAAGATTTTGCATCCCTTTGAGAGGCAAAAATCATCAAAACTTTGCAAGTGAAAGAAGCTGGCCGATGTAGCATTGGCATATGGAGAGGATTACAGGAAGGCATGCATATGCAAACATTAAGAAAATGCCAGATATAAACAGAGATACCATTTTTGTTTGCTTCAGGCAGGATGCAAGGCCATTCCAGAAATTAACTGGAGCACAACAGCCTATACGCACTTTAGAGAGACTACCAGGGCAATCAAGACTGTTTGGGTGCAAACATGAGCTTCTGACTGACATGTTTTTAGTTCTTGGAAGATTGTATTGCCTCTGTTACTCAACTGCATTGTGCTGAATTATAGGAAAATCTGATGTTAAACCAGGCTATGAGATTGTCAACTTCTTTCTTGTATCTTTGGAAGTAATTCAGTAAGGAGTACGGGATTCAGCATAATTCATTCTTTTCTACAGTTAGTGCTATTCAAATCAAAGCTTTCCATAAAAATAAAAGGGATCCTCAAGATCTTTATGGCCTACAGCCATATGGCACAGGAAGAAATCCATGGGGTGACACCAACTCTAGTGATGCAGCTGCCTTTCACCATTTTACTCAGAGAAAGGGATGGTTCTTTTTTGATCAAAAGTTAATGCTGTTCCTTAACTTCTATCAAAAAAGAATCATTCCCTTTTACGAGTACAGAGGTGAAAGGCGAGAGGCTAGTCCACCCCAGGAGAACCTTTAAAAAGCATGAATACCCTCTATGCTCTCCACACCAGCAGGGAAGCTCCAAAGAGCTTCTGATGCCACTATTGTCCCGCACAGGTTAATAATGTATCTGATGTTGGTTTATGGTTAGGTTGACATAGTTTTTTGGGTTGATTCTTTTGTCTATTTCTTTTTTACTTATAGAGGATTGCATTGCTGTTGTTGTTATGTGCCTTCAAATTGTTTCCAACCTACACCAACCCTTGACCAGGGTTATCCAGTGGATTTTCATGGCTCTGCAGAGAATCAAACCTTGGTTTTCAGAGTCATAGCGCAACATCCAAACAACTATACACACTGGCTCACATAAACATATATTGTATTTAAATTAGTGCTGGTGCTGTTTTTCCTAAAATAGCTATTGCTGTTTTTTACCATAATCATTAGTTCGGGTAGTATTTTGTTTTTATTTATGCCATGAGCTACCTTGGCAGCCATGTTAGAAGAGACAGGGAGCATAAACACAGCAATGAAATAAATAAAATAAATCTGAGTAGACATACAGAGTTCTTGTGATACAATATGGTGTCTTTTTCTCCACAATGCTAAACACCTTTACTTGGAATGAACAGCTCCATCAATTTCCACTAACTTTGTAAAAAGTTCACTTAGGATCACATTCCTCAAAATAAAAATAAAAAGGCAACTTACATGATTGATGTTGGTAGTCCCAACAGTCAGACTTAAGTGAAATGGGAAAGTAATACCATTCTTCCTCCCTATTTGACATTGCCACTTTCGCCTTGTTTTTACAGGACAATCAGTTTGTTGAAGACTCTTTCATCGACAGAGCAATTTTAGAAGAGATAACTTGAGCTATAGTTACAGTCCTAGTAAGGTTTTGAGAATTTGAAAGCTACTGATACAGCCAATGGGATAAAATAGCCAACTTTGTGCTTCCATTTTCATTGTCTTCATTTAGGAATTATTCCTGTTTGCATCTACCAACATGATTAGTCATTCAATTAATTATCTAGACTTCATATGAGTTAGGAAAAGATAGTATAGCTTACTATAGCATAAATCAGAAGAGTTCTGAAAAAGGAGTTATATTATGGATTCATCTGACAAGGTTCACATTTATTCCACATTTAATCAGCTTGCTAATCAAATTATCAGTATGTCTATACTGGGATTGCTCTTGAAACTAATATTACCACTTGTAACATTATTTGGTCCTTGAGCTATCTCCTAACTGAAGATCAAGGACACTTAATCATTGTTGTTTAACTCCAATTATTGAACTACACATTATTCTCTTTGGGTGAACTTGATGCTCAACTTACTGGGCAACAGGGGTTACAGTGCAGGGCCCATGTGGATAAGAAATGAGGACAGAAAACAAAAGCTAGACTGGATGAATTGACAGAGAGGAAAATGCTGACTGGCAAATAAATAAAACACAATTTGGAAGTTGGGAATGAGAGCTCTGGCAGACTTGCCTTTTGTGATGGTCGGTGTGGCTCAATGATCCAGAATACGGTGAAGTCTAGCTATCATGCACCGGAAACATATGAGGGTTCCTTTTGGAGATTTGGGGGTGTGGCATGGAGTCAGTCATGCCTAGTTAGGGGTGGAAGATTTGCCCATACCCTCGGGTGGCTGTGACACCACACTGGGCATCACCTAACTGGAACATCTCAAGCCATCCTATGGGATTGACAAGCAGACCAATTTGGTGGGCTCATCAATGCCTGGATCCAATTTATCTACAGTTGGAACTAGATAAATTTGCAACCTATTTTCTTCCATGAAATGGTTTCTGTCTGGTCTATTTATTTATTATTTGGGATAGAACTCACTCCTACACGTGAACACATAGACCTGAGAAAACCACTACTCTGAACAAAGTTATTAAATACTCATTTGTCCATTTTTGACCAACTTTGTCCCTTTCTTATCAAAACTTCTGGACCATTATCCCAAAAATATTGTTTTATATTGTGAATCCCAAATCTGCTAACTACCATGACTGCCATAGTCACAAATCCATTTTTCAAAGTTGTGTGTGTGTGTGTGCCTACAAGTTGCCTGACAACTTATGGTAATCCCATGACCCTAAATGTTAGTTCTGCCTACACCACATGTAAGCATAATGCATTATAAAAGGTAGTCTTCCATACAGATTTTACAACTCTGATGTAATATCTCAGATGAGCCACCCAAAAAAAGTTTGTGGAAGAAGACTACTACTAGCATCTAACAAGAATTACCACTCCCCCTTCTCCTCTCTTATCACATTTCAAATATATATCAAATAGAAAGGAGGGAAAGTAGTAACTAAACAGCAGTCATAGCTTGGCCCTCTGTACTCTATCTGAATTTCATTGTCTCTACAAAAGTGATCCACTGTGATAGATGACTTCTAGCCTTGCTATATAATACAAGAGCTTACCACAGTATAATCAGTATGACAGAAATTATTTCAAAATTTATAAAGGGGCTTTTTGTTGCCATAGTTTTTTGTAGCCCATGTGTCAGGATTTGCCCTCTTCAATTATTTATTAAGAAAGCAATATTTTTCTAAGGTGGGTGTACGGCTTGTGTCCTCTGCTTTCAATTAGTTGGGAATTTACTATGTTCAGCCAAATGTCCATTCATCAAATTTCCAATTTCTGGCAAATTGGATGAATTCTCCATTTACATTCTTATGTTTAAACCAATGAGTATACTTATGTCTCATGCTAAATCACAGCTGGCAACAGACCTGCCTGGATGGTGGTGAGATGTGATTACTGAAGTTCTTTCCATATATTTATTGGTTTAGTGGAAAGTCCTGCGGTATTTTGATAGGTTGCTTCACCTGTCTAAACTGGTGGCTATCTACTCACTAAGAATGTAAGTACAGAAAGAATAGCATAGCTAAATCAAACCAATTTCATCAGGGTTATACCAAGACACTGGGCAGTTTGAGCTAAAGGGCAAGATGGGAACCACACTTTAGATTCAGAGACTAATCAGACTGGCAATTGATTTTTTTTCATTGCTAGCTCCGGGATATCATCCTTAGCAACACTTAATATGCAGAATTTATTCCAGTGGTTCTCAACCTGTGGGTCCCCAGATGTGTTGTCCTTCAACTCCCAGAAATCCTAACAGCTGGTAAACTGGCTGGGATTTCTGGGAGTTGTAGGCCAAAACACCTGGGGACCCACAGGTAGAGAACCACTGGCTTAGAGAGACTGACAAGGTAGTATGCCAAACATACACCTCTGTCTTACAGCAGAGAGAACAGGGAGTTCATGAAATATATCCAGAAAGCTACCCCCCACTCCCCCAAAGCATAAACTTCCTGAGCCTGTTTCCTCGTTTTGTCTAATGGAAGAGCCAGTCCTACTTTAGTACATAATCCAGCATGCTGCCTCTCACAGTAGCCACCAAGATTCATCTGCAAAGTCCAGATGCAGAGACAATTGCCTTATACTGTTGTCCCCAAGGAAATGTTATTCACTAATTCGCTACCTCTAAAATGGAATATCCACCATGGTTCAGTCCCCTTCAATACCAAAGTCTTCCATTTATTTGCCTGACTTGCCTTCAGTCCAATAACCACCAGTGTGCCTTGTGACAAATAGATCAGTGCATTGAGGATGAACCATGACATAGAACACTTTCCCTTGCCTGACCTGGAATGTACTATCCAGCACTTGGTAAAGTTACATTTTATACTGCAACTCCCAGATCCACTTTGGCCACATTTCTCAGAGTGATAGTTCAAAAATAACTTTCCAATGCTGGTACTAGATCAGTGGTTCTCAACCTGGGATCCCCAGGTGATTTTGGCCTACAACTCCCAGAAATCCCAGCCAGTTTACCAACGGTTAGGATTTCTTGGAGTTGATGGCCAAAAACATCTGGGGACCCCAGGCTGAGAACCACTGTTACTAGATGAAACAATCAAAGCACTCTAGACAGATGACCATTCAGCTTATGTTTAAAATTCCAGAGAAGAAGACTTCATGACTTCCAAGGCAGCATATAACTCTGTTAAACGGCTCTTACCATCAGGAAGTTCTTCCTGATGTTTGGGTGGAATCCCTTTTCCTGTAGTTGAATCCATTGCTCTAAGTCCTAAGGCTAGGGCACAATACAAACAAACAAACCTGTTCTCTGTGCAGAACACAGGGAATTTTCACACAACCTCCTCCCACCCTTTAATTTTTCTGAAATACTTTGGGGCATTTAAATAAAGAGGAAATGCTTTGGATGAATACTTGTTTTCTCTCACAGCTGGGAGAGAATTACTGTGATGTGTTTTTCTTACATGCAAGATTGAAATAGTTGAGGATTTACATCCCTACCTCACACATGAAACCTGTTTTTCCTTTTGCTGCTTCTTCAGCCAGTTGGTCATCCTGTTTCTGAATTTTCTCTGAGCCACTTCCTTGAAATGTCTCTATCCACTTGTGTGAACCCTTCTCTGAATACATTTAAATGCAGCAGTGTAGCATCCTGCTGATCTTGGAAGAATACCACCTATTCCTTCATATTATCCCATCCCCAGCTGGAATAATAACCCTTATTATTACATGTTATTACTCTTAGAAATTGCTCTCTCAGGTCTTTCTGAATGCTTCCCAAACACAAAATATGTAGCCTTACAAAGCAATCCACAGGCCATCAATCTGTCCTGATTTCCATCCTATCACCAAGCCATGCAGAAAGTTCTCTCCAGCTCCATTTGACAGTCAGCCAGCAACTTCTCCCACACAAGCTGCTTCTTTTCATCTTCTCCAGTTTGCCTTTCCATGGCGTGATTTCCTCCCTCTCCATTGTGTCCTAACAGATGACACTGAACCATAGTTCTGATTTAAGTCATAGCTACCACAGAATTATTTCTTGTCAGCACAAAAGCATATGACTTCAAGAAGAGAGCCCAGTCATGGGATTTTTCAATATCTTCTTACATAGTTTTCCTAACGAATTTAAACCTTTTCTGAGCCAAACACAAAAGACATGAAAAATGAATTTCTGTTTGTATGTATGTGAATGGTATACAAACGTGTGTGTGTGTGTGTGTGTGTGTGAACTAACCCATGTTTATATGCATAATTCTGATTATTGGTTTATTTCTTAGTAAATAGTTATGACACATCAAAATAATCATTTTGAAGCATAAGAACAATATGGAATTGTTTTGTTTTCTTTGCTTTTTGTTGTGCCCCTCACTTGCATGAGAGATGCCTTTTTGGTTACAACTCTGTTGTATTTGACTGTAATAGATTGGATCTGATCATTGGAACAGAAAGGCGGGTCCCACACTGTGGCTTAGGAAGGCCAACATTTTTACCAAATATTCCTTCCAGGCTTTGAATAGAAGCTTCCCTGCAAAGATTTGCAGTTAATATGTTCTCTTACAGATTTCTAGAACCTCCAGTGTTGGAAGGTGCCCATAGGATTGGGCTGAAGAACATAGAGATTACTAGAGACATATTATCTCGGGTTTTAAAAATAGCATTTTTATTATTTTTTCCCACTTTTTCAGGGGCCCTATATCCCTAACCTCAGAAAATGTGTGGAGGGGCATATTGTATTAAGCAGGTGCTTGTACGATCAACCCTCACGGCATTCATGTCATTAGAGAACTAACTTCCCTTTGGGTTTTAGTACAAACCTGAAAAGAAATTTAGGGTAATCTTAAAGGAGGCTTTGTGGATAGGTTTGAACATCTTGGATAGCTTATTTGATATTCAGATTACAACCCAAAGGGAGTTACTGGTCATCTGACATAGAAGTAACCAATCATTGTCACACAAGTCATAGGGAAAGGTGGCACTTTCTGCATGTAGGTAAAGCCAAAAGCATGGTAGAACATGCAAATGCTTTGCATACAAAAGCTCCAAATCTTCAGCTGGGAAAGATAAAAACATAACAAATGCACAGTCTTCAGAGTTGTGTAATATCTTTTTTAGTTTCAACCAAATATCTCTACCATAGAAAGCTTTTGAATCCTCCATCATTATCATCATCTCCTGCCTTCATTTCTAGATTGAGACACAAAGCACTTCAGAACCCTTCATTGTCCTAGATCTTATAAAATGTAAGAAATGGGAGGAAACAAAAAAATACCAAAACCTGTCAAGATGCAGTGACCATTGTGTCTGCAGGGAGTCTGGCTTCCAAGATGGGGATTTGCAGTGTCTCACTGAAGAAAAAAGATGTTGAAACATCACTGTGCACTGATCTCTTCTCTGATAACAAAAAAAAGACAGAGATCTGTCGATTAGTTACTAGTCTTGTGCATTTGTATGAAATCACTTGCCGTTTCTATTTGTACCATTCGTATGGTCCCATTTCTATTTCCATGCTCTACTTATAGAAACAGGCTTGTTCTCCAGACCCTTGATCATTTTAGTTGCCTTCCTCTGGACACATTCCAGCTTGTCAAGATCTCCCTTCAATTACGGTGCCCAGAATTGGACATAGTATTCCAGGTGTGATCTGACCAAGGCGGAATAGAGGAGTAGCATGACTTCCCTGGATCTAGACACTATACTCCTATTGATGCAGGCCAAAATCCTGTTGGCTTTTTTAGCAGCCGCATCACTGTTGGCTCATGTTTAACTTGTTGTCCACAAGGACTCCAAGATCTTTTTCACACATACTGCTGTCGAGCCAGGCGTCCCCCATTCTGTATCTTTGCAATCAATTTTTTTCTGCCGAAGTGAAGTATCTTGCATTTGTCCCTGTTGAACTTCATTTTGTTAGTTTTGGCCCATCTCTCTAGTCTGTTAAGATCATTTTGAATTCTGCTCCTGTCTTCTGGAGTGTTAGCTATCCCTCCCAGTTTGGTATCATCTGCAAACTTGATGATCGTGCCTTCTAACCCTTCGTCTAAGTCGTTAAGAAAGATGTTGAACAGAACCGGGCCCAGGATGTAACCCTGCGGCATTCCACTCGTGACTACTTTCCAAGATGAAGAAGATGCATTGGTGAGTACCCTTTGGGTTCGTTCGCTTAGCCAATTACAGATCCACCTAACTGTAGTTTTGTCTAGCCCACATTTTACTAGTTTACCATCACTCCATCTTCCCCTCACAGAGGCCCTATCGCCTCCTTGTTCTTCCTTTTTCTACCAACATAAACAAAAAAGCCTTTTTTGTTGTATTTAATGTCCCTGGCAAGCCTGAGGTCATTTTGTGCTTTAGCCTTGCAAACCGTTTCCCTACAGGAGTTGGCTATATGTTTGAATTCTTCTTTGGTGATTTCTCCCCTTTTCCACTTCTTGTGCATGTCTCTTTTGAGTCTTAGCCCAGTTAGAAGTTCCTTGGACATCCATTCTGGCTTCTTCGCTCTTGTCTTATTTTTTTTTCTTTGTTGGCACTGTTTGAATTTGCGCCTTGAGTATTTCACTTTTTAAAAACTCTCATCCATCCTTAACTCCCTTGTCTTTTAATATTGGAATGTCGCTCAGTATTTCCTTCATTTTTTGGAAGCCAGCTCTCCTAAAGTCCAGAATGCGTGTTTGACTTGTCTTAGTTTCAGCCTTCCTTTGTATGGCAAACTGCAGGAGCACATGGTCAGTTGCCCCAAAGGATCTGACCACTTAGATTGTATTGATCAGGTCTTCCACATTTGTTAAGATGAGATCAAGAGTAGCTGATCCCTTTGTTGCCTCTTCTACCTTCTGGACCATGAAATTGTCTGCAAGGCAAGTGAGGAATTTGTTGGACTTTGTACTCTTGGCTGGGTTTGTTTTCCAGCAGATATCGGGATAGTTGAAATCTCCCATGACTATTATATCTCTTCTTTGTGCCTGTTTCTTCAGCTGTTGACAGAAGGCTTCATCAAGTCTTTCATCCTGACTCGGTGGTCTGTAGTATACACCCACAATGAGATTTTTTCGAGTCCCGGTTCCCTTGATTCTTGTCCAGATGCTTTCAGCTGGTTTCCTGGATTACAGTCTTGCATTTCTTCTACAACGTAACTGCTTTTGACATATAAAGCTACTCCCCCTCCTCTCCCCTTTGTTCTATTTCTGCGAAAGAGGTTATAGCCCTCAATGGCTACAATCCTGTGATGGGAGTCATCCCACCAGGTTTCAGTGATACCTATGACATTGTACGTTTGGTGCTGTGGTAAAAGTTGGAGTTCGTGGCTACGGAGTAAGTCCAACCGGTATGCCACAGGGTTGATATGTGCCAAAATAGTGTAGGGGCCAATGAATTTAGGTGCCACCTTCTGACAGAGATGTCATTGAGCTAAGTGTCGCTTGGAAAGCCACATCCAATATCCCACCTTCAAGTCTGGCCCTGGTTGTCTCTTGGCATCCCCTGCAGTTTTATAATCCTGCTTTGCCTTATCCAACTGCTGCCGAAGGAGATTGTGCACAGCCGTCAACTCCTGCAGCCATTGGTCCACAGCAGGCACTGCTGAAGAAGAGTCCACCTCTGGGAACGCCCAAGGATGGTAACCCAGGTTGGCAAAGAAGGGCATCTGCTGAATGGAGGCATGGAGAGAGTTATTGTAAGCAAACTCTGCCAACAAAAGCAGGGCTACTCAGTTATCTTGCTGGTAGTTGCTGTAACAACGGAGGCACTGTTCGAGGGTGGTGTTAGTCCACTCAGTCTGACCATCAGACTGTGGATGGTATGCCGAGGACATGCGAAGTTCGATGTCCAGCTGCTGCAGCAAGCTCTTCCAGAACCATGCTGTAAACTGGGAACTCCGATCGGACACGATCCCCTCCAGCAGTCCATGGAGTCAGAAGATATGGTGGATGAACAGGCAGGCTGTCTCTTTGGCCGTAGGCCATCTTGGAGAACAAATCCACCACCACAAAAATGGTAGTGTTTCCACCTGACAGGGGCAAGTCCATGATAAAGTCCATGGAAATCACCTTCCAAGGTCCTGAGGGCATAGGTAAGGGTTGCAGCAAGTCTGCAGGCCTCCCAGTCTGGTTCTTGCCCGGCAGCAAACAGGGCAGGAATTCATGTAACGGGCCATATCTGCTCCAACATGAGGCCACGAGAAATCCCAGGTCACCAGATGCAAGGTCTTATGGACACCGAAATGTCCTGCTATCCGGCTGTCATGACATTGCCGCAGAACCTGCTCCCTACAGGACCCAGGAGAAACATACAGCTGGTCTCCCCTATACCCAAGACCATCCTGGACTCGATACGGCAGATTGTCAGGCGTCTGCAGCTGCTGCTCGGCAAACTGATCCCTATCCTGGGCCTCCCAGAACAAGGTCAGCTGCTGCGTCGCCCCAAAGTGCTCGGGGTGAAGGATTGTCGACGGGACCATGGCTGATGGATGAACAGTGAATTCTGGCTTCCATGAAAGGGCATCTGCCTGCTCGTTCCGCGTTCCAGGAACATAGGACAGCTGGAAATTGAACTTGGAAAAGAAAAGTGCCCGCTGGGTCAGCTTCCTTGCAATCTGCAGATACTCCAGATTCCTGTGATCTGTGTGCACCTGGGCTTGGGCTGCAGGTTGCAAAAGTACTGCCCTGATAGCCACATCAGATGCATCCACCTCGACGATAAAAGGTGTGCATGGGTCTGGGTGCTGCCAAATGGGCTCAGAGGTGAAGCACTCCTTGAGCATCTGGAACACCTGCTGGGCCTCTGCTGTCCACTGAAATGACCCCTTGCCTCGTAACAGCTGAGTAATTGGTGCTGCCGAAGTGGCATAGTTGTCAATGAAGCATCAATAAAAATTGGCAAAGCCTAACAAATGCTGTACATTCTTACAGCACCATGGGGGCTGCCAAGACACAACAGCTTCTACTTTGGCAGGGTCCATCTGAAGCCCTTCTGGCAAAATACAATAGCCCAGAAAGTCCACTGAGGATAAGTCGAAGGCACACTTCTTGGGTTTGGCATACAGGTGGTGTTTCGGAGACACTGGAGCACCGCACGGACATGGGCATCATGAGCTTTCTGGTTCTGTGACTAGATGAGGAAGTCGTCAAGATAGATGATCACAAAGCGGTCCAAATAGAGTCTGAAGATCTAACTGACGAAGCACTGAAACACCTCTGAAGCATTGCAGAGACCAAAAGGCATCACGCAATACTTGTAATGCCCATAGCTCATTTGGAAAGCCATCTTACATTCATCTCTAGTTCGGATCTGCACCAGATTGTAGGCCCCATGCAAATCTAATTTGGTAAAAATCCGAGCACTCCAAAGCCATTCCAATAACTAGGGAATGATGGGCAAAGGGTAGCGGTTCCAAATTGTGATCTTATTCAATGCCCTATAATTATTGCAAAGTCTCAACTCTCCAGACTTCTTCCGAACAAAAAGTACCGGAGCACCAGCAGGAGAAGTGGAGGGCTAGATGAAACCCCATCTTAAATTCTTCTCCAAGAAATCTCTGAGTTCTGCCATCTCTGGTTCAGAGAGTGCATAGAGCCTCCCAGCTGGAATGGGGGCTCCCAGGACCAGGTCGATGGGACAATCGAATTTCCGATGTGGCGGCAACTGGTTTGCTTCCTTTTTATCAAACACATCGGCATAATCCCTGTATTTGGTGGGCAAAGTCACTTCGCTGGACTGGAAGCAGGCACACTCACCGCCAAGATGTGCTCTGGCCAGCAGTGATCCCAGCAGTAGTCTGATGCAAAGATGACCTCATGATGTCGCCAGGAGATATGAGGGTCGTGCTTCCACAGCCAAGGCATTCCCAGCACAACTGGGAAATTCGGGGTGACCACGATGTAAAACTGCAGGGTCTCAAGATGTCCTTGGACCGCCATCTGTACCAGTGCCGTATGATGTGTGACTGGTCCAGAAGACAGGAGCCGTCCGTCAATGGTCTCCACAGGACAAGGTTCAGGAAGCAATTCCAATGAGAACTGGTGCTCTCGAGCAAAAGCAATGTCCATAAAGTTATTAGAGGCCCCAGAGTCCAGTGTGGCCCCTATATATACTGGGGAAAGGGATGGCACCGTCAGAGTAACATTGATCATCAACGGGACACTGGTAGGCTCTCTGCTCGATACCTTCCCTGCCAAAACACCACCTCTCAGGTCACTGAGTCCCTTCAGACCTGAGGGTGGGCATTTCCCGACAGCTCAAGGCCTCTCCCGGAGCAACTTTGAAAAAAAATCCTCTGCTGACCACAATAGAGGCAGAGGCCCGCTTGGCAACGATGCTCCTTTTCCTGGTTGGAGAGCCGTGGGCGTGCTCCACCCAATTGCATAGGCTCCTCAGGTGCCACAGGGTCCACACTGGCGGGTGCTATGACGGAAGATACCCAAGACCGCAGTGCAGGTAGCTGTCAGGAGCTCGGGATGGAGCTCGACAGCCTTCTGGACTCCAACCATCCCTCTATCCACAGGCTGGTCTCCATCAACTTCTCCAGGGAGGCTGGGAAGTCAAACCGCATGAACTCATCTAACACAGCATTGCTGAGTCCCTCCCGATACTGGTCCATGAAAGCAGCCTCATTCCAACTCAAGTCTTGGGTCAGCCTGCAAAAAGCAGAGTTGTAAGAGGCCACAGAGCCATTTCCTTGCCTGAGTCATTGAATCTTCGTTGGCTGTTTCAGCCTTCAAGGGATCTCCCCAATGTTCTTTCAAGGCTTCCAAAAACACACTCCAGCTATCTAAAATGGGACTACTCTGAAGCAACAAGTGAGTAGCCCATTTAGCAGCAGGACCACTCATTAAAGAGATAGTGAAGGAAATCTTGACTTTCTCTGAAGTAAAGGAATCAGGACGCAGCTGTGTATATAGTTCAACTTGAGTAATAAAAGTCTCAAGCATTTCTTTGTTGCCTGCAAATTTTTCTGGCAAAGATGCCGAGCATTTCTGCTTTGAAGCAGCACCTCTCTGCAACCCCTCTACAGTTAACTTCAAAACAGCCACTTGTTCCTTTAAATCTTCAATCTCCATGACCAGACAGATTTATGGCTGGCTGAAAAGTTAAGGCTGTAAAAACAATTGAGCAGGTAACCATCTGTCCTGTTTTGTCTTTCAAGAACAGCCTTAAAACACTGTGGTAAGTAAATGAAAACTGCTTTACTTCAGCAAAACATAAAGTACAGCACACTCAGTGGAATAATGCAACAAGGTAGCAAGGAAGTCTTAGAGCAAATGCTGTTCTTAGTCTCTGATAATCTCCCAAATCAAATAGCAGTCTTACTTCAGACAAAGAAACAGCAATAAATCCAGATGCAGACTCGAAGCAGGTACAAGGAGAGCGAAGGCATTAGAGTCAGTTTGTTACCAGCAAGAGCTGGCTGCACCTGCTTCTGTTTTATAGCTCTGAGTCCCCTAACAGCTGCTAGAGCAGCTCCTAATTACTCAGCTGCATTTCTGGCAGCTATTCTAGCTCAACGACGTCTCTGCTCTGTTTCCTTTCGCCTCTCCTGAAAAGTGGGTACTTGCAAAGTCTCCTCCTCAGATTCCATCTCACCCTCAAATTCATGAACACTTTCCTGCTCTCCTTCCTCTTCTGAAGAAGAGGAATCCCTAACACCAGGGCCCACAGCCAAACACCAAAAATCAGCTGACCAAACGGCTACCATTCCCTTCTGCCTTTTCGTTTCACTGTTTCTTTTGTTCCCGTGGGGTTGTGTCATTCCATGCAATCTGAACCACAAAGAAACAGATTAAACAGGATTCGGGCCCTATTCTATTAGTTACTAGTTTGAAGAACCTCAGTCTTGGCAGCTATATTTGTGTCCACTGGCTAGTAATGCTTTCTTTCTTCTTTGAAACACCAGAAGTGACATTCTAAATTCCTTTCTACAGCTGAAGTGTTTCCTTTTTATACAGAAGCTTCTCTTTGTTTTTGTTGTTTGCCTTCAAGTTGTTTTCAGTGTATGGCAACCCTAAGGCAAACTTATCCAGTTGTTTTCAGCATATGGCAACTCTAAGGCATATGGCAACCTATCATGTCTCTTTCTAATGTTCTCAAGCCTGAGCAATTATGAATCCTTGTGTTTATTTTACTAGGAGAATACACCTGCAACCTAAATAGTGTATGATAAACAGATGTTCATGTCTATAAATTGAACTGAGCACTATGATTTATAGACTCCTGAGATTCAGTGTTTGCAAGTGAGAGCCAAGGTCACTGCTGGATTTTTCACATTTAATAAATCTTGACAATGCTTGGGAGGTTGAGCTTTGGGTGGGGGAAAACATAGCCATTACAACTTGTAATAGTTAGAGAGGGATGCCCATGATGATCTGTGAAGCAGATGTAAGACAGGTTGATGTTGATACATGAAGTTGACCTTGCAGAGTAGATTGAACAAAACACTGGATTTGGAAATGCATATGACATACTGAATTGGAAGTGAGTGGGATAATAAGCCACTGAGTGACTGGGGCATCACTCCTGCTCACATTTATCTGGGAGTAAGCCCCATTGAGTTCAGTGGTATTCTTCTGAGGAGACACATGCAAGATTGGATTTGCAAACCTTTAAAAATATGTCTGTCTGTTTACCTGATAACACTTCAGGCTTTAGCAAAACTCAGGCATGTTTACTCAGAAATCAGTTGCAATTGGTTCAATAGGACACTTTTGAATATAGGATCATGTCACCCTTTAAATGTTGTTGGATTACAGCTTCCAGAAGCCTTCACCAGCATAGTCACTGGTGAGAAATGCTAAGAGTTGCAGGACATGAATCATCTGGTGTATGAGCTACCTGAACGTTAGTTATATCATAGGACTGCATATGTAGGGGGAAAACATAGTATATATCCACAATTTCAAGCATCCACTGGGGCTCTTGGGAATATGCACCATGGATTGTGGGGGGGGGGGGGGGAGAGAAGAATATTATTGTTATTATTTTTACATTTAATATGTTTATTGATACCCTGCTTTTCTCTCTCCTCAAAGGAGACTCAAAGAGGTATTGTATCCCATGATATGGAGGGCAGGTATTTTCTGCTCCAACTTGGACTCCCAAAATATCTTGGCCTGGGCCTGCCTTTTATACATGCACCATTTGATATGAGGTAGCGTAAGTACCTCCGGTGGCTCAGTGTGTTAAAGCGCTGAACTGCTGAACTTGCAGACTGAAAGGTCCCAGGTTCAAACCCGAGAAGCGGAGTGAGCGCCTGCTGTTAGATCTAGCTTCTGCCAACCTAGCAGTTCGAAAACATGCCAATGTGAGTAAATCAATAGGTACCACTCCGGCGGGAAGGTAATGGCGTTCCATGCAGTCATCCTGGCCACATGACCTTGGAGGTGTCTACGGACAATGCCGGCTCTTCGGCTTAGAAATGGAGATGAGCACCAACCCCCAGAGTCGAACACGACTAGACTTAACATCAGGGGAAATCTTTATCTTTTACCTAGTGTAAGTACTGGCCATAAAACAGGCACTCAGATACCTTCCAAGAAAGAAAAAAGAAAAACAATGCTTAGACTATTCTGGAGCACTGTTTCCTTGTAAATTTATCACTGCATTCAAATGAATACATGTGGGTTTTAGGTCTAAGCCAGAGCCTCTGAGGTTTAGCAACAGATCAAGGTGATGTATTATAGAAATGATGTCTTTGGGGCATTTTGAAAAACCACAAAAGCAAATATCCTATTTCCTTTTATTGTCTCTTTATACATTATGATTCATCTATTCTGGATAATAAACATTGTGGGGAAAGGATGTTTGTCCTATATGTGTGTTGCAGTGGGGAGGGCACTTCTGTAGAGCTTTATCAAAACCAAATAGCAATATATATATGCCATCTGGAAAGGAGATAGTCTTTATGACCTTTTTAATGTAATCACATCAGGCATTGTAAGAAGCATAAGGATGAGTCATCTTATCTTGCATACAACATGTAAAAAGCAGGCACAAATAATACAGTGATTTAATGATAATGCTAAAATATTAGTGTTGACTGCTGTGTTCTTGAATACCTTGAATTTTCAGCCCATTTTAAGAATGTCAAGCCTTGCTTTATTTTTTATAATTATTACTGAAACAAACCCTGAGCTTTACAATCTGAAATACAGGGGGGAAATCATCAGGAAAAACTCTAAAATGCTAAATGATAGAAGTTGAATGATTAGTTGCATAAAAACAAATAGGTGAAATTATTGAAGTAATTAGTTTTTGTTAGTTAACCCTTTGTTTGAAGTGTTACATGTTATGCCAGACTATGAACCTTATCAGATGTCGGTGTGGGGGGAGTGTTTTGTAATGTAAAGAGTGGAATCATGACTAGATAATACCTTTCAGTCCTCTGTCGCCCCATTTTCTGATTTTTTCTCTCATCAGACGAATCAAACTTTGGAGTGCTTCCCCGTAGGCACCCAATATCTACCTCATCATACAGAGCCAAGAAGTCTCCACCCCCTGCATGTTTTTTTGTTTTTAGAAATGTATTTCTACTGAGGAGCCACATCTTTAAATGTCTATCATATCCAGACAGGATCCCTTACATAGGACTGCATATGTATCATAACAGGAAATAATAACTAACCGTTATTTAATATTTATTGCCATTTGGAGTTGGAGTTCTTACATGGACATCTCAAAATAAAAACAGACTCCATTACTATCAAATGACATTTTGAAATAGTGCCATAAGAAAGCCAAGTAATTTTTTTGAAAAACAATTAAAGAACTTAAAAGTAAACAATAATAAATTTAAACCAACCAGCAAAGGAAAACCAGCCATTCTCTCAGTTCTCCAATGCCTCTATTCTGCAATATTTGTCATTTCTATTTTTTAAGCAAATTATGGAGTAATCGTGTATTTCTATAAACAGGGATGACAGCTCTCTGCTCTGACCCCCATCAGAACACCCCTCTTCACCATGCCAAGTGTTGAAATGGGATGGAGACAAGTTCATAATCACAGATCAGTCCAAATTAACAATAGACCTGTAGTTCTTGGACCAAGGGGGGAGGGTCAGGAGCAACGACAGAAAATACAGCTTCATCATCTGATGGCAGCCATGACTCCCCATTATTTTACAGTGACTGACATTGAAATGGGTTGTCCATCTGATGAGGTTGTATGTGAAACACAGAGAATGGCATGGTAATTGTCACTTTTGAACTTAGAGGAGCACTTTTGTTGTTGTCACCTTCAAATGGGCTGTTTTTTTATTTAAAGTTGTCTTCTACCAACCTAGAATTGTACCTCCATGTGAACCATAAAGCTCATAATATAATTATTATTTGGGTGTACGTGAAAGGCAGAGGACCCAAAGATGAAGCAGGAGACAGTGGAGAAACATCGTGGGAAGGAATGGCACAGACCCCAACAATAAGGAACATAGCCAGATGGATTCCCTACACGGCCCCATGATTTCCCCTGCTGTCCCCTGATTTACAGAAGGCCATCTGATGAGATCCTTAGACACTATACTCCTGTCAATGCAGCCTAAAAACACATTGGATGTTTTAGTTGCTGCATCACACTGTTGACTCAAATTCAACTTGTGGATTTCTAGATCATTTTCACATGTATTGTTGTTATGCCAGGTGCCACCCACCCTAGATGTCTGCACTTCATTTTTCCATCTAAGTATATTATCTTACATTCTTCCCTGTTGACATACATTTTCTTAGTTTTGACCCAGCTCCCTAATCTTAAGGTAATTAAAGATCATGACTGTGTCCTCTGGGGTATTATTAGATATCCCTCCCAATTTGATATCATCTGCAGGTTTGAAAAGATTGCCTTCATCACCCAAATCATTGAGGAAGGTGTTGAATAGCAATGGGCCCAGGACAGAACTCTGTGGCACCCCACTACCCACTTCCCTCCAAAATGGGGAAGGGTCATTGGTAAGCAGTTGGTCAACCAATTACAAATCCATTTAGCAGTAGCATTGTCTATTCCACATTTTACTAGCTTAGTTGTAAGAATATCATGGGAGTTCTTGTTGAACACCTTACTGAAATCAAAATACACTACATCGATAGAATTCCCTTTATTTACCAAACTTATAACTCTGTCAAAAAGAGAGATAAAATTAGCCTGGAATTACTTTCAGGGGGCATGTTGGCTTTTAGCAATCATAGCCTTCCTTTCTAAATGCTTACAGATGGTCTGTTTAATGATCTGCTCTAGAATCAATTATATTGATGTCAGGCTGACTGGGCAGTGATTGTCTGGGTTTTCTTTAATCCCTTGTTGAAGTTGAGTACATTTGCCTTCTTCCGATAGTCTGGAATTTCTCCTGTTCTCCAGGAATTCATAAAGATTTTTGCCATGGGTTCTGAGATTGCTTCTAAGATTACTCTTGAATATAATTCATCTATTTGTGGATACTTGAATTCAACAGAGAAAAATGGTGGAAGAGATTAGAAAAAACTTTTCATTTCATATCTGCAAACCATTCATTATACCTCACACCAACATATTATAGATGGTGAAATAAGGAAACATCAGGAGAGAATGATTCTGGAACATGGCCATACAGCCCGGAAAACACACAACAACCCTGTGATTCTGGTCATGAAAGCCTTCGACAACATATATCTAAATATCCCAACCAATCATTGGTAGTCAAGTAAATAAGAACAAGTGGAACCTGCAAAAACGTTGCTGAGTAGGTTGTGCCTATCCAGTTCACATACCCTTTTCCAAATACGCTTCCATTTCCCCTTCCTGCTCTTTTTCTTGCAAGCCCAGGGATGAGTCACACTCCACTTGAAATAACACATGGACAGACATGCTTGAATGGAAGAGGTAGGTCACACTCTGCCACCTGGGGTGCATGAAAGACAATCACTTCCAAGCAGGATGTGGACATTTCTGCCCTACACCCCTAACTCCCTTAAAGGGACCCTCATTCTAAGTCATGGATCAAGGACCCACCCCAAATTATGATAGGGTAATAATACAAACTGAAGCATCTGCAATATATAATATACATAACAAGAATATTAAAATGCATTATGGATATAGAGCGAGTAGGTGGGATGATGTTCTCAGGCAGAATACCTGAGTGTATTGGGAGTGGGGTATAAATACCCACTGTCCTGCCCAGCCAAAGTAAAGGCTTCAGCTGGGTCACTCCTGCTAGGTATGGATACAAACTGTCATTTAAACTTGTTGACTGGTGGTTCCCAATTTCCCCCAAGCCATACAGACTCACACTGGATCCTGGGAAGTGGAGACCAAGAAGCTGCCATTCCTAGAGGACCCACAAATGTGTCGCAATGCTAGGTGAGTCACAGAGCATTGCGTTTCTTTTTCCTAAAGAGGAAATCAGATACCTCCTAACAGTCTTTAGTAGGTAAATTGGAGGTGTGCCCTTTTGGAGTAGTTGGCTTTTAATGTACTCATGTGCCTTTTTTAGTTCCTCCAAACCTTCAGATACTTTTTTTGATGGCACTATTTGCTTGCTTACTGATACTTTGGCTCAATAACAACCTACATTTGGAGAATTAGTTTGTTTTTTATTACTGTACATATGATGCTTTCACTTGCCAGTAAATCTTTGCAAGGGTCTTAAAAACAATGTAAGCTGGAAATCATTTATAAGTATGCCTAAATTGGGCATATGCACATTATTTAAAATACTTACATCCTGATGTTCAGAAAAGAGGCTTCCAAGACAGCTCACAACAAAATTATTTACACAAGCTTCCTAAAATATGTTTGAGAATAGATGCGACCTATATGTTTTAAAAGCAGAAGATAAATCTTAAAATATGGGAAAGTGCATTTGTTGTTATATGCCTCAAAGGCAGCTTGAACTTGCAGTGACCCTATCATAGGGTTTTCTTGGCAAAATTTATTCAAAGGAAGTTTGCCATTGCCTTCCTCTAAGGCTGAAACACTGTGAATTGCCCAAGATCACCCAGCAGATGTTCAAGGCTGAGCCGGGATTCAGACCCTGGCTTTCCAAAGTCATAATCCAACAGTCAAACCACCATAGTACCCTAGATGTCCTGAACATTTTTTATTAATTTAAAAGAACAAGAAAGGAGGCAAACAGTGACTAACATCACTGCAAAATGTAAACGTGTTGGCCTCATGCTTGAACATCCCCTTCCCAAATCTTATCTCTACAGGTGAAGGCGAGCATTGCTTTTCATGGTCTTTAATCCACCATTGGCCTTTGATGTTTTTCACCTCAAGGAACCTTTCTGCATTTTATTGTCTGCAAGGCAGTATGTTGCAAAGGTCTTAGATGTATGGAGTGGCAAATATAACAATTAATTGTAAGGAATTATAATGTTTGTAATAAGTGCATTATTATGTGACATTTCCAAAGTGATGTAACAAATGGGAAAAAATGGTGTAATGAGTAACATTTTCTAGTTGTGTTTTAGGTCATTTTGACTAGATTTGTTCAAGTTTTGTGTCATTGTCTTATCAAATTTCACATTTTAAAAAAGAGACAATTACAACAGTATTTAATTTTTACTTGTTAAGGTCACTGTATCAAGTTAGAGGCATTAATTATTTTTTTAAAGTAAACTTTCAAACTCTGGCAAGAAACAATTTAGTGATGTTGCCCTTACACATCCCATATTCTGTTGCATGCAAGCATTACAAAGAGCAGTATGTAGAAACATTTCACTTCTTAAAAATTTTCCCACTAAGGACCATTTAATAACTGTCTAAACAAGCTTTCCTTTGAATGGTTTGAAAACTTTGCTCATTCCTACATGCTCTTTTAGCTCTGGTCAAATCCTATTTTGGATGTATTATAACCGCAAAACGCTTTTATATGGAGCTAGAAAGGGCTGTCAGTATGCATTATAAGTAGCAATCTCACTGTCAAAACTCCTTGTAAATAGTAAACAGTAAATAGTAAACACTGACTACATAGGGAAGCTGATGACGAAATACAACCTACAAGCTATCTATAGACTCACTAAGAAAATCCAAAAGTGCTACGTTCAGCAAAGGACAAGAGGGATCCTCTCACTTCTGCAGGACTCTACTCTAAACCATGCAGCTGTGGACAAGTCTACATAGGGACCACCAAACACAGCATTGCCCAAACATGAATCGAAGAACATGAAAGGCACTGCAGACTAACTCAACCAGAGAAGTCAGCCGTAGTAGGGCACTTGATAAACCAACCTCAACAGAGCATATTATTTGAGAACACAAAAATGCTGGACCACTCTAACAACTACCATGTCAGACTACACAGAGAGGCCATTGAAATCCACAAGCATGTGGACAATATCAACAAAAAGGAGGAAACTATGAAAATGAACAAAATCTTGCTATCTGTATTACAAAACTCTAAAATCAGGACAGTAAATAAAGAGCAACACTCAGAAAACTGGGGAATTCCAGGCACAAAACAATCAAGGCCAATTAATATCTCCCAGCAAAGAATTCCCCCAGGCAGGAAGCAACTAGGCTTTGAAATTGCAAGGCTATTCAGTGCTAATCCAGGTGGCCAATTGCAACATTCACACTTACCTCCAACAGACAAGAGTTCTTTCTCCCACCCTGGATCTTCCCCAGATATATAAACCTCACCTAGTTTCCAATATACCTCACAACCTGTGAGGATGCCTGCCATAGCTGTGGACGAAACATCAGAAGAGAATGCTTCTGGAACATGGCCATACAGCAACCCAGTGATTCCAACCATGAAAGCCTTCGACAACACAATAAACACTAAGCAGTATCCATTCTGAGATGGCATTTACCCATTTCATATGTTTCCCATGTGAAAGGAGAAGCAGCCTTGCACCCAATATTTGTGTCCTTGCCCTGTATCAGCAGACTGGAAGAGATGAACTCATTGTATTCGGGAACCAGAAGATATGATCACATCTCCATACACATTTTCAATGGGACTAACTTCAGAGCAGACATGCCTGAGATTACAGTGTTATTTTACCTATGAGGTGAATCATGAACAGATGAAGTGTGGAAAAAGCACTGGTTATGAAAAATTAATTCAGAGAACATTCTTTCCTCCCTTCCTTTTTTCTTGCCATCCCATGTTAATATGTAGATTAGTGGGTGGGTATATACACTGTTTCCTGGTCATCACAAATTGATTGCTTATTCAATTTCTCGTTGTTGAAAGAAGTCCTACAAAATCAAAGTGCTGGTTCACAGCACTGACAGCTGTTTCCTTAAAGCGTGTAGCTCTTCTTTTCCCCTCATGGCCTCCTTAAGGAGTCTAGAGGGATGCACTGCTGTGTAGGATACAGACTGTGAACTATTCATCATGGCCTTGCTCCCCAAGGAGTCATCCGCCCTGAATCATTTATCACATGGCAGTGTGTGTGTTACTGCAGAAATAAATCAATGTAGGGAACACCAGATGCATTGCATAGTTCTGCATTAATTTATAAAAGTGTGTTGAGAATTGAAGAAGGGAGTAGAGAGCACAGCTAGCCAGCTACATGGGTAAAATCTGATGAACAAATATGACAGTAATGGAGCGAAAAGCAATCCTACATCTGCCTGCTCCAAAGTAAGTCCTATTGCATAAACTGGAACTGAGTAAGACAGTGAGTTGCAATTCAGTTCAGTTCAGGAAGGGCAATTTGATGATATGGCACTGCAGTTCTCATCATCCCCAAGCAGTCACTAACTAAGGCTGCTAAGTGCTATAATCCAGCAATTCTGTAGGAGTGCACTCTGGCCATCCATTCTACACATACTTACAAGGAAGTAAAACCCTTTAAAAAGAACCAGCATGTTGTAATGATTTGAGTGTTGGACTAAGATCCTGGCAAATCTCCATTCAGCAATGAAAAACAATGGATCACCTTGAACAAGTCATACCTTCTCAGCCTTATAAGAAGGCAATGTCAACTCTCCTCTGAATGAACCTTGCCAAGAAAACCCCATGAGAGGGCTCCTATAATAAGGTCTTGACTTGGAGGCACAACAATAACAGCAACCTATTGAAAATTATGGATTTTCTGACTTCGGAGATGTGTATAGATTTGCACCTTTAGAGGGAAAAAATGGTATTTCTGAGTGCTTGGGAAAATAATGAAACATGAAATCAGTGAAAGCAATGAAAGATATATTATCCATCTCTTAATTAAAATGTGAAGCAAGATTTCCAAGAAAAGTAAAATATACCAGATCCATATGTTTGGAGCTTTGGGGTTTGGATGTTAGTTTTAAGAAAAACATACATGCAATGATTCTACAAGTTCTAGAAATCAGGTTTTCCTTTCTTATTAAGTTAGAGTTACACATTATATAATTTTAAAAGCCTGACAAACATAGCCTGCCAACACTTCCACTCCTTCATCGTGCTAAAAGTTGCCAATTATGGTTCACAAACCTGTGCTCATTTCTTGTAGGACTGTTTTGCTCTTGAAATGGATGCCAAGTTAAAAGCCAGTCTCAGGTTTATGCAGCAGAGAGCCATGCTGGACCAAAAATCCTGCCTTGGTTGATGTTTTTTCTCCCCAGACCAGAATCCATAGATGGGTGAGTATTTAAGGTACAGGCAAGACTTCCTTCATGTGCCTATTTAGTTTGTGATTTGTCTATAGATGCATAACATATTCTACTTTTGAATGGTGTGGGATGCTTGGACTTGATACAAAACCCATGTGAATCCCAAAGATAAACGTACCACAGAAATAGGATTGTATGGTCTGAAATATGGCCTTTCAATTCCACACAAGAGTGGTCCCACACAGCCAGCATTCATTTTTGATTTCTCACACTTTGCTGACTTTATTTTTATTGATTCATTTCAAATTCTGTCTTCTTATCTGTTTTCCAAATATTGAAAAACAGCCAAAACACAGGAAAGTTTTGAAGCAGACATCCCTCTCCCCACTTCAGCACCTTCCAAATGATTTTAGGATACCATCTTCATTGGTTGACAAAAAAACACCTAGTCCAAAATAGTATATGGAGACCACTAAGTTATAGAAAGCTGTTTTTATGTTTTATTTATTCTTCTGCCCCTTTCTAATATATTTATTACCACAACTAAAAGAGCAGCAGACAATTGCAAACAAATAAGTACACCTCCACTCAGTCTGCCTACTGAGTAGGAATATAAATCTTCACATTTGTCATTGTTGCATGCAAAATTAATATTGGCCACAGTATTTTCCCTAATGGAGGAAACAAAGGTTTTCATATTATATTGCACTGTATAATTTTTATATATGCATTTTATTGTAAGCCGTCCTGAGTCCCCTGTTGGGTGAGAAGGGCAGGATATAAATATTGTAATAAATAAATAAATAAATTCATGTTAATTATTTTGTGCAGAAATAATACACATGTTTTTCTATTAAGAATCATGCATTTTTGTTTCTATATATGCAAAACTCATGTTTCCTATACAGGGAAAAGTTTTCTTACACAAGAAACATTTCGTTCTCTGCACAGAAAACATAAAAATGTGCTCAGAATATTCCCCCGGAGACGTTGCAAAGTACAATGAATCTTTTGTTGTTCTGTTCTTCTCAGATGTGGTTTTTTAAGCAAAACCTATTGTTCTTTCAATAAATATATATTGATTTATACTTTTTCAAATCTTACTTTATAATCAAAAAATGGAAAGTGTCCGTTTTATCCAGACGTATTGACATTGGTTCTTCAGATATTGAAGATTCTTCAAAACTGGTAGTGCTCTCCAATTTCCATAAGTTGTACTCTAACATTTTTAGGGAGCAGAAATTTGGGGAAGTCTGTAATCCAGTCACCATTTGTATGATGCTTTTTGAGATAGCTTTTTGAATACTTATACAGAAAGGTGCAGAACGCTGCAACAATTCATTTGCAAGGGCATCACTCCAAAGAATTCAGCATCTCTTTAGTTCATTCAGCTGAAAAGAAGGCAGCAATCCTATGAATGCCTTTCTTAGGAGTAAATCTACTCTGAAATCTTTAGGACATATTTCTGTGTAAACATGCTTAGAATTGGTCTTCATGCATATTAGGAAGCCCTGCTTGGCCATGGAAGAAGGTTTGTTTATTCTTCTCATCGAACCCAGCTTCCAGTAAAGCAAGACTATTCTCTCCTGAGAGGCAAGCAAATAGTTGAGAAATGCCATAAATTGCAAGAATTCAACTTAAGGGCACAAGAAAACATGATCTGCATTATAACTACCTTGCTGTCATAGGCTGCTTTCTTTGGGGAAAGTTCTCAGTGGGAGCAAAATCTTTTATCTTTGTCTAAAGAAAATGTACAGGGAAAGGTTTGAATAAAGCAATTTCAGCTGGTTTTAATTTCCCCAGAAGGGAAAAGTACATATTTCTCCAGTATAAACACAATTTTTAAAAAACACACATAAAGCTTTAAAAAGGACATGTTATTTAGAGTTTTATTTAGAATTATGCTTTACACTTTAGTGTGGCAGAGTTTATTCCCCTTTTCTGCCTCCCTCATCCAAAATATTTTTCTCCAGGCTGAGAAGGAAGTTTGACTCCATCGGAAACTTTGTAAATTTGGGATGGAGTGGAAAGGGACGTTTACAATTAGTTGCTTCTGTGCTTGCCCCCAAATATTTTGCCAACATAAATCCTTTTCAGTGTTTAAGGATCCTTTTCAGTTGAGAATTTAAATAGTAAAGCCTGCCCTCAGGACAATCAACTATTCTTACAAATGGAAGAAAGTTTTAGCAACGGTTCATTTGTGTTTCCACCCAATCTGTTACTTGGGAGCTATAGAGTTTTATCCTAGTGTTGCTGTCTGGTAAGGAACACTTGGATAAAGTTAGTTGGAGAGAGCATCATGACTCAAGGACCAGAGAGAGAAAGCACCAAGTTAGCAGTTTGGTCTCATTATTAATTTCTTCCCAGACTGTTCTGTCCGGTGTGTGTGTGTGCCCATATTTGAGTTTCTTCTTAAGGACGTTAGTGTACATTTAAACAGCTAGCCATTGATCTTCATGTACTCAATTGAAAATTGATAACCTGAGAATGTATTTGACCATTGCATAGTACTTTTGCTGTTATCTGCGTCATTTTGTTATCTCTGAAGACCAAAACATTGGGGGTGGGGGGGAGGAGATTTGTGGGGTTGTAATTCTTTGAAAAGTACTATATGAAAAAATGGGTTCTCAAGGGTTTAACTGACAAGTACCCACTAATGAAATAATAACAAGGTATTTGCTATCATTAAATATTGTATTGTGTACAATAAATGAATATAAATGTCAGAAAAGTGGTTGCAAATCACAATCAAACTGTTGCATTCACAGTCTGATGAATTGTAGTTGCATCCACAATATAGTAAACTTCCTTGTTTATTTTCTTAATTCTTCATAAAGGATGAATAGACTCCGGATCCACAACGGTTTCGACTACATCGAGTCTTCATCTGGTGGTAGGGTCTGCAAATATTGAGTAACATTAATACCATTGTACAAAGTGGTTTCTGGCCTAGTAAAAGTATCTAATATTAATACATTAATTAATATTAATATTAATACAGTTGGTTCTCGCAGAGGCAGAGGCAGAGGCAGCAGGAGGACATTTTTGCTCCCTGGCTTCAGGTAGGATTTGGCTAAGATTTTAAACTGAGTGTGGGCTTGGCTCCTGTGGTCAAAGTCTAACTGTTGTGTGACTGTTGTGTTGAAAGAGAGCCAGGTACTTAAGTTGATTGACAGCAGGCATTGTCCCCTGTTAATTGAGTTTCTGGGAAAGCTTTATTTGCCAGTGTGAGTTTCTGCCAGAGCCTGATCCCAGAAGGGCAGTTGGTTCTCGCAGAGGCAGAGGCAGCAGGAGGACATTTACTAACTATCCTTTGCATTACATACAGGAAACAAAGCAACATAAACAAATACACAAAGAGGTGGTTTGTTGCAGTCTGCACATAAAGTGTGTGCATATTACTTAACTGTACAAAGATCCCACTTGGCCCCCACGCTCACCAAGAGATGCAACAAAAGCAAAACATTCCCATCACATGCACCAGCTGTGGCATGTTCTGCTTTTTCACACAAAAACTAGACAACTACAACTGCTCCAAATGCAAACAGATGACTCTGATGGAGCAGAGGATCCAACAGCTCGAGCATCGTATTAAGACCCTTAAGGACATTCAGGCACTCGAGCTCTTCTTGGACACTGCACAACACGCTGCTGTAGATCTGCAGCCTGCATCACACCAACACCACCAAGACCATGATCAGGAACCTTATGGGGATATCAACTCAAAGGTAGACAACCCTCAGCCTTGGAAGGAGGTCACCCATAGAAGGAGACACAGGACCAGGCAGCCTCCGCAGAACTCCTCTGCTCAGCTGCATTTACACAACAGATTTGAAATTCTTACATCATTAACATACAATCAGGAAACACATCTTGTGGAGAACCACAGTTTCTTAGATACCACTCAGTGGACCACCCTGGATCAATGCGCAGGGGATAGCCCTGACGGGGACAGTGCATCACCCCAGTCACACTTATGTAATCATGCAAATGCTCCATCCCCAATCATAGACCAGGAGCAACAGGAACATCCTTGGGAGAGTAATGGGCTCTCGGATGTATCTCAATGGATTGTCATTGATGAATGCACTGGGGATGTTGAGGAGAAGGACAACACTTTACACCTACATGATTCACTTCAACAGGAACACTCTTCAGGGGACATACACACTGTCTTGCACAAAAGGGACCCTGTCAATCCTCAAAGGAAACAGGTCTTGTTAGTAGGTGACTCCCTCCTTAGAGGAACGGAAGCCATCATTTCCAGACCGGATGGGATGGCTCGAGAAACATGCTGCCTCCCGGGGGCAAAAATACACCATATCACTCAGAGGCTCAGCAGGCTCCTAAAGCCCCATCACCCTCCCCACTTTATGTTGATTCATGTAGGTACCAATGACACCGCTAGGCATACTTTTCAAAAGATCACAAATGATTTTCGAGCTCTGGGAACAAAGCTAAAACTGTATAATGTACATGTGATCTATTCATCCCTCCTCCCCGTTGTAGGACACGGCTCTACAAGGGCCGGAAAAATAGTACAGGTCAATAACTGGCTCAGAAAATGGTGTCAAGAGGAGCATTTTGGCTTCCTTGACCATGGTCTACTCTTCCAAGAGGATGGACTACTGGCAAGCGATGGGGTGCATCTCACACAAGTAGGAAAACATCTTTTTGCACACAGACTGACAAACCTCATCAGGCACACTTTAAACTAGATCCACTGGGGGAGGGGAACAACAGCCTGGCGAACACTATATTACCCACGACCACAGGGAACCGCCAAAAGGCTAAACGGAGGGCTGCACAAACACAGCAAGGACCAAGTACAGAGAGCACAATAATCCCAAATAAACAGTTCGAGGGGAGGTCACAGGGGCTTACATGTCTTTACACTAATGCTCAGAGCATGGGAAATAAGCAAGACGAACTCCAACTCCTAGCACAGCACCACACATACGATGTCATAGGCATCACTGAAACCTGGTGGGATGACTCCCATCACTGGAATTTAACCATTGAGGGCTATAACCTCTTTCACAGAAATAGAACAAAGGGGAGAGGGGGGGGTAGCTTTATATGTCAAAAACAGTTACGTTGCAGAAGAAATGCAAGACTGTAATCCGGGAAACCAGCTTGAAAGCATCTGGATAAAAATCAAGGGATCCGGGACTCAAAAAAATCTTGTCGTGGGTGTCTACTACAGACCTCCGAGTCAGGATGAAGGACTTGATGAAGCCTTCTGTCAACAGCTGACCAAACAGGCACAAAGAAGAGATATAGTAGTCATGGGCGATTTCAATTATCCCGATATCTGCTGGAAAACAAACTCAGCCAAGAGTACAAAGTCCAACAAATTCCTCACTTGCCTTGCAGATAATTTTATGGTCCAGAAGGTAGAAGAGGCAACAAGGGGATCAGCAACTCTTGATCTAATCTTAACAAATGTGGAAGACCTGATCAATACAGTTGAAGTGGTTGGATCCTTAGGGGCAAGTGACCATGTGCTCCTGCAGTTTGCAATACAAAGGAATGCTGAAACTAAGACAAGTCAAACATGCTTTCTGGACTTTAAGAGAGCTAACTTCCAAAAAATGAAGGAATTACAGAGCGGCATTCCATGGACGCCGATATTAAAAAACAAGGGAGTTAAGGATGGATGGGAGTTTTTCAAAAGTGAAATACTCAAGGCACAAATGCAAACAGTGCCAACAAAGAAGAAAAATAAGACAAGTGCAAAGAAGCCAGAATGGATGTCCAAAGAACTTCTAACTGAGCTAAAGCTCAAAAGTGACATGCACAAGAAGTGGAAAAGGGGAGAAATCACCAAAGAAGAATTCAAACGTATAGCCAACACCTGTAGGGAAAAGGTTCGCAAGGCTAAAGCGCAAAATGAGCTCAGGCTTGCCAGGGACATAAAAAACAACAAAAAAGGCTTTTTTGCTTACGTTGGTAGAAAAAGGAAGAAAAAGGAGGCGATAGGGCCATTGCAAGGAGAAGATGGGGTGATGGCGACAGGGGACAGGGAAAAGGCAGAACTACTTAATGCCTTCTTTGCCTCGGTCTTCTCACAAAAAGAAAGCCATCTTCAACCTCAGCAACATGGAATGGACGAAGGATTGGGGGAAATCCAACCCCAAATAGGGAAACAAGTTGTCCAGGAATACCTGGCCACTCTAAACGAATTCAAGTCCCCAGGGCCAGACCAGCTACATCCAAGAATACTGAAGGAACTAGCGGAAGTTATTTCAGAACCACTGGCAATTATCTTCGAGAGTTCTTGGAGAACGGGAGAAGTCCCAGCAGATTGGAGGAGGGCGAATGTGGTCCCTATCTTCAAGAAGGGAAAAAAGAACGACCCAAACAATTACCGTCCGGTCAGCCTCACATCAATACCAGGCAAAATTCTGGAAAAGATCATTAAGGAAGTGGTCTGCGAACACTTAGAAACAAATGCGGTCATTGCTAATAGTCAACACGGATTTACCAAAAACAAGTCATGCCAGACTAATCTGATCTCTTTTTTTGATAGAGTTACGAGTTGGGTCGATACAGGGAATGCCGTGGATGTAGCGTACCTGGATTTCAGTAAGGCCTTCGACAAAGTCCCCCACGACCTTCTGGCAAACAAACTAGTAAAATGTGGGCTAGACAAAACTACGGTTAGGTGGATCTGTAATTGGCTAAGCGAACGAACCCAAAGGGTGCTCACCAATGCGTCGTCTTCATCATGGAAAGAAGTGACAAGTGGAGTGCCGCAGGGCTCCGTCCTGGGCCCGGTTCTGTTCAACATCTTTATTAATGACTTAGACGAAGGGTTAGGAGGCACGATCATCAAGTTTGCAGACGACACAAAACTGGGAGGGATAGCTAACACTCCAGAAGACAGGAGCAGAATTCAAAACGATCTTGACAGACTAGAGAGATGGGCCAAAACTAACAAAATGAAGTTCAACAGGGACAAATGCAAGATACTTCACTTCGGCAGAAAAAATGGAAATCAAAGATACAGAATGGGGGACGCCTGGCTTGACAGCAGTGTGTGCGAAAAAGACCTTGGAGTCCTTGTGGACAACAAGTTAAACATGAGCCAACAATGTGATGCGGCTGCTAAAAAAGCCAATGGGATTCTGGCCTGCATCAATAGGGGAATAGCGTCTAGATCCAGGGAAGTTATGCTCCCCCTCTATTCTGCCTTGGTCAGACCACACCTGGAATACTGTGTCCAATTTTGGGCACCACAGTTGAAGGGAGATGTTGACAAGCTGGAAAGCGTCCAGAGGAGGGCGACTAAAATGATTAAGGGTCTGGAGAACAAGCCCTATGAGGAGCGGCTTAAAGAGCTGGGCATGTTTAGCCTGCAGAAGAGAAGGCTGAGAGGAGACATGATAGCAATGTACAAATACGTGAAGGGAAGTCATAGGGAGGAGGGAGCAAGCTTGTTTTCTGCTGCCCTGCAGACTAGGACACGGAACAATGGCTTCAAACTACAGGAAAGGAGATTCCACTTGAACATCAGGAAGAACTTCCTCACTGTGAGGGCTGTTCGACAGTGGAACTCTCTCCCCCGGGCTGTGGTGGAGGCTCCTTCTTTGGAGGCTTTTAAGCAGAGGCTGGATGGCCATCTGTCGGGGGTGCTTTGAATGCGATTTCCTGCTTCTTAGCAGGGGGTTGGACTGGATGGCCCATGTGGTCTCTTCCAACTCTACTATTCTATGATTCTATGATTCTACATACTACTTTTGTTATTTAGTTCAAACAATTCAAGAATGCGATCAATGAATTGTAAAATCTTTCATAGATAGCGTGGAACCTATTGGGAACATACAGTGGCTTACAAATTGTTCTCTTAATACATTAAATACAGTGTGAATAAACATCAAATAATATATATTGCAAAGTTTACTACATTGTGAATGCAACTACCATTCATCAGACTGTGAATGTAACAGTTTGATTGTGATTTGTAACCGCTTATCTGACATTTATATACATTTATTGTACATAATACAATGTTTAATGATATCTAATAACTTGTTATTATTCCATTAGTGAGTATTTGTCAGTTGTTATTCTTTGGCCATAGCTTATCACTTAAAAGGAGAGAATCCATATTTCTCAGCTGTGCAATCTAGATCAGGACTGCCATGGGAATAGAAAAGAGGTGCACTGCAGATCCCACCATTTAAAATTTCCCAAGGTATTTTTCCCCTAAGTCTTGCAGAACAACACAAAATGGCTGTCACTAATATTGCATAAGCAATATTAGTGACAGGACAATTCCTTAAATGAGCATGAGGAAACCTTAAGCTAACACAGGAGGTAGCACACATACCTAGTTTATTAAAGATAAATGGTAAAAAGTTATTCAAAAAGCAAAGGAAAGCACTAAAAGTCATTTACAAATATAGTCTTGAGATATAAGTCCAGAGCTTACCAGGAATAAACAACATCCAAAGGAAACATGGCAAAATCCAAGAAACGGGGATAAATGAACTGCAAGATAATCCAAAGCCCAGCAGGAAAACTAGAGGTTGCTTCTCCGGTCGCGAGGAAGTTGCTTTGACAACAGCTTTTCCCCAAAGCACCCCTTTTATCACATCTCTTTGCAACACATGAAAGCATTTCTTTGCCCTCTCACCTCCCCCGTCTGTTTGCAATCCTTACACTACGGCACACTCTCAATTCCAAACGCTCAGCTCTATCTAAAGAGCCCATCACATCAAGGTCAGTTTGCTCGTTAATTCGCTGAGATTCATTAGTAAGCTGGGAATCTTCCAACCTCCCTTCCTCCATTCCCAAGTCAGTGTGCACCTGGCTGGCTTCACTGGGTTCAGCGTCATCAACTCCAAACCTGCCTGTGGGAAACTGAACTTGTACTCTCTGTTCCTCATCTTCCAAAGCTACAGGTCTTTCGGGGATACTTTGAACCTGAATCTCTCTTTCCTCATCAGAATCTATTCTAGATTTAAACTGAGTCACAACAGTAGTGCCCTCTTTGACAAGTGTTTGGCATTGCTTGCAGGTAATGGCATATATCCTTGTAATCTGATGCACAGATTGTCAATACTGGCTTCTAGTTACCATCCTGCTGAAATCAATGGGCATAAAGATGAAATAATAGCAACCTGTGGTACCTCGAGGGAGACCCAGGAAAAAGCAAACTGCTTTTCTTCTATCCACTGATAAATCGAGTGTAAAATACTTTTGCACTTTGATGTCAGTTTGAAGTAACTGAAGTAAATTGAGCACAAAAGTGGGAAAATGGAAGGAGGAAAGGGCAACTGCAGCATTTTAAATGCAGCTGAAAAAGTGGAAAGATAGAGATTATTCAGGATTCTCCTTGCCAAATCAGGACAGTTGAAGCATAAGCAATATTAGTGACAGGACAATTCCTTAAATGAGCATGAAAAAACCTTAAGCTAACACAGGAGGTAGCACACATGCCTTTAAAACCATCACGAGAGAGCTGCCATACTCTCTTTAATAATAGAGATAGCCTTTTGAGCATCACTGGTTTTGGTTTATTTTTCAACATTATTGATCATAACTGTTCACTGTCCTTTAGAAAGAAATAAAACCCATAGATACTCTCCAGCAAAAATTGATTTAGTTTCTAAGCCAGAATGAATTTTATTTGGTATCATATTTCATCAAAGTAAAACAAGCCTCAAGAATATTTTTATAGTGGTGAGATATACAAAAAAAGTTTGGCACAAACTATTTTCTTGTAACCTTGCTGCATATTAGCATTGCGATTTCCTCTTCATTGTATATTGAAGCAGCTTTTCATGAGACACATTTCTGAAAAAAAAGTTACCTCTCTCCTCTGCCGCACAAGATGTAATTAATAATTCATATGCAAACCTTCCTAATATATTAAGATATATAATGGATTGACATGACATACAGCCACCGAGTGTTGGGAGTCACAATTTAAAATTTCAAGTGTTATTCATTTGCACATTTTTGAAATTAGAAATGCTTGAAGGTCTTAACTGGAGTTGGTGCAGGCAGTTATTTTATTTTATTAACTTTCCACCATTCTCCTGTTCCTTCCCTGCAAGCATTCTGGAGCAGTGGTGGGGAAACTGCAAACCACAGGGCCCCACTTTTGCCTGCAAACAATGAAATGAACACACATTGAGGAGACTGAGTAGTATAGAAATAAGGTGGTATGGTAGATGTGATAGGCAGTTCGTTTCCCTTCCCTTAGTGGCCTTGGGAATTTTCTCTTTCTTGGAACTATTTATATAATCCTAAGAACCCTGGCTAACCTCTGGATATGCACAACCAAGGGCAATGCTGTAATATTCATTGTCTGCCAGCTGCTGGACTCATCTTTGGCAAGCCTCTAAGTCATCCAGCAAATATGGCGTCTGGGCCCAATCCTACCTAGTGGATAATCACAAAGGACTGCTTTGGCTCAAAGTCAACAGAAGATCTTTTTTATTTCCGCCCCAGCTGCTACACTGTGCATAGTTGTGCAAACGTGAACCTTACAGCAGTTAACAGCTCACCCATAGGTTTGCTGTGCTTTGAAATGAACAGTATAAGGCATAGTATTTGCTTCTGGGAGCCTTTTCGAAGCCATTCATTTGGCAGGAGGTTATTCACAGATTCTATTGTCATTTGCAAACATTTGCAGGGAAACACATGTGGCCATATCTCAGGGCTGATTCTTCCACACCCAGTTTTGTGTCTGCATTTCAAAAACTAATTCTATCCACTCAGTCAGGAAAGAGGATGAATGAGGCTGACTTAAAGGTCAGCCATAAAAGACAAGGCAACCTTAGCTTCTTTTCAAGGGCATATTCTTTGTGGTCAGGGAGGAACAATATGTCAATAGCTTCTGCACAGTCCTCCCCCTTCCCAACTCCCACCATGTCCAGATAACTGCTAACAGGATCATTAGCAAAAGAGGAAACTACTCAGCTGGCCATAAACATTACCAGAATATTAATATTAGGGCAGTAGAACGTCCGTAGAGACTGTGTGAAGCACATGTGGTGACTTACAACATGAAGGCTATAAACTGGAAAATATGCTTTGCTTTCTTTGGTTGTTTTCATTGGAATTCTTTCTACAAGGTTCTTCTGTCACCTGGAGAAACTACTTTTTGTCCTATGCATTTTCTAGAGGCCAATTCAGATAATGCCAACTGTTCCTCAACTCCCATCTCATTGTTCCTGAGAGCACTATTATAATGGCAACAGCATTTATTGTCAGAGTAATTTACGCAGCGCAGCAGTTGGATGGAATCAGAATGAAGAGACATCCAAGACGATGGTAAAACTATATCCATTGAAGACAATGGACACAGGACTTGACTTCTCAGCAGACAGCACTCAACTCAACTCAGAACGCAATCAGCAATGCACACACACTTGTGTCTGGATACTCCCCAGCTCCAGCCACACATCAAGGACATCACAGCTTCTTAGCAATTAACTCTTTCAAGACTATAGTACACTCTGGATGATGCAATCAGTATGCAATACAGGCAAGACACAAATTTCATTTAAACACTACCAATACACAAATACCACATTAACATTTATTTCATTCAGGCAATGGTCATGATTCCAAAAGGAAAGCTGAGTTTGAAAATATAAATGCAGTCCAGCATATGGCGTTTCAAGCAAGTACTGGGCAGCCAGATAAATGTCTATGATGCTGCCTCTTTACAAATAGGCTGTTTAGCTCAACATTATATCATCCACATCCACGTGTCATAAAATCTACTTCTGAACTTAAAAGTAATCCTCATGTCTTCTACCATGTATCTCAATTTGTATTTTGCACAGTTTATAAGCCTCCTGAAATATTAACCATATATTGACCTGGTCATAGCTAGGATAAGTTACTTTTTTTAATTACAATTTGCATATCCCCCAACCAGCATGGCCACTGACTTTGGGAGGGGGGGATTCAATGAAAGGTATTCCAAGAAGATATTTTTCCAAGTTCTGAGAAAATGCAGATCATTACAATAGAGAATGGCAGGAAGATAACTGGTGCTATTTTTGTTATTGTTATGGGCATCCAAATGGGCTGTCATTTATCAGGTCAAAATCAGACCTGGCTGCTGCTCCATTTCAAGGTCAAAAACATTACAGTGATTCGACTCCTTGGTTTGGGCTGACCATGCAGAAAGTATTTTCTTTCCCATGCTTTTGTACAACTATTTGCCGGTTCTTCATAGTTTATAATTGCTGTTACTGCTTTCCAGAGTTCTTGTCCAAAAGTTAAAAGGTAGCTTTTGGGTAATGAAGAATGGAAACTGAAAAATAAAAATGACATTCCAGAAATCATTGAGACACACTGGACCATGCTGGGCTTGTGCTGGGTTTGTTGTGGGAAGAAGTGGCACGTAAAACTGTATGCGATTTGTGGGAAAGGGGCTTACTGATCATCTCTATTATTCCTATCATGTACATATCCACTAGAACAGTGGTAGCAAATCTATGAAACACATGCAAGAAGGGGCACACAGCACCCTCTCTCCTACAATGTGTGGCATTGTGTGCCTCCACTCGCCATTCCCCCCCATCACCACCCATTCATCCGTTTGCCCATCCCCCTTGTTCACATACCCACTCGCTTGCCTGTCTGCTCCTCCCGCTTGCTCACTCATTCATTCCCCGATTGCTCACTTGCCCACACACCCCGCTTGCTTGCCCACTTACCCACACCTCACCACTGCCCCCCCCCACTTACTACCTCTGAATGCTCAACCCCCAATCCTTTCGGGTTGGGCACTCTGTCTCAAAAAGGTTCACCATCACTGCACAAAAGTAATCCCATAAAATGGGATTACAGTGAATCTACTTCAATGGATGTCAAATGTATATTGGAACATTTCAAGAGCATGAAGAAGTCACCTTGCAAAGATTAATATATCTGGAGCATATAATACACTTGCTTGATGGCCTGGGAAGAAATGATCTCTTCTCTAAAGATACATACCGGAGAGTTTTAACAGAAATGGAATTAAATATAAACTTTGTACATTACATCACACTCTTTGGTTGGTGGGGGACAGGACGACAAAAATATGATGTTTCTGTGTGGCTTGAAGCAGTTAATCCTGGAGCTGCTAAGAGAGCAAATAAGAATACTCTAAAGGCCAGGAAGACCAGAGGTCAAAAACATGAATCTCAATAGTGGTCTAAAGGATGGTTAATTCCTTAGAATGAAGTTCAGACAAAATGGCAAAACCAATCAATCAAAAACAGTGTTAAGTAATCTGCAGTATTTGTAGATGAAGTGGATTGGGGAGAGAACCTATGTTGATAAAGCTTTTTTGTGCAAATTAAGTTGGAGCAATTGGAAAAGCTCACAGCTATTTGGGGTGAGTAGCAAATCAAGCATAGCAACATTATGAATGTATTTCTATGAGACAGTTTGTTGGCACAATTACATTCCTGATTGCTTGGAGAAATGAAATCATGGCATATCAGAATGTATCTTTTGACATCTGAATTGTGGTGGGCTCCCTCTCTATGGGAATGATGGAGTGTTCTTTTGGTTGATTTCATTAATCACCTTTCCAGTTCCAAACAAAAAGAAAATTAATGTCATTCTTGCTATAAAAGGATGATTAACCTTTAGGCTCTAGAATTCTATGCAATGAAATAACAAATTAAGTAAGATATTTATATGGCTATACTTCAGCTACAAAGAAATTGTACTCTTATGAAATGGGGTAACAACTGGTAGAAAAGAGATTTTCAATTTTAAAAGCTATTTTTGCTATTTAAATTATGCATTGACAAGGGAGAGGAATTTGACGCACCAGGTTACCAATTAGGAAAAGGCAAAGTGAAAACACCACCTACATAATGATTTTATTTCTTCACTTCTATCTAATCTCTCTCTCACACACACACCTGCTGATAAAAGCGGGGTAAAACACAATTGCTAGGTCACTTTGGTCATGGAGAATATAGGAAATCTCTAAGTAAGTCTAAAGCAGTGATTCCCAACCTTTGGTCCTCCAGTTGTTTTGGACTTCAACTCCCAGAAATCCCAGGGAGTTTACCAGCTGTTAGGAACTGTGGGAGATAAAGTCCAAAACACTTGGAGGACCAGAGGTTGGAAACCACTGGCCTAAAGAATTTATTGTTTTAAGTTTTTCCTGAAATAGTACTTCCCTTGATATTATCAAAACTACAAAGAAAGAAGGAGAGTCTGAAATCTTCACATATTAAGAGGGTTGCTTTTATGGCTATGGTATTCCTTAATTTGCGGGAACACTTTCTACTTTGGTAATAAGAGTTATTGTCTCTAAATAATGCACATCCCATACTATTAGGTGCAGGTAGCTGTAGTTTGTTACCTGAGCTGTCCCTAGGTGATTTGGAATAGTAGGCAAACAGAATTTATGCGCCCCCCCCCATTTCTGCACCCCCCATTTCTGCACACACACCCCCAAACCAATTCACACAAATAAAAACCCCTTACTTGCCTTCTTTCCTGCAGACTTCAGTGGAGGAGGCGGCGGCGGCGTGGGCCCGCCCTGAGTGCTGGCGTGCGCACTCACCACCCACTTCAATCGGTGGAAGGAAGTGCTGATTGAAGCGGGTGGAGCCTGGAGAGTGCGCACGCGCACAGGACCATCGGCCATTTTGGACGATGGTCCTTTGCGCACGTGCAGGGCTTCCAATCGCCTGCGTGGACAGGTGGCTGGCGTGCCTTCTGTGTCCGCATGGGCGGTTGAAACCCTTCGCACATGCACAGGACCATCGGCCATTTTGGGCAATGGGCCTGTCCGCATGTGCAGGGATTCCCCACTCGCCCGTGCGAACACGGAAGGCACGCCAGCCACCCGTCCGCACCGTCGAGTGGGGAAGCCCTGTGAACGTGCACAAGGACCATCAGATTTTTTGGTAAAAATGGGGGGAAAAGCATGGGTGATGGACCTGGCGGCCTTCCTTCAGCCTGGTGGCATGGCAGCACCGTGCGCACGCGGGGCGCCTCGGCTGCGCCCCCCCTTGCATTGCGCTACAGACGACTGCCTAATTTGCCTCGCCGGTGGACCACCTGTCTGTTACCATTACTCATCTAAATCTCCTAAAGGGAATTTAATTGTGAGTTGTTTGTTTATGCTGTGAACAAACTGGCTTCGTAATGTACAATCTGTTGCATATGGACATACTAGCCACTGCATTTCCATGTCCCTCCATCACTCTTCTCCTTCAATATGATAACCACTAAAATCAACATAAATCTTATGAAGCAGCTCATCCTTACAAAGTAAGAAAATGTAACTATAGTACATACAAATCAAACATTACCAAATCATTGCTTTAATTGAGGAATATGCAATAGTATCATTCTGGCTACTGGTGTGAATGTTCCTTTCTGTTGCTGTTTTCCTTGTAAAGTTGTAATGCCCACCATCCAAATAATTTAATTTGCATGCAAGTAACTGAGGGAAAGGAAAAAATAAAGCACAGGGGGATTAATATGAAACAGCATTTGCATACAACTGTGCCAGTTCAACTGCCATCTTGTGACTGTGGGGTGTATTTGTGTGCTTCCTTGAAACCATAGCTGTTTCTGACATGGAAGTCAAAATACATTAATTCCTCTTACCAGTCACACAATTTATCATTGAGCAGCTGAAACCATAAAGATTCCCTACAAATTTATTGAATCTGCCATGCTTCTCTGCACAAATCTCATCCCTGTATTCTGTTAGTGATTTCTTAGTGTCTCATCAAACTAGCACTTGTATGAAAGGAATCGAGAAACCATCCAACCCATCATTTATATCAGGGTTGTACATCTTGTGCCTCTCCAAAAGTTGTTAGACTCAACTCCAAGGATCCCTCACCTCCAGTTATAATAGCCAGGATTGAAGGGAATTGCAAGCAAGTGCCAGGAAAGGGGCAGAATTGCCCATTCCTGTTTTGCACTGATACAGAAATGCATACATGATTCATACTACAGGTCTGGCTTGCCAAAAAGCCACTTCTAGGTAGTATATATTACATCATAAAGCAATCTAATAAAAACAATACAGGAAAAGTTCAAAGCAGGTTGCAACTATGGGAAAGGTAAGCTTCAGAAGTATGTTTTTAATATGTTAGTGCTAAAGCCTAACCTACCCATGGTTACCCAGTGAGCTACCATGGCTGAACAGAAGGTATTTTAGAACAGATGTAATACATCTGTGATAAAGCATCCCAGTCAATAACCTAGTCATTGCATTCTGCGCTACCTGGACCTTCCAAATCAATCCAAAGCATCTGCTGGGCTATTCTCATCCAGGAACAGGTACAACTGGCAATAGCATAATAGCCTACAGCGGTAGTAAATTCTTATCTCCACATTTGCAGTTTCGACATCTGCGGATTTGATTAAAATATTATCTCTATGAATCTCTAGATCCTCTGGTGTGACTCTATGGTCAGCTTCCTCTGGTCATGTTCATCTGGTCTAGAGACAGAACACATCTCTAGAAATCCCTAGGTCTTCCAATGCAATTCTATGTTCAGCCTCCAGTAAAAACTGACCATAAAGCCATGCTGAAAGAGCTAGAAATTCCCAGAGATGTGTTTTCTCAAGTAAAAGAAGGTGATTACTTTATTTGCTTTTTTTTTCACTTTCATGGGGGTCCTGAGCCCCTAACCCCAGAGAATGTGCAGGACCAGCTATAGCATTAATTGTGTAATCTATCGAAACCCAGAGACTGAAAAACTGTAACTTTTAAGAGAAGAATTTTCCCAGGAATACCTTCTCTTCCCTAAAACTACCACAATAGGAACAGGTGGGGTCTCTCCCCCCCCCCCTCCATTTAAATGGCACTCTTAAAGGCCAGGAGCTTTGTCTAGACTAACAGCCCCAACATAAGCCTAAGAAAAACAGAAGAGCACCAAGAACCATGCAGTTGCAGGAGGGGAACAGTGCACATATAATAACCGAGAACAGGTACATTTAAATTATTTTTATTCTGTTATTTCACCTACAGTACAATACAATCTATTAAGGATCAGAAATAATTTTAAAAAGGTATATGCATTCTATTTCTACTAGAAAATATAAAATAAAACTTACATTTCCCCCAGCAAAAAAAAAAATCTACAACTGTGATTCTTTTATTTTAAAGAAAATGTACAGTGACTTTCCAAAGAAAGTTGCAACGTTTATTCAAAAGAGGTCTGTTGTGTGGAATATGCTAATTGTTGATGCCAAACACATCCTCTATTAGTGGTAAATACTTGATTTTTTTCACTGGAAGAGTTGGTGGTTGTCCACTCCATTCATCTTCATACTGAAAATAATTAATAAGAGACGGAAACAAGTTTAGAACCATATTCCAAAATGGGAAGTGACCAGAAATGGCATCAAACATTATAAAATATCAAGCTGTCTTCATTTCTATTTATATTCCTGCAAAAGGATTCATGAAATGATAGGTCAAGGATAACACCTGATTTTTATTATCAGGACACACAGAATTAATCATTAGTCACACCTGAGGGAGGAAATGGTTCCGCTCTTAATGGCATTCTGTTTTCTGAACTCCTCTGGTTTTAAATTAAAGATATTCCCTCCCTAAACTTTTATGAAACAAGTGCTGCATCAGCCCTAGTACCCTACATTTATTAGGGACAAAAACATCCAATATACATCTGCTTTCATAATAATTATTTTAAGTGCATTGTCTCTCAAAATAAATACATTTTTAAAAAGAATGTTGAGCCAAACATTTATGAAAACAGTTAAAACCTGGCATATCACTAAGTTTCAATATACACATTCATTTTTCAGATGTATATCAGAGATTTCATATTAGTATCAACCAAAATTAAATTCTTTAAGCTTCCCTAAATCATCAGCCACCCAGGGACATGACAATGAGGGTTGGTAATCTGATAGGTGAGTCCAAAAGCAGCATTTGACAATCAATGTTATAAAGACAGATCGTACTGTTCTGCTGTGTAGTATACTTTAATCCTACTGAGAGTTATTGGGAAATGAGGATTTAAAAAAACAACAACTCATATTTAAGCCAAGGCTTTGAAATGTAGGGAAACACATTCCTTTTAGTTGGGGCAAAGTGATCTTCTGTACAACCAATTTGGAGACGCTGTTAGGGCATCACAATGATGACAAGATTTATTAAATAAATCTCTGTGGACTTAGTTAGTAAATGGGAATGCAGAATGATGTTTATGTGTGTCAAATATAATCATCAAACCCTCCAGAAATACTGCATTTCAAATTACTGCTGAGATGAAGATATAATTGATATTGTTTAAAGATATCAACAAGGGAATTCAAATCCCATCCCTTCCTTGATATCATCATCTAATTTACTTTCCCAAAGCACCCGGCTTCATTAAAATGTACTCACTGAGATTATCTTCAGCAAATGAGACAATTAAAGCAAAAAACAAACGAATCACAAAAGAAAACTGAATATATTTTTCACTTTGAATCCAAATGTCATACAGTAGGAAGTATGTTAAAATTTAATTCTCCATGTAATGTGAGGTTATTTCTTTGCTTGATACTTTTCCTAAGGACCAGCAAATGGTAACTTTCCACATATATGTTTAGACCACCTCATTTCTAAATTCAATATACAGAAGCATAATTTTTCCCCAACTGTCATCAGTCCTCAATGTTTAATATGAATATATTAAGAATAGCGGAAAGTAAAGCTTTATCCTTGTTTACTGCCAAGCACAAGTTTATGCTTTGCTACAATGAGCATTTTCACACAAATTTGAGCTTCTGCACAGCAGTTCTAAGATCTCAAGTAGCCATAAAATGAAAGCTTATATGAATATGATGCTCCACAAACATTAAAAAATCATGTAGCAAAATCCTGCCTAAAGTATGACCCCTGTGTATGTGGATCCACATTTTCACTAATAATAACAACAACATCATCAACAACAACAACAACAACAACAACAACGACAATAATAATAATAATAATAATAATAATAATAATAATAATAATAATAATAATTATTTTTATACCCTGCCTCCATCTCCCTGAAGGGACTTAGGGCAGCTTACATGGGGCCAAGCCCAGATAAAAACAGCGAACTTTTCAAGGTAAAACACATCAAAGAATACAGACACAAATTAAAATTTAAAATTGCAACACTGACATAATAAAATTAAAATGATAACCACAGTATCCACTTCTGACCAAATAGACAGTTTTTAGGTCCTCCAGCATGACCCTATGGTATTTTGGGATCAGACATGCTTCATTTCAATAAGATCTGTGTATTTACATGAAGTCCAAGAACATATTCCCCATGGATATGGGGGTTATACTGTATATGAGGAATTATATGGGAAGGAGGTTGTGTGGAATAAAAGGGGTTGAATAAAGAATTGACAGGGCAGAAAATGGTTTGTTTTACATAGCAGAAATGGTAGGTAAGATCTTTGCAGTTGTAGTACATTTGGCAGACATTCAGCATAATAAAATACCATTGAGGCTATGGTCATTATACACGAGATTAAAGAAACAAGGTGCCACTAGCTAGATGAGGGTTCTTGTCCACATCCAAGAAGGAACTGGTACAAGGAGCATTACTGGTGTATATTGGATATCCAAGTCCCCCCAGAGTGTTTCTTTCTCTTCCGTTAGGGTTGGTGGCATGGGGCACTATTGCAGTAGCTGATTCTGCATAACCCTGACTCACCCAAGCTCTGGCCCACATAAGTAATGTGAGACATAAGCAAGCTGGCAGAGCAACACCAATTAAGATCTCTGTTTTGGCAACTGGACCCATTTCTCAAAGAAGAAAGGAAAGAAATGTGGACTGAGTTGCTGAAATCAGTATAAACAAAAGGAGGACTCAAAACAAGCAGTGTTGCCCATTAATGATATTTAATGGCAGCTGATCTACATTACATCTTCCTTCTTGTTATAAGCCTGGTGATTCATATCATGCATGTGGTTGAAACAGATGTATATGTTGAAATATTTCATATATTTCAGCTTTTAACTGAACTCAGACATTTTAGGGTTGCATGGGGTATTTTAAACTGTTTTTAACTTATTGTCTTAATATGAAATATCTGTTGAAGGTTTTTATGTTCTATGTATGCTTTTAGCATGATGTGAGCTGCCTTAAATCCACTCTGGAGAAAGGTGGAAGAGAAATCTCTGAAATAAATAAATACTAAATAAATGTAGCAGACTATTTTGGAGCTTTTTTCTTGATAAAATCCTGACCCCCATTTTATTTTTATAATGGTCACAGCCTACCTTGTTGCATTGCCAATATATTGGTATATTAAATAAACATAAACACATTTACTAGTATTGTTGCAGTCTACCTTTAAGGTGTTTCCAATTTACAGTAACCCTATCACATGATTTTCTTGCCAAGATTTGTTTGAAAGGGTGTTGCCTTTACCTTCCTCTGAACGTGAGCGAGTGAGATTAACCAAACTGGGTTTCCATGACTGAGTGGGAATTGGAACCTTGGTCTCAAACCACTATACCATCCTGGCTCTCCTATTTACTAGTGTACTCACTCTTTATTCTGAGGGCCACTGGATATACTCTACCAGGTTTAGCATCAATGTGAAAGGGCCTTATATCACAAAGACAACACTATGGAGAGGTTCGAACTTGAGCAAGGGTACCCAATCAACAAGGATTCTCACTTGTATATACTGTAGGAGCTCCAACACACATGTTAGGACCTTCTCCCCATTAAACATGGGTGTGCGGCTACCAAAGACATTCCTGGCAGACATGTTAATGTGAAAGAGTTGGGTAGTCTAAAGACCAGATACAACTTTCCAGGACAACTTTGCAAAGGATTGGTATTCACTTCCTATACTCTTAGCTGAATATCTAACAATGGATAGAATTCTTGAGAATGCTCTGCAGACCCTTTAATTAGAAATGTATTTGTTTACCTGTAGAGGAATCAAGATGGTTTGGAAGGCTGGAATTGGATGCAGTCTCCAGTTCAGCCCATCAACGAACTTCTTATAATTTACTTGATCTTTGCAACCTTCACACCTAAAAATTCAATAGATTTGTACATATGTTCACTAAACGCTTTACATTCAATTATTTTGCTCAACATATCAGTATACCTTATATATATGAACTGTTTTTAAAAACTATAAGACAAAAACTGGAAATGAATTCAAGGGGCAGATGGGATTATCTCTCTAAATATAACTAATACCAAACATACATACATACATACATACATATATATATATATATATATATATATATATATATATCACATATATGCCACATACTCTCATACACAAGCAGCATATATATTAAACCTTCTTGTGATGTCTTAATATATGTTAGAGTTCTCTTTTTAACTTCTTATGTTAACCTTTGCCACATGAAATGTTGTATCAGTTATTTAGAACTAAATATTTAGAAGAAATATATTATTTAAGCATATCTGCCATTAAGAAAGCAAAATGATGCAAAAAAAGAAAGAAAATAAAGCTGATCTAATGTCATTCATTTATTTTGAGTACAAACTGCAAAATGATTGACAAAGCATCACAACAAATTTAATGTTCCCACTGAAATTACCAATTGAAAAGAGAAGAATGTTCCAAAATGCTCAGAGCTAAGAGAACCTCAAAGTAAAATAATATATTGATGTTACTTGCTCTGTAGAATGAACCCTTGCGCAGATCTCAGTGAATGCTGGTGTGTCTAGGTCTTTAGTGAAAATACACACACACAAGACTAGGCTACCCAAGAATCATCTTCCCTATATCAACCTCTATCTCTATATCTTCTATAAAGACCTAGACACACCAGCATTCATTGTGGCCTGGTATAATGCACGTGGAGTTTATTCTGCAGAACCTGTACCATCACAGAGAAAACCTGCATCCACATTATGATGAAATCAAAATCCATAGGTCATAGCACCAACAAGAAGCCTGAGAAATTGAGAGAGCTGATCCTTGCGTTGGGTTTAGTTCCAGATCACCCTGTGGATATCAAAGACCATGGATGTTCAAGTTCTATTATCTGTATTTATTTTAGTCAAATGTGCCATCGAATCTAACACGCACCTCAATTTTCAAAACCCTGAAACCATTTTTTTTACTACTGAATATAATGTGCAGCAGCAAAAAGTGCACCCTTTGTATTTTGCCCATTACAGTTGCTGCATGCTTAGAATTCCTTCTTTAAAAACAAAAGTGTTCAAACACCTAAGCTTTCAGCAATGGAAAAGAAAACCTTGGGTGCATCTATGCTATAAAATTAATCCACTTTAGCTGCACTGGCTCAATGTGTGGAGTCATGGGAGCTGTAGTTTTACAAGTTCTTAAGCATTCTCTGCCAAAGAATGCTGGTGCCTCACCAAACTACAAACCCTAGGATTGCATCACATTGAGCCATGGCAATTAAATTAGAGATGATGTCCCTCAATGAGGAGTTCTGGTCCTCCTGAAGCAGCTTCCCCTTTTGCTTTGGCTGAGCAGTAAGATTACTGTATTACGCAAATGTAATGCACACCCTAATTTTGGCAGGGTAATTTAGCCCAAAAAAAGTGAGCATTAGATCCCAGTAAATAGGGTATATACAGTGGCATACAATGTGGCATCTCTTATATAAAATGTCAAAATCAAGGTTTGCTTTTTCAATTTTTGTTTTTGTCAGGAGAGAAAAACATTCAGACCCTGGATGGTGGAATATGTGAATGAAGATTTAAAGGACTGGCAGGAAGTCTACTACTTTTGGAAAGGAATATTTTTACTTTAAATTTTCTGGCAGTGGGTAGGTCTGTTGATACAACCTACTTAAAGGGTGGATGGAGAACTGTGGCTGTCTAGATGTTAAGCTACACATCCCATGATTCCTTATCATTAACTATGCTAGCAAGGGCTGGTAGAATTGCCATCCAACAACATCTGTAGGACCACACATTACTCTGCCTTAGGGGATTGCTTTCCCAATCAGAAGCCAAATTTCCAGGTCCCTAACTATCCTATATGAACATTTAAAAATACTCATCTGTGGGCATAATGCAGCAGGTTTTACTTTGACACCTTACAAGTACAGTTTAACTAAGTGCCTAAGAACCCTTTGTTAAGCAAGGAACACATATTGCTTCTGATTCTCCTTTAAAACAAAAAGAAGTATCTGTAAAAATACACAGATACACATTCACATGCAGAGAGAAAAGCTAACACATACAAATAAAAGCAAAGTATGCTAGTGATGCCTGTGCCAAATCAGAACAAGTTATGTTCCCGCTTTTGCTTGCTGATGGGGTAACTGGAGAATTGCCACAAATGTGCTTTGCATTATTACATTTATTCTTCTCGTTTGGGATATGCAATCACTTATAGCATAAAAATATTGAAGCAATAAATAGCCAAATTTTTAGAGATTAAATCAAAATCCTGGATAATAATTATTCCCAGTCCTTTACATTTAAATAGCAAACACAGCCAATAAAAGTCAACTGGCATTAAACCTGGCTGCAAATGGGTCTTAGGACAAAATGTATTCTTTCACAAACTACTATAGTTCTTCTGAAAGAGATTTTTTTCTATTATTAGGTTTCATCACATAGGAATCTTGTGGGGAAACACTAAATTGCTACACTGTGTTAAAGCCCTGTAGTTTTATTAATAGGTTTTTAGAATGGTCATAGTATTTGGATGGCTTACAAAACACCAACTGAAAAAGTCAGAACAACCATTTATTAGCTACGTATGTAGTAGGAATTGTTGTAGTTGTTTTGCCTTCAAGTCATTTCCAACTTATGGCGTCCCTAAGACAAACATATCATTTATTTATTTCAGTATTTATATTCCGCCCTTCTCATCCCGAAGGGGACTCAGGGCGGATCACATTACACATATAAGGCAAACATTCAGTGCCTTAACATAGAACAAAGACAGAGACAAACGCAGGCTCCGAGCTGGCCTTGAACTCATGTCCTCTTGGTCAGAGTGATTTGTTGCAGCTGGCTGCAGCTGGCTGCTCACCAGCCTACGCCACAGCCCGGGCCCGGCTGTGGCGCAGCCACAGTTTATCATGGAGTTTTCTTTGCAAGATTTGTTTAGAGAGGGTTTGTGTTTTTGTCTTCCTTTGGGGCTGAGAAAGTAACTTGATCAAGGTCACCCAATCGGTGCCCATGGCTGAGCGGGGATTTGAATCCTGGTTTCTAGAGTCCTCATCCAGCATCCAAAGCACTGCATATTTATACTATTTATGCTATTGGGTTTTGTATAGGAGGCAACGTTGGTAAACTCAATATAAATTGCTCTCATTAATTAGAGAATAAATCAGAGGCGGTGCATATGCATTAAGAAACACAGAAGATTAAGCTTTTTTATCCTGTGATGGTCTCCTGCATGCGTCTTTAAACAATCACTCTATCAAGCAGCATCAAGGATCAATGAAGCAGACTTCAGATGCTCCTATATGCCTTGTGCAGAAAAGCATGGGTAAGAATAGAATAATCCCCTCATTATTCTTCCTCCATCTACAGTTTTCAATTCCAGTATGTACATCCTTCCCCTTGGGTTTAAATCTAAAAAGAACACAACTGGGAAAGGGGAGAAAGAAGAAATGTGAAACAAGGGAACAAATCTGTAATGCTCTTCAACCTGATAGCATGGCTGTTAGGTAAACGCTGAAAAACAGCAAAGTTGGGTGATGGTGCTGTCTTAAAAAGAGCAATGTTGGGCCTGGTCTCCTTCCTTCCATTCCTATAGCCCAGTGGTTCCCAACCTTTGCTCCTCCAGGTGTTTTGGACTTCAGCTCTGAACATCTGGTAAAATTGCTGGAATTTCTGGAAGCTGAAGTCCAAAACAAATGGAGTACCAAAGGTTGGGAACCACTACTAAAGCCTATGTATGTCTGCATGTGTGAAAGTGTATTCAGTACACTTGCCCACTTTTAGTGATCTCATGAATTTCATAGGGTTTTCATATGCAAAGAAGAGTAAGTTTGTCATTTCCTTTCCTCAAAAACATAGCCTACGGCATCTGGTATTCATTGATCTCCCATCCTAGTACTAAGTGATTTGGTTCCTTTAGAGCAGTGGATCCCAAACTTTGTTCCTCCAGTGGTTTTGGACTTCAGCTTTCACAATTCCTAATAGCTGGTAAGTTCGTTGGGATTTCTGGAAGTTGAAGTTCAAAACAACTGGAGGACCAAAGGCTGGGAACCATTGCTTTAGAGTAATTAGGCCTTATGCATGTTTACTCAAACGTGAATTCTACTTCATTCAATATTCAACTGCTGTGCTTTCCAAAAGGGGTGACCACTAGGGGAATCAAATGTGTTTGGCAGACAATGGTTGGAAGACAATAGCTGAGATCATATACATGTTCCATCCATGAACTTTTCTTTTCTTCCAGTGCTAACAACTGTTGTGCCCTGGGAGGGGCTCCCACCATTGCCATTTATCAGCAGTGAGACAAGCAGGGAGCTGATCTCTGGTCTTTGAAATTGCCTGCGTTTCGAAAAACTCACAAATGTCTCTTGTTCAGGTAGCACTGTCTTCTGAGAAAAAGCTGGTCCCACCTCAATGAAGGGAAGAGGAAGGTGAGCTCTCAAATGGAGTTTTCCTTCCCCTGTAAGCATAAAGCAACCCTTCCAAAAATAACTCATGTATCAATATGCTAGCCAAAGAGATTTTTAAACATTGGCATACTGTCAGCTTTAGAAAGCAATCTAGCAACTGTATTCCTAACCGCAGTTTTGATCATTCTTCCAAGAAATCCTCATGTATGACAAATCAAAGTGGTCTAGACTTGAAACTACTGAAGCACGGATATGTATGGTTAGACTCTATCCAAAAAGATTGCCAGTAGCACTCTTAGATTATGAAAGGTGTTTGTGAGCTACATTGGGACATCTGAGGTAGATCCAACTCTGATCCTAATCCTTTTCGGAGAGACCTACGCCATTTAAAAAGATGGACAGGTTGCTTACCTGTAACCATGTTTCTTCAAGTGTACTCTGTGAATTCACACTAATAGAGAGACTGCGCCTGTGCGGGCTCCAACGGAAAATCTTCCAAGCTAAAAGTTTGAAATTTGGTGGTAACCCCGCCCCTCTCCCCGGAGGGCATAAAGGCCGCCCTCGGTGCTCGCTCCCCAGTTCCTACACCACAAAGGTGACGAGAAAGGGAGAGGTTTGCACGTGGGGAAGGAAGGGCGGGATTGTTTGAATTCACAGAGTACACTCGAAGAAACATTGTTACAGGTAAGCAACCTGTCCTTTTTCTCCATGTACTCTGTGAATGCACATTAATGGAGATTAGCAAGCTCAGGTGCAGGATGGTGGGACAGAGCAAACCCGACAATGAGTTGAATGTCCAAAACTATTATTTTATGAGGCACAAAGTGCAAACAAGTGCAATGAAGAAGAGGTCGAGAATTGACCTAGTGTAGAAAACATATTGTAAAGGGAACACAACCCTCAATACCATGTCAATTCGGTATAGGAGGGGAAGTGATAGAAAACATGTCAAGTGAACTCGCTTAGGGAGAAAAAACAGATCACAACAACATCCCCTTGGAAAAGAGGGGAGAAAAAGGTAAACGTATCGAAGATACCCATAGTGTAGATAGAGTAAACCAGCATTTCACAGTAAACAGACTGTAAAGGTAAACAGCCCCCAAACAGGTAAAAGGGGGTAAGTAAGGTGTACATAAGCATTAAGGCCTCAATAAAGTGGCATGAGCCAGAGACAACGTAAAGGCAGTAGATCTCCCTTTGAACAGGAGAAGAAATGCTATGATAAGCAGACGGACAAAATTGACCTAGCGAAGGCCAAGTCCCTGAGGTTTCTTGAGTCCATACTGTAGTGGGATATAAAGGTAGAAGGGGTGGACCAAATTGCTGCTCAACAAATGGAGTCGAGGGGAATGCCCTTTAGAAAAGTAGTAGAAACTGAAAGACCCCTTGTTGACCAAGGGCGAATTGAGGGAGGCGGGGGGCGCTTAGCCAGTTTGCAAGCTAGTTCAATAGTTTGGGCAATCAAGTGTGAAAGTCTTTGGGGAGAAATTGGATTGCCTAGCTTGTCGGCAGCATACGCGATAAAAAGCCTGGGAGTCTTAAGTGTATGCTTAGTCCTGTCCCTGTAGAAGAGAAGGGCCCTACTAACATCGAGGAGGTAAAGCCTCCGCTCGACCGAGGAAGTCGGTTTGGGGAAGAATGCGGGTAGTACAATGTCCTGATTAAGGTGGAAAGCAGACACCACCTTAGGAAGGAAGGTAATGTCCAGACGGAGAACCGCCAGGTCATGATGGAACCACAGGTAGGGTTCGTCCACTCTGAGGGCAGCCAGCTCAGATGGCCTCTGGGCCGAGGTGATCGCCACCAGAAAGGCGACCTTCCAAGAAAGAAGGTGGAGATCAACGGACGCCATTGGCTCGAATGGCGGGGAAGTCAGTTGAGACAGGACGAGCTCGAGACTCCAACCGGGAGTCGGAGGGTGGACCGGAGGATGAAGGTTGTTGTATCCTCAAAGAAACGTCTTCACGAGGTGACTCAAAAATAGAGAAGGCCGTCCGTGGCATTGAAAATGCCAGGAAAGGGCAGCCAGGTAGGATTTCATCGAGGCCAGAGACAACTGTCGATCTGCAAGGGTAAGAAGGAAGTCTAAGACCAACGGGACCGACGTGGAAGAAGGGTCGACGCCACAGAGTCGAAGGAAGGCCTGGAACTTCGCGATCTTATAAGCGTAAGCTCTTGATGTCACCGGTTTATGAGCTGCCTGGAGGATTGCCTGAAGATCCGGGTGGAGAGAACTCAGGGAAGAATCCTCCACGCCATCAAATGTAGGGACGGAATGTCCGGGTGGAGAACCTGCCCTCCTTGAGAGGTGAGGAGATGAGGATCTGTCAGGAGAGAGCGGAAGACTCCCGAGCACATTTGCAGAAGGGTCGGGTACCACGGTTGGCGAGGCCAAGCAGGGGCTATGAGGATTGCCAACGCCGGCATCAGGAGAAGCCTCTCCAGTACCCTCAGTATCAGAGGGAAGGGAGGAAAAAGATAGACGGGTTCGACAGACCAATCTAGGAGAAGGGCGTCCCCGAGGCAGCCCGGGGCCGCATCTGGAGGCAGTCTTGCCCCGAAGTGGGGAAGCTGGGCTTTGGTGGGGGAGGCAAAGAGATCTAGAGTTGACCACCCCCAGTCGTCGAAGACGCAGTGGAGAATCTCGGGATCGAGGCACCACTCGTGGGGGGGAGGTCGCGATCTTGCTGAGTGAATCCGCCAGGGTGTTTTGGGTGCCCGGAAGGTGGACTGCCAACAGGGATATGTCCCTGGCTATGCACCATAGCCAGATCTCCGGCAAGAGGAACATTAGTTTCCTCGAGCCCATACCTCCCTGTTTGTTGATGTAATACATGGCGACGGCATTGTCTGTCTGCAGAAGTACTGTTTTGCGGGGGGGGGGGGGGGAGGCAGGCAAAGGCTCGAAGAGCTTTGAAGATTGCTAAGAGTTCTAGAAAGTTTATGTGTTGGGTCCTTTCTTGAGGGGACCAAAGATCTCTGACTGTGAGATCGCCCATGTGAGCCCCCCACATGAAATTGGAGGCGTCGGTCATAATTGTGATCGACGGGAGCAATGGGTGAAAAGGTAGGCCCTTGCAGATGTTTGTTGGGCTTTGCCACCACCGAAGGGAGCGACGAACTCGGTTCGGTACCGTGAGGAACATGGAGCTGGAGTGGAGGAGAGGGTTTGAAAGAGTCTATAAACAATCTCTGGAGAAGTCTGAGGCGAAGCCTGGCGAAGGGCGTGAGTATAACTGTAGACGCCATGTGGCCCAGGAGGACCTGAACCGAGCGGGCTCGGACCCTGCGATTGCGTAAGAGGAGCAATAGGTATTGTTGAAGAGCCAGGAACCTGTCTGGCGGTAAGGAGGCTGTCTGGGAGACAGAGTTGAAGAGGGCCCCGATGAAGCGTATCTTTCTTGACGGGGTTAGATGTGACTTCTCGGTGTTCAGCTGAAGTCTGAGCAAGTGGAGCAGAGACAGAGTACAGGATACGTGATCTTGTAGAGATGATGGGTCGGGAGTGACAATCATCAAATCGTCCAGGTAAGGAAAGACCATAATGCCTTGTTTTCTTAGGTGGGCTGCTACTACCACGACCACCTTGGTGAAGACTCGAGGAGCCAGGTGACAAGACTGAAGGGCAGAACTGCAAACTGCTATGATTGACCGAGGACTTTGAAGGAAAGGAAGCATCTGTGAGAGCGATGTATTGCTACGTGGAAATAAGCGTCCCTTAAATCTATAGAGGCGAAATAGTCTCCTTGTTGAAGCATCGGGAGGATGGAAGCGACAGAGACCATCCAGAACTTTGAGGGGAGGATGAACAAGTTCAGAGCTCGTAAGTCTAGGATGGGGCAAAGCCCTCCACCCTTTTTGGGAACAGTGAAGTATCTTGAGAAAAAACCTCGAGAGTCCTGGTCGGACGGAGATGGTTGGATGGCGCCCTTGGCAAGGAGGGAGTCGACCTCGGTACAGATCTCCGGTGACGGGTCGGTGAAGAGTAGCCGGCCCGTAGGAGGAAGGCTTTCGAATTCCAAGGTGTAACCGTCTCGGACAATGCGGAGAACCCAGGCATCCAAGGTGATAGACGCCCATTCGTGGTAGAAGGGAGCTAGACGGTCCCAGAAGTGGCAGGGGGGCAGTCTCAGACCGAGGTTCGACAGAGGTGTGGAGGCGGCAGCGGCACCAAAGGTAGAGACGGTACCTGTAGACCGGGCGTCAGGCTTGACGTTGGGTATGGGGGTAGTGGCGGAGCCTCAACCTCTATTCTTAGGAGCCTGGTGTTGACGGCGAAGCTGCTGCTGCTGGCCCTGCTGGCTGGAGCTGGATGAACGTCAAAAGCCTTGTTGTCGAAAAGATTGAGGAAGGAAGCGACGGGATCTTTGAGGGAACCATCGAGTTCGCTGAGTGTGTGGTTGGTCGGTGCCACACTTAGAGGATCCTGAAATCATGGTTTGATTTTAATTTGTCATGAGTCCCCGTGTTAAAGAGGCCAAGGGCATCAAAGGGCAGGTCTTCGATAACCTGTCTCGAAGAAGAGGAGAGGCCTGAGGATCGCAGCCAGGCATGCCATCTAATTGCCACCACATGAGCAATCATCTTGCCCGCCGTATCTCCTGTATGTTTCGCCATCTGAATTTGATGGTGAGCCAGAGAGTCCGCCTCCTGCTGGAGAGTGGAGAGGACAGAACGGTCCTCGTCGGAAAGCTTGGTAAAGAAAGGCTGGGCCTTCTCCCAAAGAATTTGTTGATATGCCCCCATGCATGCCCCATAGTTCACCATTCGGCACAATAGAAGGGCGCCGGAATATAGTTTACGGCCCACTGCATCAAATATTTTTCCTTTTCTGTCAGCCAGAGAGTTAGATTGCCGGCCCGAAGATTGGGAAGCCTTGACCACCATTGAGTTTGGATCAGGGTGATGTTTGAGCCATTCTAAGGCCTCGTCGTCTGTTCGATACCAGACCTCGATCTTCTTAGAGGTGGGTGGTATCGAGGACGGAGTTTTCCAGGAAGCCTGGATTACGTCCAACAGGTAGGGAAGGAAAGGCAAGAGCATGGCTGGGGGAGCTTGGGCGTGGACCCTCTTGAAAACAGGGTCAGTGACGGCCTTCAAAGTTTGCTTAATCTCCATCCCCAGGGCGTCTGCCATCCTGACCATTTGATCTGAGAAAGCACGGATATTGTCTGTGGGAGAGGGCGGATCAACCTCGTATGCATTGTGGGGTGGGGACAGGTCGAGTCCCAGGGAGACAACTGATGCCGACAGAATTGACTCGGGGCGTTCAACGTCGAGCTCATCATCCTCGGCCCCTTGAGGGGACCGAGGAGGAGAGGAAAGAACAGTCTCTGGAGGAGGTATCGCCTCAAGAGCAGCAGAAGTCTGTGACCGATGATCCTTAGAAGCCGATGCCTGAGCGGCCCGGGCAAGGCGAGTCATCTGTCTTCCCTTTTCGGGGGTCTGAGGGGGAGGAAAAAGTTCTTGTCGGGCTTGTTGACGTGGAGGTATTGGCTAAGGGACCCTAATCACCGTGTGGGTCGAGTGATCCGGTGAGGCCTGAGTCCCCGCATCAGAGGATCGAGGAGGTGGTGACCGGGAAGGTGAGCGCGGGCACTGCGCCGGCTGGATCGGAGAGGATCTCCTCAAGGAGGCGGCAGATGAGGAGGAAACATCTTTCCTCAAAGAAGCGGAGGAAGAAGAGCGCTGGGTCATGCGCTTCTTCACCAGTGGCTGTTTGGAAGGAACCCTCATGGATTTTCCTGGAGTCGGCGGGATGGGACAGACCGCTGCCGAATCCGACTGAGCTCGTCGAGATTCTTCTTGAGCCCTCTTGAAGGCAATCTTCATTGCGGAAGATGATGGCGGTGAGGCCATGTGGGACCGGGTCGAGACCACTGAGGCCAGGGAGCTCGAGGTCAAAGATGGACCAACTTTACCGGAACAGGTCGATACCGTAGCTGTAGTGACCATGCAAGGCGGTTTCGAGGGTTTTCCCTTCGAGGTCTTAGAGACTGTGGAGGGGACCAATGCGGATTTTGTAGGTCTCGCCGCCATTGAGGTCGATGTCGAGGCGGCCGATTCAGGAGCAAGGGATCTTTTGTAGAGGGCGGCCCGAGGTCTGGCGGCCCTGTTTCTCCTTGCTTGGGCTGTAAAGGCCAGGCAGATCCGGCAGGTACCAACAACGTGGCCCTCGCCAAGACAGAGGAGGCACTTGGCATGGCTGTCGGAATCCGGAATCTTAGCGGCACATTGGGTGCATTACTTGAAGTGCGTAGTCGACATAAGAACAAAGAGTGAGCTTTGCGGTGAAAAAAAAAGGAACTGGGGAGCGAGCGCCGAGGGCGGCCTTTATGCCCTCCGGTAACCGCCAAATTTCAAACTTTTAGCTTGGAAGAGTTTCCGTTGGAGCCCGCGCAGGCGCAGTCTCTCCATTAGTGTGTATTCATAGAGTACACGAAGAAAAAACGGGGCCTCTTTTATTGATCTCTTTTCAAAATTCAAGTTCTGTTTTACTGTGCTGAAGAATGAGTACACATCCACTCCACTCTATAAAAACAGCCCTGTATAATTTAGGGGGCAGGAATGGGATCATGTTCCAGTTTTCAGATCTAGTTTTAAAGAGTTTTCCAATAATTGTAGCAAAACCCTGAAGGAGACTACCCTTTGTCTTAACAATGGCCAATTCAATTAATATCCCTTTTCAGAGAAGCAAAGAACTATTTATGTATTTTGTAATAAGAACTCCTGCAGCATCTTTTCAGATTAACACCCTAATTCTTAAAGCACTGGACACAATTCTAAGAAAAGCAGGTCTCTGACTTAACTTCCACATTACTGAGACAATTCAGGAACATCCAAACTCCCACTGTACACAATAACATTTCAGATCAGGGTGTACATCAAATCTGGTCTCATCATGTTCCTCTACAGTTCAAAGAAAGCAAGGCCCCATTTTAAATACTCAAAACATTTATCACTGAGTGATAATACACAATCCTCTTATCTAGTTGCATTTGTTTTATTACTATTTATAACAGAAGTAGTACAGAGAATTCTTCACTTCACTCCCACATTCTAGCTTTCCCAAAACACCTTTTGGCAGTTCAGGTTAGTGCGAGTTCTAAAAATGAATTATTTTACTCCCTTTGACTAATGCTTAAGACCAGGTGTCGAAAATGATGAATGTGCAACAAATTGCAAACTCCATTTGCCTACCGCAGGGAACTCCCTGAAATGTAGGGGTTTTGGGGGTTTTTTTAATCTATTTTTATGGGGAAACAAGATATTTGACTAAGCTGGACTTGTTTTCATTAGGCACTTCAAATAAAGAAAAGATTTGTCCTGCTGTCATATAAAAAGGTTTAAAAGACTAAAAAGCGGGATCTTCCATTTCAAGCCTAAGATTATTAACTTTCTACAATTCAGGACTTCCACTATGTTGTACTAAAGTCTCAGTCCTCAATAAAAGAGCAAACAAAGACTAGGTAGTGTTTATTGAGGGAGGAGGAAATCAGGTGTGGAAGAAGGCCCTCTGCTCTTGGGTTTGTACAGTGAAGGAGGCTATGACTTTCAGATACCCTCAGTGAGACTCAAGGGTTGGCAACGTAGGTGGGTCTGAAGCCAAGAAGAGGCCCACCATACTTCCAGTGAGTTGTTATACTGCTCTTTGGATTTTGTGTTGTACTGTATATGATTCTTTATTGTATTGTTGTAATTGTATTATGATATGTTGTTTTTATATTGTGTTATATTGTATTTTTCCCGGGCATGGCCCCATGTAAGCCGCCCCGAGTCCCCATTGGGGAGATGGTGGCGGGGTATAAATAAAGTTTTATTATTATTATTATTGTTTTGACCCCATTCACTGGGTCCTTTACTCAGAAGGCTCCACTCCTTAAGATACAGTTACAGTTACAAAAAAAGCCTGTGTCGAAAACAGACTTCTATTTTATTTTTTTCCTTCCCCAAACCACTTTTCATATTAATTTTAATGCTACTCCAGAGCTATTCAAAGTGGCGGTCTATGGGGCTATTGGCAGCTGGTTCGCAGCAGGCTTCCTATGTCAATACAGAAATAAGTATGATACGGCCTCAAGAATGATACTGCTCCCTGACACACTGGAAGAAACATCTGCCAGTTAATCACACCAGAGAGTTTGGGGATCAATTATTTAACCCTAGTTATGTGCCTCCAGTAACATAAGTTAAAAGGACAACTTTTATACTCCAGTTTTGTAAGCAGGTTGCTCAATAAAACAATATATAGTCATCAGAACGCTTGACACCCGCACTGTATTATTTCAACAGGCAACATGACAGATTCACCAGTGCCTCTTTTGAACTAAATGCTTTCAGTTTCACATTCTGGTATTGAATATTTTTTTTCTTTCCTTTGATATTCCACACATCATTTATAAAGCATCACTTCCGAAACTGTTGCCCAAACAGCACATTTTAGAAATAATATTCCTGTTCAAGATGTCTAATACATTAAATCAGAGTGCGATGAAACATTAAGAAGCAACACAGCAAACCTGTTTGTGATCAAAACAAAATTAAACTAGTAAGAATACGGAAAACAAAATAAATGGAGAGAAAAAGCACAATAATACACATGACTATGAGAGCTGCTGAATTCTTTGCATTTTGTATTACTTCAGAATGAAAGTGGATAATCGTTTTTCTGCACCAGACAATTAAAGGTGACTTGAAAGAAAGATTGCTGTTCACAGAAAATATATCCAGCACCACTAAAGGTTAACAGCCTACTACCTGGAAGGGAGTGGGGAATAAATTGTTTTGTATTTGTCGAAAGCTTCGCATTTGGAAGGAAGGAGGGTTTATCTTATATATCATTGACTCCGCATTAATATACCGAATAAGCACTGGGTAAAACCTCTTCATTGGTTGTCCCAATCCACCAATTGAAAAGAACTCAATATGAAGGTAGAAGATCTTGAGCTAGTTGCAGGACATCTGAGCCAGAGCAATGAACATAGGCTCTATTACTATGGAAATATTATCACGTTTTATGGCCATTTCAACTTGATCTACCCTGCCTAATGTTGGCTCTGCTCCCATCACTGCTAAACTGGTTTCTGCCTATAAATGGAGGGTGAAAGGGAGAAACGTGCCATCAAGCCAACCCTGACCAGGACCGCATTCCACCTGGAAATTGATGTCCTTACTGCGGAAGAACATGCAGATCAAGAATAGGTCTTTATAGTCATCTACAGACCCACCATCAAGACACTACACTTGGAAGACAATCATACTCGGTCACGAGTGATCACCAGTGAAAGGAATGGAGTGCAGGACCGACAAAAGGCTCCCACCCGATTTACATAAATTGTAATGATAGAATAAGACTCACGCAGTCAGTAGCGCTCGTAGAAGATCATCTGGTATTGGGAGTCTGAAAGACTTACAAACAGTCCTGCACTTGTCACTGGCCAACAGTCCACATCTGCACAAAGAGAAGTGATATTTTTTAACATTCCTGTTGTTAATACAGAAAAAACTCATGCGATATAAATTAAGAGATTAGATATGCATTAAAAATGTAGCCTGAAAAATATTTTTTAAAATTGCAACCAAAAAAACCCCAGAAGCTTATTAAAAACGTGGTTCAACAAATGTTCATTCTCTTCACAAGAACCCCAAGGAGAACTTCCCAAAAAAGACTCCGACTTGGAAAAGGTATTCTTTTAAAAAAAAATTACAGGTTAATTATCCCCCATCCAAAATACCTGGGCCCAGAAATGTTTGGGATTTTGCATTTTCTTTTTCTTTTTGGAATACATGTATTTGCATACATGTACAAAATGTCTTGGAGGTGGGACCCAAGTCTAAACACAAAATTCATTTATGTTTCATTCACACCTTATATACACAGTCAAGGTGATTTTATATATTATTTTTTACTAATTTTGTGTATGAAACCAAGGTTGTTTACACTTAATGATCAGAAAGCAAAGCTGTCACTCTCCCATCCATGTAGACAATTCTGGAGTACTTCAGAATTCTGGATAAGGGATGCTCAACCAGTATAGCTCCAAGAATACCAAAACCGGCATGGCAGCTGTTAAAAAGGCTGGACAAGAGGGAAACAAAATCAGTTTTCCGCTTCCTCTGATAAACTGGTCAGCAGACATGAGGAAAAAAGAAACCTCTAGGCACAAGACTGTTCTGACCACCCTGTCTTCCCAAATGACAGCTCCAGAAACATCCCTGTCCCTCCTGCTTGCTCACAGACTCTCCCTCCAAGAGCCTAACACATATGTAATACTGGTGACAGACAGATTAATATTGTCTTTCCTTTCAACTCGCAGCATTATACTGACTAAATCATTTTAGCCTACAACATGTTAGTAGTATTTAAAAAATGTTTCCCTGTGGTAATTGGATCCAGACCATAAT